>NC_133336.1:1869916-2181066 GCF_042186555.1 Aquarana catesbeiana
CTCTATATACTCCATATATACTATATACACTCTCTATATACTCCATATATACCCCCCATATATACTATATACACTCTCTATATACTCCATATATACCCCCATATATACTATATACACTCTCTATATACTCCATATATACTATATACACTCTCTATATACTCCATATATACCCCCCATATATACTATATACACTCTCTATATACTCCATATATACTATATACACTCTCTATATACTCCATATATACTATATACACTCTCTATATACTCCATATATACTATATACACTCTCTATATACTCCATATATACCCCCCCATATATACTATATACACTCTCTATATACTCCATATATACCCCCCCATATACTATATACACTCTCTATATACTCCATATATACTATATACACTCTCTATATACTCCATATATACTATATACACTCTCTATATACTCCATATATACTATATACACTCTCTATATACTCCATATATACCCCCCCATATATACTATATACACTCTCTATATACTCCATATATACCCCCCCATATATACTATATACACTCTCTATATACTCCATATATACTATATACACTCTCTATATACTCCATATATACCCCCCCATATATACTATATACACTCTCTATATACTCCATATATACCCCCCCATATATACTATATACACTCTCTATATACTCCATATATACTATATACACCCTCTATATACTCCATATATACCCCCCATATATACTATATACACGCTCTATATACTCCATATATACCCCCCGTATATACTATATACACTCTCTATATACTCCATATATATACCACATGAGCACCGACTGTAGTGTCTGTGTATACTCCATATATACCCCCCATATATACTATATACATAGCTGCCAACTGTCCCGGATTTCCCGGGACATTCCCGGGACTTGGACTTCATTCCCGGATTTGTGGTGTCCCGGGAAATGTCCCGAAAAATCCGTTTCCCGTTTTTGAAACCGCCGCCGCCGCTAGAGGTCGGCGGCTGGCGGAGACATTGTCTCCGCCGGCCGCCATTTTGTGGAAGTTCAGGAAGACGGCTGGGGGGGCTAGATGAAGCTTCTGCGTCGCCGCCCACCCTCTGCCCCGCTCCGCCTCGGCCCGCCCCGCTCCGCCTCGGCCCGCCTACCCCCCGCCCCGCTGCCAGTCTGATATGGAAAGGGGCGGGGGTTCTAGGTGGGGGGGAGCACGTGCACCGCTGTGGGACACCTGATGTGAGTGTGGGGGGGGCACTGGGGACACCTGATGTGAGGGGGGGGGCACTGGGGACACCTGATGTGAGTGGGGGGGGCACTGGGGACACCTGATGTGAGTGGGTGGGCACTGGGGACACCTGATGTGAGTGGGGGGGCACTGGGGACACCTGATGTGAGTGGGGGGGGCACTGGGGACACCTGATGTGAGTGGGGGGGGCACTGGGGACTCCTGATGTGAGTGGGGGGGGCACTGGGGACACCTGATGTGAGGGGGGGCACTGGGGACTCCTGATGTAAGGGGGGGCTCCGCTGGGGACTCCTGATGTGAGGGGGGAGCTCCGCCGGGGACTCCCGATGTGAGGGGGGGCTCCGCTGGGGACTCCTGATGTGAGGGGGGAGCTCCGCCGGGGACTCCTGATGTGAGGGGGGAGCTCCGCCGGGGACACCTGATGTGAGGGGGGGCTCCGCTGGGGACACCTGATGTGAGGGGGGGCTCCGCTGGGGACACCTGATGTGAGGGGGAGCTCCGCCGGGGACTCCTGATTGTGAGGGGGGGCTCCGCCGGGGACACCTGATGTGAGGGGGGGCTCCGCCGGGGACTCCTGATGTGAGGGGGAGCTCCGCCGGGGACACCTGATGTGAGGGGGGCTCCGCCGGGGACACCTGATGTGAGGGGGGCTCCGCCGGGGACACCTGATGTGAGGGGGGGGCTCCGCCGGGGACTCCTGATTGTGAGGGGGGCTCCGCCGGGGACTCCTGATGTGAGGGGGGGCTCCGCCGGGGACTCCTGATGTGAGGGGGGGCACTGGGGACACCTGATGTGAGTGGGGGGGGCACTGGGGACACCTGATGTGAGGGGGGGAGCTCCGCTGGGGACTCCTGATGTGAGGGGGAGCTCCGCCGGGGACTCCTGATTGTGAGGGGGGAGCTCCGCCGGGGACTCCTGATGTGAGGGGGAGCTCCGCCGGGGACTCCTGATGTGAGGGGGAGCTCCGCCGGGGACACCTGATGTAAGGGGGGGCTCCGCTGGGGACTCCTGATGTGAGGGGGGGCTCCGCTGGGGACTCCTGATGTGAGGGGGAGCTCCGCCGGGGACACCTGATGTGAGGGGGAGCTCCGCCGGGGACACCTGATGTGAGGGGGGGCTCCGCCGGGGACTCCTGATTGTGAGGGGGGGCTCCGCCGGGGACTCCTGATGTGAGGGGGGGCTCCGCCGGGGACTCCTGGTGTGAGGGGGGCTCCGCCGGGGACACCTGATGTGAGGGGGGGCTCCGCTGGGGACACCTGATGTGAGGGGGAGCTCCGCCGGGGACTCCTGATTGTGAGGGGGGGCTCCGCTGGGGACTCCTGATGTGAGGGGGGGCTCCGCCGGGGACTCCTGATGTGAGGGGGGCTCCGCCGGGGACACCTGATGTGAGGGGGGGCTCCGCCGGGGACTCCTGATTGTGAGGGGGGGCTCCGCCGGGGACACCTGATGTGAGGGGGAGCTCCGCCGGGGACTCCTGATGTGAGGGGGAGCTCCGCCGGGGACTCCTGATTGTGAGGGGGGGCTCCGCCGGGGACTCCTGATGTGAGGGGGGGCTCCGCCGGGGACTCCTGGTGTGAGGGGGGGCTCCGCCGGGGACACCTGATGTGAGGGGGGGCTCCGCCGGGGACTCTTGGTGTGAGGGGGGGCTCCGCCGGGGACTCCTGGTGTGAGGGGGGGCTCCGCCGGGGACACCTGATGTGAGGGGGGGCTCCGCCGGGGACTCCTGATGTGAGGGGGGCTCCGCCGGGGACTCCTGATGTGAGGGGGGCTCCGCCGGGGACTCCTGATGTGAGGGGGGCTCCGCCGGGGACTCCTGATGTGAGGGGGGGCTCCGCCGGGGACTCCTGATGTGAGGGGGGGCTCCGCCGGGGACTCCTGATGTGAGGGGGGCTCCGCCGGGGACTTCTGATGTGAGGGGGGGCTCCGCTGGGGACTCCTGATGTGAGGGGGGGCTCCGCCGGGGACTCCTGATGTGAGGGGGGGCTCCGCCGGGGACTCTTGGTGTGAGGGGGGGCTCCGCCGGGGACTCCTGGTGTGAGGGGGGCTCCGCCGGGGACCCCTGATGTGAGGGGGGGCTCCGCCGGGGACTCCTGGTGTGAGGGGGGCTCCGCCGGGGACTCCTGGTGTGAGGGGGGCTCCGCCGGGGACTCCTGGTGTGAGGGGGGGCTCCGCCGGGGACTCCTGGTGTGAGGGGGGGCTCCGCCGGGGACTCTTGGTGTGAGGGGGGGCTCCGCCGGGGACTCCTGGTGTGAGGGGGGGCTCCGCCGGGGACTCCTGGTGTGAGGGGGGGCTCCGCCGGGGACTCCTGGTGTGAGGGGGGGCTCTGCCGGGGACATCTGAAGCAAGGACGGACGGCTGGTGGCAGGCGACGTGGCTAGTGACACGCTCAGGGATCCCACTGATTCTGCATTATGGTGAGTTGAATGATTTCATTTTATATTACAATATAATAATAGAAATAATGCGCTTCAATCATCCTGACACCATAACAACCATGGTGCCGGGATGATTGAAGTGCTAACACCAGGTGTTTGGAGTATCTTTATCTGCTGATTGTTAAACTTTTTAGAATACACATATTTCTATTGTGTAGGATCTGGGGCTGCTGTCCCGTCATTTCCCCTCTCTCCCCCTCTCCATCCCTCATTCATTTCAGACTCTAACCACACCCCCTAGAGCCACGCCCATTTAAGCCACGCCCACATTTTCGTGTAAACCACGCCCATTTTTCGCCGTCTATTTTTGCTAGGCCACGCCTGCTTACGAATGCCCCGCCCCCTAATTATTGGACAGCTCCGCCTACAGCCACAAAAGTGTCCCACATTTTTTTTTTACAATGTTGGCAACTATGTATATACACTCTCTATATACTCCATATTTACTATATACACTCTCTATATACTCCATATATACTATATACACTCTCTATATACTCCATATATACCCCCCATATATACTATATACACTCTCTATATACTCCATATTTACTATATACACTCTCTATATACTCCATATATACTATATACACTCTCTATATACTCCATATATACCCCCCATATATACTATATACACTCTCTATATACTCCATATTTACTATATACACTCTCTATATACTCCATATATACCCCCCATATATACTATATACACTCTCTATATACTCCATATTTACTATATACACTCTCTATATACTCCACATTTACTATATACACTCTCTATATACTCCATATATACTATATACACTCTCTATATACTCCATATATACCCCCCATATATACTATATACACTCTCTATATACTCCATATATACCCCCCATATATACTATATACACTCTCTATATACTCCATATATACCCCCCGTATATACTATATACATATACTATATACACTCTCTATATACTCATATATACCCCCCATATATATACTATAATACACTCTCTATATTCTCCATATATACTATATACACTCTATATACTCCATATATACCCCCATATATACTATATACACTCTCTATATACTCCATATATACCCCCATTATATACTATATACACTCTATATACTCCATAAATACCCCCATATATACTATATACACTCTCTATATACTCATAGATACCCCCCCATATATACCCTATACACTCTGCTATATACTCCATATATACCCCCATATATACTATATACACTCTCGATATACTCCATATATACCCCCCATATATTACCTAGTTACACTCTCTATAACTCCATATATACCCCCCATATATACTATATACACTCTCGAATATACCCCCCATATTACTATATACACTACTCTATATACTCCATATATACTAGATATACAACTCTATATACTCCATATATACTATATACACTCTCTATATACTCCATATATACCCCCCATATATACTCTATACACTCTCTATATACTCCATATATACCCCCCACATATATCTATATACACTCTCTATATACTCCATATATACCCCCCATATATCTATATACACTCTCTATAATACTTCATATATACCCCCCATATATACTATATACACTCTCTGTATACTCCATATATACTATATACCTCTCTATATACTCCATATATACCCCCCATATATACTGATATACACTCTCTATATACTCCATATATACTATATACACTCTCTATATACTCCATATATAACTCCCCCCCATATATACTATATACACTCTCTATATACTCCATATATACCCCCATATATACTATATACACTCTCTATATACTCCATATATACTATATACACTCTCTATATACCCTTATATACCCCCAGATTATACTATATACACTCATCTATATACTCCATATATACCCCCCATATATACTATATACACGCTCTATATACTCCATATATACTATATACACTGTCTATATACTCCATATATACTATATACACTCTCTATATACTCCATATATACCCCCCATATATACTATATACACTCTCTATATACTCCATATATACCCCCATATTACTATATACACTCTCTATATACTCCATATATACTATATACACTCTCTATATACTCCATATATACTATATACACCTCTATATATACTCGCATATATATACCACATGAGCACCTCCTGTAGCCAGTCTGTGGGGGGAGAATTATTGTTGGTTGGTTGGGGATCAAATACTTATTTTACTCCATTTATAACATTTGTATTGTGTGATTTTTCTGGATTTTTGGTTGATATTCTGTCTCTATCATATAAAATACACCTATGATAAAAATTATAGACCCTTCATTTCTATGTAAGTGGGCAAAACTTACACAATCTGCAGGGGAGACGATCAGAATTTTCCCCAATGTATTAGGACAGTGGTCTCCAAACTGCAGCACGTGGCTCGGATGTGGCCCTTTTTCTTGCCTTTATCCAGCCCTTGGGATGCTCTTCCTCCCTCTGACATCAACAATGGTAGTATTATTCTTCCCAATGACACCAACAATGGAGCGCTATTCCTCCCGCTAATACCGACTGATTGAGAACTATTCCTCTTCCACCAAACCACAAGGGTGATTATTTATTCCCACCCGACCACCAAGTCTGAGGCATTATCTACTCCCACCGTCCACAGTCCGGACCCCCTAAAGTCTGAAGGACAGGAACTGGCCCTTTGTTTAGAAAGTTTGGAGGCCTCTGTATTAGTAGATGGTGTTACATTGTAGAACATTAGTAGATGGTGTTACATTGTAGAACATTAGGAGAAGTGTTACATTGTAGAACATTAGTAGATGGTGTTACATTGTAGAACATTAGTAGATGGTGTTACATTGTAGAACATTAGTAGATGGTGTTACCATGTAGAATATTAGTAGAAGGTGTTACATTGTAGAACATTAGTAGAAGGTGTTACATTGTAGAACATTAGTAGATGGTGTTACATTGTAGAACATTAGTAGATGGTGTTACATTGTAGAATATTAGTAGATGGTGTTACATTGTAGAATATTAGTAGATGGTGTTACATTGGTAGAACATTAGTAGATGGTGTTACATTGTAGAACATTAGTAGAAGGTGTTACATTGTAGAATATTAGTAGATGGTGTTACATTGTAGAACATTAGTAGAAGGTGTACATTGTAGAACATTAGTAGATGGTGTTACATTGTAGAACATTAGTAGAAGGTGTTACATTGTAGAATATTAGTAGATGGTGTTACATTGTAGAATATTAGTAGATGGTGTTACATTGTAGAATATTAGTAGAAGGTGTTACATTGTAGAATATTAGTAGAAAGGTGTTACATTGTAGACATTAGTAGATGGTTTACATTGTAGAATATTAGTAGATGGTGTTACATTGTAGAACATTAGTAGATGGTGTTACATTGTAGAATATAGTAGAAGGTGTTACATTGTAGAATATTAGTAGATGGTGTTACATTGTAGAACATTAGTAGATGGTGTTTACATTGTAGAATATTAGTAGAGGTGTTACATTGTAGAACATTAGTAGATGTGTTACATTGTAGAACATTAGTAGAAGGGTTACATTGTAGAATATTAGGTAGATGGTGTTACATTGTAGAACATTGAGTAAGATGGTGTTACATTGTAGAATATTAGTAGATGGTGTTACATTGTAGAACATTAGTAGATGGTGTTACATTGTAGAATATTAGTAGAAGGTGTTACATTGTAGAATATTAGTAGAAGGTGTTACATTGTAGAACATTAGTAGATGGTGTTACATTGTAGAACATTAGTAGATGGTGTTACATTGTAGAATATTAGTAGATGGTGTTACATTGTAGAATATTAGTAGATGGTGTTACATTTGTAGAATATTAGTAGAAGGTGTTACATTGTAGAATATTAGTAGAAGGTGTTACATTGTAGAACATTAGTAGATGGTGTTACATTGTAGAATATTAGTAGATGGTGTTACATTGTAGAATATTAGTAGATGGTGTTACATTGTAGAACATTAGTAGAAGGTGTTACATTGTAGAATATTAGTAGAAGGTGTTACATTGTATGTAGAACATTAGTAGAAGGTGTTACATTGTAGAATATTAGTAGATGGTGTTACATTGTAGAACATTAGTAGATGTGTTACATTGTAGAACATTAGTAGATGGTGTTACATTGTAGAATATTAGTAGAATTGGTGTTACATTGTAGAATATTAGTAGAAGGTGTTACATTGTAGAATATTAGTAGAAGGTGTTACATTGTAGAATATTAGTAGAAGGTGTTACATTGTAGAATATTAGTAGAAGGTGTTACATTGTAGAATATTAGTAGAAGGTGTTACATTGTAGAATATTAGTAGATGGTGTTACATTGTAGAATATTAGTAGATGGTGTTACATTGTAGAATATTAGTAGAAGGTGTTACATGTAGAATATTAGTAGATGGTGTTACATTGTAGAATATTAGTAGAAGGTGTTACATTGTAGAATATTAGTAGATGGTGTTACATTGTAGAATATTAGTAGAAGGTGTTACATTGTAGAATATTAGTAGAAGGTGTTACATTGTAGAATATTAGTAGAAGGTGTTACATTGTAGAATATTAGTAGAAGGTGTTACATTGTAGAATATTAGTAGAAGGTGTTACATTGTAGAATATTAGTAGAAGGTGTTACATTGTAGAATATTAGTAGAAGGTGTTACATTGTAGAATATTAGTAGAAGGTGTTACATTGTAGAATATTAGTAGAAGGTGTTACATTGTAGAATATTAGTAGATGGTGTTACATTGTAGAATATTAGTAGATGGTGTTACATTGTAGAATATTAGTAGATGGTGTTACATTGTAGAATATTAGTAGATGGTGTTACATTGTAGAATATTAGTAGATGGTGTTACATTGTAGAATATTAGTAGATGGTGTTACATTGTAGAATATTAGTAGATGGTGTACATTGTAGAACATTAGTAGATGGTGTTACATTGTAGAATATTAGTAGAAGGTGTTACATTGTAGAATATTAGTAGAAGGTGTTACATTGTAGAATATTAGTAGAAGGTGTTACATTGTAGAACATTAGTAGATGGTGTTACATTGTAGAATATTAGTAGAGGTGTTACATTGTAGAACATTAGTAGATGGTGTTACATTGTAGAATATTAGTAGAAGGTGTTACATTGTAGAATATTAGTAGAAGGTGTTACATTGTAGAACATTAGTAGATGGTGTTACATTGTAGAACATTAGTAGATGGTGTTACATTGTAGAACATTAGTAGAAGGTGTTACATTGTAGAATATTGTTTTGTGCAGGACATTGGAATTACCGCTGGCAGGGTTTCTCGGTCGCAGATTGGAGCTGTTTATGTTTTGTGTTAGCACTTTTGCAGTACAGCGTGTTCCCGACCGTCTAAAGCCTGGTTGGTGGTGTCCAACTTTTACAATTTGTGTCTGGACCAAGAACCAAAAACATAATCAGCAGAACTTCTCTCTGTGCGGCTGGGAATTTGTCGCGTGGACACAAGCTGTGTACGCCCTGCGGCCCCGAGTCCCGTGAAGGAAATGGACTTTAATACGTTCAGGGAATGAAAAAGCAGATTTAAGTATTTGTAAAAGGAAACTGTTGTATTCTTTCTATTCTGTTTCTTTGACATTCAACTATTTTTTAAAAATAGAGACAGTGAAAGGTCTCTAAATGAATACAAAAGTCAGCTCCATGCATGAGAATAGGTGTCATACCACCCCTCCATTCCCTGTAATAGAAGAGGTATTATACCCCCCTCTCCGGTGTCCTGTGTCTCCTACCTCCTCTCCATTCCCTGTAATAGAAGAGGTATTATACCCCCCCTCCAGTGTCCTGTGTCTCCTACCTCCCCTCCATTCCCTGTAATAGAAGAGGTATTATACCCCCCTCTCCGGTGTCCTGTGTCTCCTCCCTCCCCTCCATTCCCTGTAATAGAAGAGGTATTATACCCCCCTCTCCGGTGTCCTGTGTCTCCTACCTCCCCTCCATTCCCTGTAATAGAAGAGGTATTATACCCCCCTCTCCGGTGTCCTGTGTCCCCTACCTCCTCTCCATTCCCTGTAATAGAAGAGGTATTATACCCCCCTCTCCGGTGTCCTGTGTCCCCTACCTCCTCTCCATTCCCTGTAATAGAAGAGGTATTATACCCCCCTCTCCATTCCCTGTAATAGAAGAGGTATTATACCCCCCTCTCCGGTGTCCTGTGTCTCCTACCTCCCCTCCATTCTCTGTAATAGAAGAGGTATTATACCCCCTCTCCGGTGTCCTGTGTCTCCTACCTCCTCTCCATTCCCTGTAATAGAAGAGGTATTATACCCCCCTCTCCATTCCCTGTAATAGAAGAGGTATTATACCCCCCTCTCCGGTGTCCTGTGTCTCCTACCTCCCCTCCATTCCATGTAATAGAAGAGGTATTATACCCCTCTCCGGTGTCCTGTGTCTCCTACCTCCCCTCCATTCCCTGTTAAAGAAGAGGTATTATACCCCCCTCTCCGGTGTCCTGTGTCTCCTACCTCCTCCCTATTCCCTGTAATAGAAGAGGTATAATACCCCTCTCTCTGGTGTCCTGTGTCTCCTACCTCCTCTCCATTCCCTGTTATAGAAGAGGTATTATACCCCTCTCCGGTGTCCTGTGTCTCCTTCCTCCTCTCCATTCCCTGTAATAGAAGAGGTATTATACCCCCTCTCCGGTGTCCTGTGTCTCCTTCCTCCTCTCCATTCCCTGTAATAGAAGATGTATTATACCCCCCTCTCCAGTGTCCTGTGTCTTCTACCTCCCCTCCATTCCCTGTAATAGAAGAGGTATTATACCCCCCTCTCCGGTGTCCTGTGTCTCCTACCTCCCCTCCATTCCCTGTAATAGAAGAGGTATTATACCCCCCTCTCCGGTGTCCTGTGTCTCCTACCTCCCCTCCATTCCCTGTAATAGAAGAGGTATTATACCCCCCTCTCCGGTGTCCTGTGTCTCCTACCTCCCCTCCATTCCCTGTAATAGAAGAGGTATTATACCCCCCTCTCCGGTGTCCTGTGTCTCCTACCTCCCCTCCATTCCCTGTAATAGAAGAGGTATTATACCCCCCTCTCCGGTGTCCTGTGTCTCCTTCCTCCTCTCCATTCCCTGTAATAGAAGAGGTATTATACCCCCCTCTCCGGTGTCCTGTGTCTTCTACCTCCCCTCCATTCCCTGTAATAGAAGAGGTATTATACCCCCCTCTCCGGTGTCCTGTGTCTTCTACCTCCCCTCCATTCCCTGTAATAGATGAGGAATTATACCCTCCTCTCTGGTGTCCTGTATCTCCCACCTCCTCTCCACTCCATGTAATCCATATCTAGTATATTTCTCTATGGTCAGTAGCCACTTCCTGTCTACATAAACTCCAGTGATTGCTGATCAGCATTACTCAGGGGTTTTGTAATGGTGACCGTGTTTGTTCAATGTGTGTTGAAAAAGGAGGCCACCTGTGGACTTCATTAGAAGCCATGTGCCCACAATGGCAGAAGGCCTCTCATCTGGTATCTTCCCCAACTTTGTAAAAAATGCTTTAAAAACCCTAACTAGACCCCACCAGTCTTAACAACCTATGCCCCATATCCTTGTTCCCCTTTTCATCCAATTTTCTTAAACGTCTAGTCTACAACCGACTTAACGATCACATCACCGAGAATAACTTTCTTGATCCCCTTCAGTCTGGATTCCACCTTCAACACTCCATGGAAGCTGCTCTCCTAAAACTTACAAATGTTCTGCTAACAGCTAAATCCAATGGACACTTTTCCATACTCCTACTTCTGGACCTTTCTGCTGCCTTGGTGGACCACCCCACCTTCCTCAAAAAACTCAATGCCTTTGGTCTCTGTGACTGAAGGTTCTGTTCTTGGACCTCTCTTATTCTCCATCTACACTTCCGCCCTGGATCAGGTAATAGCCTCCCATGGCTTCCAATACCATCTCTTTGCTGACGACGACCAAATCTATCTCTCTACCCCTCTGCTCACTCCTTCAGTCTCCTCACGTATCAGTCTGGATGTCACACCACTTCCTCAAACTCAACCTATCCAAAACTGAACTAAAAGGTGTGGAGGTCATTGCACCACCCACAGGTTAGGTCCCCACCTTCAGGTCAGTGCTCCACCACCAGGTCAGGCCCCCACCTTCAGTTCAGGTCTCCACCCCCAGGTCAGGTCCCCACCTTCAGGTCAGAGCTCCACCCCCAGGTCAGGTCTCCACCATCAGTGCATTGCTCTACCCTCAGGTTAGGTCCCAACCTTAAAGTCAAGGGTCCATCCCAGGTTAGATTCCCACCTTCAGGTCAGGGCTCCATCCCCAGGTTAGGTTCCCAACTTCATGCCAGGGCTCCACCCCCAGGTTAGGTCTCCACCTTCATGTCAGGGCTCCACCCCCAGGTTAGGTCCCCACCTTCATGTCAGGGCGCCACCTTCATGCCAGGTCTCCACCCCTAGGTTAGGTCTCCACCTTCATGCCAGGGCTCCACCCCCAGGTAAGGTCTCCACCTTCATGTCAGGGCTCCACCCCCAGGTTAGGTCTCCACCTTCATGCCAGGGCTCCACCCCCCAGCTTGGGTCCCTATCTTCAGGTCAGGGCTCCACTTCCAGGTTAGGTCCCCACCTTTGGGTCAAGGCTCCACCCCCAGGTCAGCTCCCCACCTTCAGCCTTCAGGTCAGGGCTCCACCCCCAGGTTAGGTCCCCACCTTCAGGTCAGGGCTCCACCCCCAGGTTAGGTCCCCACCTTCAGGTCATCGCTCCACCCCCAGGTCAGGTCCCCACTATCATGGACCGATATGACCAGAAATGTGTGAACTGCAACTGAGTGAACCAAACACGTGTAAAGTATAAATAATATGATTTATTAAAAGGATAAATAAACAAAAGTAAACGCATCTCTAATATGACAAGTAGTGAACTAACCAACAACCAACCACAGCAACACACAACTAAATACCAAACTAAATCTATATATAGGTGTGGAATATAAAACGTAACCATAACAAGCCAGGGTCATACACGGGAGGTCAATTAGATAGAGCTGGGAGCAAGACAGGACAGGGAGGGGGTAACAGGATAGAGGGTTCAGGGTTTAGGATACAGGTTACAGGATACAGGAATACAGGTTACAGGATAGCAAATGCAGGTCAGGGCACAAGGAAACAATACCAAGGCAATGAGTTAAATTGATTACCAGGTTTAAATATGCTTCCTGCAATCAACATCAGGTGAGGCCTGACTGCAGGAGATGATGTCAGCTTCTGACTGTCGAGGTCCACCCACTAGTGAACACCAGAACTGCAGCCTATAGGTCTGGGAGCTTCAGGTCAGTGCTCCACCCAATGTTAGGTCCCCACCTTCAGGTCAGTGCTCCACCACCAGGTCAGGCCCCACCTTCAGTTCAGGTTTCCACTCCCAGGTCAGGTACCCACCTTCAGGTCAGGGTTCCACCCAATTTTAGGTCCCCACCTGCAGGTCAGTGCTCCACTGCCAGGTCAGGCCCCACCTTCAGTTCAGGTTTCCACTCCCAGGTCAGGTCCCCACCTTCAGGTCAGGACTCCACCCCATGTTAGGTCCCCACGTTCATGTCAGTGCTCCACCACCAGGTCAGGCCCCCACCTTCAGTTCAGGTTTCCACTCCCAGGTCAGGTCCCCACTTTCAGGTCAGGGTTCCACTCCATGTTAGGTCCCCACCTTCAGGTCAGGGCTCAACTCCATGTTAGGTCCCCACCTTCAGGTCAGGGCTCCACCCACAGGCTAGGCCCCACCTTTAGGTCAGGGCTCCACCCACAGGCTAGGCCCCACCTGCAGGTCAGGATTCCACCCACAGGTTAGGCTCCACCTTCAGGTCAGTACCCCGTTTCCAGGTCAGTTGAGGCAGAGGCAGGGACGTGTCTACTGCAGGAATGAGGAGGAAGTCAGGGGAGATCATCGCTGATTACCTGCACAAAGCTGACCATATATCTCATATGATATTATTTTGTGTTAAAGGAGAGCGGAGCCGGGCAGAGCGTGCGATATTTCCCGACATTTACATGGATTGTGAAGCAGATTTGGAAGGGTTTTTATTATTGTGTGAGTAGAATCTAATATTTTCTGGAATCTTGGATCTGGATGAAATGTTGGGACGAGGTGCCAGTAAGAGGAGAGATAAGGGGACGTTGTTGGGAGGACAGTTAATAAGTCGGAGGCGTCCCACAGCGCAGAGCTTTACAAACATGAGTATTAATTATTCTGCAGAAACACAAGATATTGGCTTTGACCTTGGCAGAGACGACGATCATTTCACACAAGAACAAACAGTCCTCGAAAAATATTCCAGAAGTGTCCAAGAGAGACAAACAGAATCCAAAGGCATGTGACTCCAGGACTCCGAATCGCACTGCTCTGCTGCCTCGTGTCACTAAATGATGAATAGTAAATGCATAGAACCACTGGACTCATAACACGTCATCCAGGACAACACCACTCCTCCATTCATGACATCATCCGGGGCAACACCACCCTCCATTCATGACATCATCTGGGGCAACACCATTCCTCCATTCATGACATCATCTGGGGCAACACCACCCTCCATTCATGACATCATCTGGGGCAACACCACTCCTCCATTCATGACATCATCCGGGGCAACACCATTCCTCCATTCATGACATCATCCGGGGCAACACCATTCCTCCATTCATGACATCATCTGGGGCAACACCACTCCTCCATTCATGACCTCATCCGGGGGAACACCACTCCTCCATTCATGACATCATCCGGGGGAACACCACTCCTCCATTCATGACATCATCCGGGACAACACCATTCCTCCATTAATGACATCATCCTGGGCAACACCACTCCTCCATTCATGACCTCATCCGGGGGAACACCACTCCTCCATTCATGACATCATCCAGGGCAACACCATTCCTCCATTCATGACATCATCCAGGGCAACACCACCCTCCATTCATGACATCATCCAGGGCAATACCATTCCTCCATTCATGACATCATCCGGGGCAATACCATTCCTCCATTCATGACATCATCCAGGGCAACACCACCCTCCATTCATGACATCATCTGGGGCAACACCATTCCTCCATTCATGACATCATCTGGGGCAACACCATTCCTCCATTCATGACAAGGGGTCACTCCGCCATGGTATAGGAGGGAGATATACAGACAAAGGGTCTCTCCGCCATGGTATAGGAGGGAGATATACAGACAAGGGGTCTCTCCGCCATGGTATAGGAGGGAGATATACAGACAAGGGGTCTCTCCGCCATGGTATAGGAGGGAGATATACAGACAAGGGGTCTCTCCACCATGGTATAGGAGGGAGATATACAGACAAGGGGTCACTCCGCCATGGTATAGGAGGGAGATATACAGACAAGGGGTCTCTCCACCATGGTATAGGAGAGAGATATACAGACAAGGGGTCTCTCCGCCATGGTATAGGAGGGAGATATACAGACAAGGGGTCACTCCGCCATGGTATAGGAGAGAGATATACAGACAAGAGGTCACTCCGCCATGGTATAGGAGGGAGATATACAGACAAGGGGTCACTCCGCCATGGTATAGGAGGGAGATATACAGACAAGGGGTCTCTCCACCATGGTATAGGAGGGAGATATACAGACAAGGGGTCTCTCCACCATGGTATAGGAGAGAGATATACAGACAAGGGGTCTCTCCACCATGGTATAGGAGGGAGATATACTGTATGTATGTCTGTATATATCTATGTCTCTATCTATATATTTCTTCAGCGTGAGAGCTCCTGAAATAGACTCTGTGCCGGGTGACCATTGAATATCTATAAAGGAAAGTTTTCTTCTATGTTTGGAATTTCAGCTTCATCGGCACTTCCAGGGAAGTTTCTCACCTTCTAAAGATCTCGGTGTCAGACTAACTTGGAAGAACTGTTTGTAGTTTTGAGAAAAGTTTTCAGAATATGGAAACTTCTAGATATTCTCTGTATAAAGAGAAATTCTGGGCTACAAATGAAAGTTGGAGAAGTGAATCTGTCCTGCTTCAGTTTGCAAACATTCTGGTGAATCTTGCCTAAAGTTTCAATTGTGTTATTCAATTCTGGTAATTTATAGCGCTAATAGGAAAACTGCCATGGGGACATGTACCAGTGTATAGCGGGGGCGGGTCTATTCATAAGGGACATGTACCAGTGTACAGCAGGGGCGGGTCTATTCATAAGGGACATGTACCAGTGTACAGCAGGGGCGGGTCTTTTAATAGGGGACATGTACCAGTGTATAGCGGGGGTGGGTCTATTCATAAGGGACATGTACCAGTGTACAGCAGGGGCGGGTCTATTAAAAGGGGACATGTACCAGTGTACAGCAGGGGAGGGTCTATTAATAGGGGACATGTACCAGTGTACAGCAGGGGAGGGTCTATTAATAGGGGACATGTACCAGTGTACAGCAGGGGCAGGTCTATTAATAGGGGACATGTACCAGTGTACAGCAGGGGAGGGTCTATTAATAGGGGACATGTACAAGTGTACAGCAGGGGAGGGTCTATTAATAGGGGACATGTACCAGTGTACAGCAGGGGAGGGTCTATTAATAGGGGACATGTACAAGTGTACAGCACTGGCAGGTCTATTAATAGGGGACATGTACCAGTGTACAGCAGGGGAGGGTCTATTAATAGGGGACATGTACCAGTGTACAGCAGGGGAGGGTCTATTAATAGGGGACATGTACCAGTGTACAGCAGGGGAGGGTCTATTAATAGGGGACATGTACCAGTGTACAGCAGGGGAGGGTCTATTAATAGGGGACATGTACCAGTGTACAGCAGGGGAGGGTCTATTAATAGGGGACATGTACCAGTGTACAGCAGGGGAGGGTCTATTAATAGGGGACATGTACAAGTGTACAGCAGGGGCAGGTCTATTAATAGGGGACATGTACCAGTGTACAGCAGGGGAGGTTCTATTAATAGGGGACATGAACCAGTGTACAGCCGGGGAGGGTCTATTAATAGGGGACATGTACCAGTGTACAGCAGGGGAGGTTCTATTAATAGGGGACATGTACCAATGTACAGCAGGGGAGGGTCTATTAATAGGGGACATGTACCAGTGTACAGCAGGGGCGGGTCTATTAATAGGGGACATGTACCAGTGTACAGCAGGGGCAGGTCTATTAATAGGGGACATGTACCAGTGTACAGCAGGGTCGGGTCTATTAATAGGGGACATGTACCAGTGTACAGCAGGGGCAGGTCTATTAATAGGGGACATGTACCAGTGTAGAGCAGGGGAGGGTCTATTTATAGGGGACATGTACAAGTGTACAGCACTGGCAGGTCTAATAATAGGGGACATGTACCAGTGTACAGCAGGGGAGGGTCTATTAATAGGGGACATGTACCAGTGTACAGCAGGGGTGGGTCCATTAATAGGGGACATGTACCAGTGTATAGCAGGGGAGGGTTTATTAATAGGGGACATGTACCAGTGTACAGCAGGGGCGGGTCTATTAATATGGGACATGTACAAGTATACAGCAGGGGCAGGTCTATTAATAGGGGACATGTACCAGTGTACAGCAGGGGAGGTTCTATTAATAGGGGACATGCACCAGTGTACAGCAGGGGAGGGTCTATTAATAGGGGACATGTACAAGTGTACAGCAGGTGCAGGTCTATTAATAGGGGAAATGTACCAGTGTACAGCAGGGGAGGTTCTATTAATAGGGGACATGTACCAATGTATAGCAGGGGAGGTTCTATTAATAGGGGACATGTACCAGTGTGCAGCAGGAGAGGGTCTATTAATAGGGGACATGTACTAGTGTACAGCAGGGGAGGGTCTATTAATAGGGGACATATACCAGTGTACAGCAGGGGCGGGTCTATTAATAGGGGACATGTACCAGTGTACAGCAGGGGCGGGTCTATTAATAGGGGACATGTACCAGTGTACAGCAGGGGAGGGTCTATTAATAGGGGACATGTACCAGTGTACAGCAGGGGCGGGTCTATTAATAGGGGACATGTACCAGTGTACAGCAGGGGAGGGTCTATTAATAGGGGACATTTACAAGTGTACAGCAGGGGCAGGTCTAATAATAGGGGACATGTACCAGTGTACAGCAAGGGCGGGGCTATTAATAGGGGACATGTACAAGTGTACAGCAGAGGCGGGTCTATTAATAGGGGACATGTACCAGTGTACAGTAGGGGCGGGTCTATTGATAGGGGACATGTACCAGTGTACAGCGGGGGCGGGTCTAATAATAGGGGTGTCAGGTCACCTGAGACCAGGTGACAGATGCACTCCGTAGGAGTCGGAAGTGCACCGCTAAGATAGTGGACCCTAGGACTGACTGCTGTGGATTGTATCCAGGGAGGTTCAGGAAGCAGGTCTACTGGTTCACGAACACAGATCCCAGTGGGAGCTAGAGCATAGATTCCCCAGGGCACGGAGCCTAAGAGCCAGCAGGTGTTCACCGGAGCCTCTAGTGGTGAGGATGGACTGAGCTGCAGTCTGGCTCTAGGTCCCCAGGGTCTCACAACTCATGCTCACAGTAGACTACAGGAGATAGAGGAAGCAGCAGGCTGGCACAACAAGGATAGTAAAGGAATAAGGCAGCGGTCGGGGCGACTAGCAGACAGGAACAACAGAGTACACGCCAAAGGTTCAGAGTCACAGACAAACAGGGATAGTCGGGGACACGCCAAAAGGTCAGGGTCACGAGCAGACAGGAATAGTCGGGAACACGCCAAGGTCGGTAACAGAGACAAACCTAGAGCACACGGCAAACAGGAACCAGGAAGCCAAACACACAATGAATACACAATGGTTGATCAGCACTGCTGGCTTGCAGTGCACAGGTTAATATAGGGTTCCCTGATAGGGCCTGGGGTGGAGCCATGCTTACAGGAGAGGTTATAAAAACAGCCAGGTGTGAGTGGCTGGCCTCTTAGTCTGAACACATGAGGAGAGGTAAACTGACAGAGAAAGATTACTGCATAACCATGACAAGGGGACATGTACCAGTGTACAGCAGGGGAGGTTCTATTAATAGGGGACATGAACCAGTGTACAGCCGGGGAGGGTCTATTAATAGGGGACATGTACCAGTGTACAGCAGGGGAGGTTCTATTAATAGGGGACATGTACCAATGTACAGCAGGGGAGGGTCTATTAATAGGGGACATGTACCAGTGTACAGCAGGGGCGGGTCTATTAATAGGGGACATGTACCAGTGTACAGCAGGGGCAGGTCTATTAATAGGGGACATGTACCAGTGTACAGCAGGGTCGGGTCTATTAATAGGGGACATGTACCAGTGTACAGCAGGGGCAGGTCTATTAATAGGGGACATGTACCAGTGTAGAGCAGGGGAGGGTCTATTTATAGGGGACATGTACAAGTGTACAGCACTGGCAGGTCTAATAATAGGGGACATGTACCAGTGTACAGCAGGGGAGGGTCTATTAATAGGGGACATGTACCAGTGTACAGCAGGGGTGGGTCCATTAATAGGGGACATGTACCAGTGTACAGCAGGGGAGGGTTTATTAATAGGGGACATGTACCAGTGTACAGCAGGGGCGGGTCTATTAATATGGGACATGTACAAGTATACAGCAGGGGCAGGTCTATTAATAGGGGACATGTACCAGTGTACAGCAGGGGAGGTTCTATTAATAGGGGACATGCACCAGTGTACAGCAGGGGAGGGTCTATTAATAGGGGACATGTACAAGTGTACAGCAGGTGCAGGTCTATTAATAGGGGAAATGTACCAGTGTACAGCAGGGGAGGTTCTATTAATAGGGGACATGTACCAATGTATAGCAGGGGAGGTTCTATTAATAGGGGACATGTACCAGTGTGCAGCAGGAGAGGGTCTATTAATAGGGGACATGTACTAGTGTACAGCAGGGGAGGGTCTATTAATAGGGGACATATACCAGTGTACAGCAGGGGCGGGTCTATTAATAGGGGACATGTACCAGTGTACAGCAGGGGCGGGTCTATTAATAGGGGACATGTACCAGTGTACAGCAGGGGAGGGTCTATTAATAGGGGACATGTACCAGTGTACAGCAGGGGCGGGTCTATTAATAGGGGACATGTACCAGTGTACAGCAGGGGAGGGTCTATTAATAGGGGACATTTACAAGTGTACAGCAGGGGCAGGTCTAATAATAGGGGACATGTACCAGTGTACAGCAAGGGCGGGGCTATTAATAGGGGACATGTACAAGTGTACAGCAGAGGCGGGTCTATTAATAGGGGACATGTACCAGTGTACAGTAGGGGCGGGTCTATTGATAGGGGACATGTACCAGTGTACAGCGGGGGCGGGTCTAATAATAGGGGTGTCAGGTCACCTGAGACCAGGTGACAGATGCACTCCGTAGGAGTCGGAAGTGCACCGCTAAGATAGTGGACCCTAGGACTGACTGCTGTGGATTGTATCCAGGGAGGTTCAGGAAGCAGGTCTACTGGTTCACGAACACAGATCCCAGTGGGAGCTAGAGCATAGATTCCCCAGGGCACGGAGCCTAAGAGCCAGCAGGTGTTCACCGGAGCCTCTAGTGGTGAGGATGGACTGAGCTGCAGTCTGGCTCTAGGTCCCCAGGGTCTCACAACTCATGCTCACAGTAGACTACAGGAGATAGAGGAAGCAGCAGGCTGGCACAACAAGGATAGTAAAGGAATAAGGCAGCGGTCGGGGCGACTAGCAGACAGGAACAACAGAGTACACGCCAAAGGTTCAGAGTCACAGACAAACAGGGATAGTCGGGGACACGCCAAAAGGTCAGGGTCACGAGCAGACAGGAATAGTCGGGAACACGCCAAGGTCGGTAACAGAGACAAACCTAGAGCACACGGCAAACAGGAACCAGGAAGCCAAACACACAATGAATACACAATGGTTGATCAGCACTGCTGGCTTGCAGTGCACAGGTTAATATAGGGTTCCCTGATAGGGCCTGGGGTGGAGCCATGCTTACAGGAGAGGTTATAAAAACAGCCAGGTGTGAGTGGCTGGCCTCTTAGTCTGAACACATGAGGAGAGGTAAACTGACAGAGAAAGATTACTGCATAACCATGACAAGGGGACATGTACCAGTGTACAGCAGGGGAGGTTCTATTAATAGGGGACATGTACCAGTGTACAGCAGGGGAGGGTCTATTAATAGGGGACATGTACCAGTGTACAGCAGGGGAGGGTCTATTAATAGGGGACATGTACCAGTGTACAGCAGGAGAGGGTCTATTAATAGGGGACATGTACCAGTGTACAGCAGGGGAGGTTCTATTAATAGGGGACATGTACCAGTGTACAGCAGGGGAGGGTCTATTAATAGGGGACATGTACCAGTGTACAGCAGGGGAGGGTCTATTAATAGGAGACATGTACCAGTGTACAGCGGGGGCTGGTCTAATAATAGGAGACATGTACCAGTGTACAGCGGGGGTGGGTCTATTCATAAGGGACATGTACCAGTGTACAGCGGGGGCTGGTCTAATAATAGGGGACATGTACCAGTGTACAGCAGGGGAGGGTCTATTAATAGGGGACATGTACCAGTGTACAGCAGGGGAGGGTCTATTAATAGGGGACATGTACCAGTGTACAGCAGGGGAGGGTCTATTAATAGGGGACATGTACCAGTGTACAGCAGGGGAGGGTCTATTAATAGGGGACATGTACCAGTGTACAGCAGGGGAGGGTCTATTAATAGGGGACATGTACCAGTGTATAGCGGGGGTGGGTCTATTCATAAGGGACGTGTACCAGTGTACAACGGGGGCGGGTCTATTAATAGGGGACATGTACCAGTGTACAGAGGGGGCGGGTCTATTAATAGGGGACATGTACCAGTGTACAGCGGGGGCGGGTCTATTATTGGGGGACATGTACCAGTGTACAGTGGGGGAGGGTCTATTCATAAGATGACATGTACCAATGTACAGCAGGGTCGGGTCTATTCAAGGAAAGTCAGGCACTGCAAGGAAGACAAGAACCAGTGTACAGCGGGGGAGGGTCTATTAATGGGAGAAATGTAACAATGTACAGTGGGGATGGTTCTTTTCATGGGGGACATATACCATTGTACAGTGGAGAAAAGTCTATTCATGGGAAGGCAGGAACTTCCCTGGGGGGGCATATAGCAATGTACAGCGGGGGAGGGTCTATTCATGGGAAGCCAGGCACTGCCATGCTGGAATGTACCAATGTACAGCGGGGGGAAGGGTTTATGTATTTTCTCACTGCAGAGAATTTTTCAGCTCAGAAAACATTTTCAAGGCAGAACAGGAATAGTTTTTGTGTTTGGGGTTTATTTTTTTATTACATTTTTCCAGGTAATTTGTTTTTTTTAATATTTTGCAGGTGTTGCCCTTTACCGGCGGCAGATTGTCACCACAAAAAGAGGCGAGAGATCTTTGCCATTTGTTGGTCTAGCAATGATAAAGCAAACAGCAGATTTTGGGGTGTCGGGAATAGAACACATTTCGGGTCGGGTGATGCCGATTTCTGTGTTATACTTCTCAGTATCCGGGGATCACATCCCACCATAGAGCTCACAGCTCCCCAAACCCTCCGATTTTCCACTGCCGATCGTTCTCCAACACAATCGTAATTTGGAGACATAAAATCCATTTCTACATTGTCTCCGCCCGGCCCGGGGGGGGGGGGGGGCAGGGGGGGATGTGGCCCCCCTTGGCAGGTGACAGATTTCCCTTCAATGTCAGGAATTAGAATGAGAAAGTCCGGTAGTCGGAGATTTTTCCTCGACGTGCCGGAGATATGTAGGTCAGGCTTTGGCTGCACATTAATAGACAATCATACACTTTCCAGCCCCAGATTTACATCTAATCCGACTCACATGTGGAATATTTATGTAACGGATTATGGCAACGTGCTGGTCGTATAGAATTAGCGCATTGTTCAGCGATATATCCGACTAGTGGATTAGTTCTTCCTATACTGGGGGGGGGAGTCAGTCAGATTCCTGGTGTTACCAACCAACATGCGGCCACTCCGCTGGTTTAAAGGGAAATGTTTTCTATATACACTATATTACCAAAAGTATTGGGACGCCTGCCTTTACACACACATGAATTTAATGACATCCCAGTCTTATGCCCCGTACACACGGTCGGATTTTCCGATGGAAAATGTCCGATCGGAGCGTGTTGTCAGAAATTCTGACCATGTGTAGGCTCCATCGGACTTTTTCCATCGGATTTTCCGACACACAAAGTTGGAGAGCAGGAGATAAATTTTTCCGACAACAAAATCCGTTGTCGGAAATTCCGATCGTGTGTACACAAATCCGACGAACAAAGTGCCACGCATGCTCAGAATAAATAAAGAGATGAAAGCTATGGGCCACTGCCCCGTTTATAGTCCGCACGTATGTGTTTTATGTCACCGCGTTTAGAACGATCGGATTTTCTGACAACTTTGTGTGACCGTGTGTATGCAAGACAAGTTTGAGCCAACATCCGTCGGAAAAAATCCTAGGATTTTGTTGTCGGAATGTCCGAACAAAGTCCGACCGTGTGTACGGGGCATTAGTCCGGAGGGTTCAATATTGAGTTGGCTCCGCCCTTTGCAGCTATAACGGCTTCACCTCTTCTGGGAAGGCCGTCCACAAGGTTTAGGAGGGTGTCTATGGGAATGTTTGACCATTCTTTCAGAAGAGCATTTGTGAGGTCAGGCACTGATGTTGGATGAGAAGGCCTGTCTCGCAGTCTCTGCTCTAATTCATCCTAAAGGTGTTCTATCGGGTTGAGGTCAGGACTCTGTGCAGGACAGTCAAGTTCCTCCACCCCAAACTCGCTCATCTGTGTCTTTATGGACCTTGCTTTGTGCACTGGTCCAAATCATTTGGTGGAGGGGGGATTATGGTGTGGGGGGATGGAGGGGGGATTATGGTGGGGGGTTGTTTTTCAGGGGTTGGTCTTGGCCCCTTAGTTGCAGTGAAGGGAACTCTTAAGGTGTCAGCATACCAAGACATTTTGGACAGTTTCATGCTCCCAACATTGTGGGAATAGTTTGGGGACGGCCCCTTCCTGTTTCAACATGACTGCGCACCAATGCACAAAGCAAGGTCCATAAAGACACGGATAAGCAAGTTTTGGGGTGGAGGAACTTGACTGTTCTGCACAGAGTCCTGACCTCAACCTGATACAACCCCTTTGGGATGAATTAGCGGAGACTGCGAGCCAGGCCTTCTCGTCCGACATCAGTGCCTGACCTCACAAATGCTCTTCTGGAAGAATGGTCAAACATTCCCATAGACACCCTCCTAAACCTTGTGGACGGCCTTCCCAGAAGAGTTGAAGTACAATACATCCCATGTATTGGATACATTTTAGGGTTTTGCTTAAATCTTTCATGTGGATTTCTATGTACAGGAAGTCAAAGTGTAAGCTCCGCCTACTCTACTGTCACACTGCTGACCTGAAAAGGTGCTTCTTCTATATATACTGTCTATAAACCGATCGGCCAGAACATTCTGACAGGTGAAGGGAATAACATTGATTATTTGGTTACAATGGCATCTGAAAGTGGGTGGGATATATTAGGCAGCAAGTGAACATGTTGCTCCTGAAGTTGATGTCTTGAAAGTGTAAGGATCTGAGGGACACTGGCAAGGACCAAATTTGTCTAGATGACGGGATGCAACTCCAACACTGCAGCTCTTGTGGAATGTTCCCGTACTTCAGTGGTCAGGACCAACAAAAAGTATGCCAAGTAAGGAAAACCGGCCAACCAGTGACAGGGTCATTGATGGAGGTGGGGAAGGAAGGCTCATTCATGGAGGTGGGGAGGGAAGGATCATTGGTGGAGGTGAGGAAGGAAGGCTCATTGATGGAGGTAGGGAGGGGAGGCTAGTTGATAAAGGTGGGGGGGAGGGAAATCTCATTGATGGAGGTGTGAGGGAGGCTCATTGATGAAGGTGGGGAGGGAAGGCACATTGATGGAGGTGGAGAGAGAGAAGGCTCATTGATGAAGGTTGGGTGGGAAGGTTCATTGAAGGGGGTGGGGAGGGGAGACTCAATGATAAAGGTGGAGAGGGAAGGCTCATTGATAGAGGTGGGGAGGGAAGGCTCATTGATGGAGGTGGGGGGTGAAGGCTCATTAATGGAGGTGGGGGGAAGGCTCATTGATGTAGGCGGGGGGAAGGCTCATTGATGAAGGCTGGGAGGAAAGGCTCATTAATGGAGGTGGGGGGGCTCATTGATGAAGGTTGGGAGGGAAGGCTCATTGTTTGAGTTGGGAGGGAAGGCTCATTGATGGAGGTGAGGAGAGAAGGCTCATTGATGGAGGTGGGGGAGGGAAGGCTCATTGATGGAGACGGGGGAAAGGAAGGCTCATTGATGTAGGTGGGGAAGGAATGCTCATTGATGGAGGTGGGGAGGGAAGGTTCATTGATGGAGGTGGGGAAGGAATGCTCATTGATGGAGGTGGGGAGGGAAGGTTCATTGATGGAGGTGGGGAGGGGGGGGTCATTGATGGAGGTGGGGAGGGAAGTCTCATTGATGGAGGTGGGGAGGGAAGGTTCATTGATGGAGGTGAGGAGGGAAGGTTCATTGATGGAGGTGGGGAGGGAAGGCTCATTGATGGAGATGGGGAGGGAAGGCTCATTGATGGAGGTGGGGAATGAAGGCTCATTGATGGAGGTGGGGAATGAAGGCTCATTGATGGAGGTGGGGAGGGAAGGCTCATTGATGGAGGTGGGGAAGGAATGCTCATTGATGGAGGTGGGGAGGGAAGGTTCATTGATGGAGGTGGGGAGGGGGGGGTCATTGATGGAGGTGGGGAGGGAAGGCTCATTGATGGAGGTGGGGAAGGAATGCTCATTGATGGAGGTGGGGAGGGAAGGTTCATTGATGGAGGTGGGGAAGGAATGCTCATTGATGGAGGTGGGGAGGGAAGGTTCATTGATGGAGGTGGGGAGGGGGGGGTCATTGATGGAGGTGGGGAGGGAAGTCTCATTGATGGAGGTGGGGAGGGAAGGTTCATTGATGGAGGTGAGGAGGGAAGGTTCATTGATGGAGGTGGGGAGGGAAGGCTCATTGATGGAGATGGGGAGGGAAGGCTCATTGATGGAGGTGGGGAATGAAGGCTCATTGATGGAAGTGGGAAAGGAAGGCTCATTGATGAAGGTGGGGGAGGGAAGGCTCATTGATTGAGGTGGGGAGGGAAGGCTCATTGATGGAGGTGGGAAGGGAAGGATCATTGGTGGAGGTGGGGAAGGAAGGCTCATTGATGGAGGTGGGGAGGGAAGGCTCGTTGATGAAGGTGGGGGGGGGGATCACATTGATGGAGATGGGGAGAGAGAAGGCTCATTGATGAAGGTTGGGTTGGAAGGATCATTGATGGAGGTGGGGGGGAAGGTTAATTGATGGAGGTGGGGAGGGAAGACTCATTGATGGGGGTGGGGAAGGAAGGCTCATTGATGGAGGTGGGGAGAAGGCTCATTGATGGAGGTGGGGGGGAAGGTTCATTGATGGAGGTGGGGAGGGAAGACTCATTGATGGAGGTGTGGAGGGAAGGTTCATTGATAGAAGTGGGGGGTGAAGGCTCATTGATGGAGGTGCAGGGAAGGCTCATTGATGGAGGTGGGGAGGGAAGGCTCATTGATGGAGGTGCGGGGAAGGCTCATTGATGTAGGTGGGGGGAAGGCTCATTGATGTAGGCGGGGGGAGGCTCATTGATGAAGGCAGGGAGGAAAGGCTCATTAATGGAGGTGGGGGGGGCTCATTGATGAAGGTTGGGATGGAAGGCTCATTATTTGAGGTGGGAGGGAAGGCTCATTGATGGAGGTGGGGAGGGTAGACTCATTGATGGAGGTGGGGAGAGAAGGCTCATTGAAGGAGGTGGGGAAGGAAGGCTCATTGATGGAGGTGGGGAGGGAAGGCTCATTGGTGGAGGTGGGGAATGAAGGCTCATTGATGGAGGTGGGAAAGGAAGGCTCATTGATGAAGGTGGGGGAGGGAAGGCTCATTGATTGAGGTGGGGAGGGAAGGCTCGTTGATGGAGGTGGGGAGGGAAGGATCATTGGTGGAGGTGGGGAAGGAAGGCTCATTGATGGAGGTGGGGAGGGAAGGCTCATTGATGGAGGTGGGGAGGGAAGGATCATTGGTGGAGGTGGGGAAGGAAGGCTCATTGATGGAGGTGGGGAGGGAAGGCTCGTTGATGAAGGTGGTGGGGGAATCACATTGATGGAGGTGGGGAGGGAAGGCTCATTGATGGAGGTGGGGAGGGAAGGCTCATTGATGAAGGTTGGGTTGGAAGGATCATTGATGGAGGTGGGGGGGAAGGTTCATTGATGGAGGTAGGGAGGGAAGGCTCATTGATGGAGGTGTGGAGGGAAGGTTCATTGATGGAAGTGGGGGGTGAAGGCTCATTGATGGAGGTGGGGGGAAGGCTCATTGATGGAGGTGGGGAGGGAAGGCTCATTGATGGAGGGGGGGGAGGCTCATTGATGGAGGTAGGGAGGGAAGGCTCATTGATTGAGGTGGGGAGGGAAGGCTCATTGATGGAGGTGGGGGGAAGGCTCATTGATGTAGGCGGGGGGAAAGCTCATTGATAAAGGCAGGGAGGAAAGGCTCATTAATGGAGGTGGGGGGGGCTCATTGATGGAGGTGGGGAGGGAAGGCTCATTGTTTGAGGTGGGAGGGAAGGCTCATTGATGGAGGTGGTGAGGGAAGGCTCATTGATAGCGGTGGGGAGGGAAGGATCATTGATGGAGGTGTGGGATGGGGGCTCATTGATGAAGGTAGGGGTTATCACATTGATGGAGATGGGGAGAGAGAAGGCTCATTGATGAAAGTTGGGTTGATAGGATCAGTGATGGAGGTGGGGGGGGGTTCATTAATGGAGGTGGGGAGGGAAGACTCATTGATGGAGGTAGGGAGGGAAGGCTCATTGATGGAGGTGGGGGGGGCTCATTGATGGAGGTGGGGAGGGAAGGCTCATTGATGGAGGTGGGGAGGGAGGGCTCATTGATGGAGGTGGGGGGAAGGCTCATTGATGTAGGCAGGGAGGGAAGGTTTATTAATGGAGGTGGGGGGCTCATTGATGAAGGTTGGAAGGGAAGGCTCGTTGTTTGAGGTGGGGGGAAGGTTCCTTTATGGAGGTGGGGGGGGGCTCATTGATGGAGGTGGGGAAGGGAGGTTCATTGATGGAGGTGGGGAGGAAAGGCTCATTGATGGAGGTGGGGGGAAGGAAATCTCATTAATGGAGGTGGGGAGGGAAGGCACATTGATGGAGGTGGGGGGGGAGGAAATCTCATTAATGGAGGTGGGGAGGGAAGGATCATTGATGGAGGTGGGGAGGGAAGGCTCATTGATGGAGGTGGGGAGGGAAGGCTCATTGATGGAGGTGGGGGAGGGAAATCTCATTAATGGAGGTGGGGAGGGTAGGCACATTGATGGAGGTGGGGAGGGAAGGCTCATTAATGGAGGTGGAGGAGGGAAGGCTCATTGATGGAGGTGGGGGAGGGAAATCTCATTAATGGAGGTGGGGAGGGAAGGCACATTGATGGAGGTGGGGAGGGAAGGCTCATTGATGGAGGTGGTGAGGGAAGGCTCATTGATGGAGGTGGGGTGGGAAGGCTCATTGATGGAGGTGGGGGAGGGAAATCTCATTAATGGATGTGGGGAGGGAAGGCACATTGATGGAGGTGGGGAGGGAAGGCTCATTGATGGAGGTAGGGAGATGGAAGGCTAATTGATGGAGGTGGGGAGGGAAGTCTCATTGATGGAGGTGGGGAGGGAAGGATCATTGATGGAGGTGGGGAGGGAAGGCTCATTGATGGAGGTGGGGGAGAGAAATCTCATTGATGGAGGTGGGGAGGGAAGGCTCATTGATGGAGGTGGGGAGGGAAGGCTCATTGGTGGAGGTGGGGAGGGAAGGCTTATTGATGGAGGTGGGGAGGGAAGGCACATTGATGGAGGTGGGGAGGGAAGGCTCATTGATGGAGGTGGAGGAGGGAAGGCTCATTGATGGAGGTGGTGAGGGAAGGCTCATTGATGGAGGTGGGGTGGGAAGGCTCATTGATGGAGGTGGGGGAGGGAAGGCACATTGATGGAGGTGGGGAGGGAAGGCACATTGATGGAGGTGGGGAGGGAAGGCTCATTGATGGAGTTAGGTAGATGGAAGGCTAATTGATGGAGGTGGGGAGGGAAGTCTCATTGATGGAGGTGGGGAGGGAAGGATCATTGATGGAGGTGGGGAGGGAAGGATCATTGATGGAGGTGGGGGAGGGAAATCTCATTGATGGAGGTGGGGAGGGAAGGCACATTGATGGAGGTGGGGAGGGAAGGCTCATTTGTGGAGGTGGGGAGGGAAGGCTCATTGATGGAGGTGGGGAGGGAAATCTCATTAATGGAGGTGGGGAGGGAAGGCACATTGATGGAGGTGGGGAGGGAAGGCTCATTGATGGAGGTAGGGAGATGGAAGGCTCACTGATGGAGGTGGGGAGGGAAGTCTCATTGATGGAGGGGGGGAGGGAAGGCTCATTGATGGAGGTGGGGAGGGAAGGATCATTGATGGAGGTGGGGGAGGGAAGGCTCATTGATGGGGTGGGGAGGGAAGGCTCATTGATGGAGGTGGGGAAGGAAGGCTCATTGGTGGAGGTGGGGAGGGAAGGCTCATTGATGGAGGTGGGGGAGGGAAGGCTCATTGATGGGGTGGGGAGGGAAGGCTCATTGGTGGAGGTGGGGAGGGAAGGCTCATTGATGGAGGTGGGGAGGGAAGGCTCATTGATGGAGGTGGGGAAGGAAGGCTCATTGGTGGAGGTGGGGAGGGAAGGCTCATTGATGGAGGTGGGGAGGGAAGGCTCATTGATGGGGTGGGGAGGGAAGGCTCATTGATGGAGGTGGGGAAGGAAGGCTCATTGGTGGAGGTGGGGAGGGAAATCTCATTAATGGAGGTGGGGAGGGAAGGCTCATTGATGGAGGTGGGGAAGGAAGGCTCATTGGTGGAGGTGGGGAGGGAAGGCTCATTGATGGAGGTGGGGAGGGAAATCTCATTAATGGAGGTGGGGAGGGAAGGCTCATTGATGGAGGTGGGGAGGGAAGGCTCATTGGTGGAGGTGGGGAGGGAAGGCTCATTGATGGAGGTGGGGAGGGAAATCTCATTAATGGAGGTGGGGAGGGAAGGCTCATTGATGGAGGTGGGGAAGGAAGGCTCATTGGTGGAGGTGGGGAGGGAAGGCTCATTGATGGAGGTGGGCGGAGGCTCGCCTGTGTAGTCCTATCCAATAGAAGAGCTACTGGAGCTCAGATTGCTGGTAAAGGTAATGCTGGTTGTGATAGAAAGGTGTCAGAACACATAGAGCATCGCAGTTTGTTGTGTACGGGGCTGTGTAGCCACAGACCACTCAGGGGGCCCCTGCCGTCCTACTTCTCATATTGTCACCAGGGAGGGAAGTGAGAAGAAGCTTCATGTTTTATGTTTTTTTTTTTTTTTTGTCTATCTTTTGGTTCACGTGTGGATTTAGATCATTCTCAATTCATCGACAGGTGTGATCGATCTGCAGTTGACCTTCTTTTGCGTCAAGTGGTCATAGACATGTATGGGAAAGCAAAACCTGCTTGAACAACAACTTGTTCACACCGGCCCCTTATTACGTAATTATGAAACGTACCCCAATGGGGGTCACATTTCCGACCCCTCTATCTAAAAGTTTGGGTCTGTGTTCCACATTCTAGGATACACAGAGAGCCACTAAAATAAATGTTTATAAATATCTCTTTGATGTACAGAAAACCAAATATGGAACAGCAAACGCATACAAAAAAACACATAACAAATGACATTTGGGTAAATGTTAAAGTTTTTTTTTGTTTGTTTTTAGAATGTTTACCAAGCAAAAAGTTTCCATTTGATGCCCTTCCTGTAACAAAGAACCTTTACCATCCTCTCAGTGAGGGCTCTATACTGTCATCTCATCCCTCACAATATTCTTCTCTGTTGGTGACAATCTTGTCTTCTTTATGAGCAGATCTTTTTTTTGGGGGGGGGGTAGAAAGAGCAAATGAGGACAGAGGAAGGCAGGGCGATGTTTACTCGAGCAGCATGCGGACGATTGTTATGATGCTGATTCTTTTGTATCACGGAGAGGGAATTCTTCAGACCTGACAAAAATGTTATTCCTCCCCGAGGATGGACGCAGCGCAAGGAACAAGCCGTGCTTTTTGTCAGCACATTTTTTGTAAAAATATGAAATCTGAAAAGAAAACAAAAAAACAAAAGAGAAAATCTTGTTAGTCATCGATTGCTGGATGGAAAAGATATGAGAGGAGACGCCATGGTTCTGAAGGACATCTGCAGACACGTTGGAGGACGAGCCTCGAGTTAGAGCGCGGAGGAGGCTCCACAATTCAGATTTGTAATGCAGTCAGGATGTCTTTATCCACTTCAGGACCAGCACCATATACCGCCACCTTGCGGAACTTTCTGTGGTTGTACTGGGATGATATGAAGCTGCGGGCATCACCTCGGTATCGTTTTGTAGAGCCAGCAGTCGGCTCTCTTGTAAAAGCAATCCTAGTGGCTAACTAGCTGCTGGATTGCTTTTACAAGCACTGGGAGGGGACACCCCCCCCCCTCTCCACCTTCCACGGTTTGCTCGGGCTCTCCTGTCCCACTGGGAGACCCAAGTGACCAGCCGGCGTATTCACTGGCTGGTTGGAGATCCAAACAAAAAATAAAAATGTAAAGTGCCCCCTTCCTCCCATGTTTGCGAGCAAAGGTGAATGCACATGTCGCACGCAAACAGCATTCGTCCCACACAGGAGAACATCAGATCATCCTCTGAAAGACTAAGTATAAGGTGATTGGCCATCCATTCACTGGTGAAAGATCACTATTGACGAGGACATTTACTTTGTAACATGGAGGTGGAAGATCACAGCTTATTAGCACAATGAACTTTTGAGTTATCTATTTTGATTGAATTTACTGTTTGTTTTTTTGATTGTAGCAAAATTATTTTGCTCTTAGAACACATTGATACACATCTCTATATATTTTTTTGAGTATTTGATACCTTGTTGCTAGTTGCTCTGTACTAGTAATGATGGTGATCCTCGACTTATTGTCCCACTACAAGCACAAGCTGTGAAATCTGCCCATCCTGAAGAGAGACTCCGAAATGTTCTTCCCTCTCCCCCTGACATAGAATGAGGGATCTACATGCAGGGTAGAGGAGGATATTTTCGGTAAGCGTAGACCTTTCAGGCATCTGCTCGGTGAGGAAATGACAACTTGCATTTGTGTTAAACCAGTAACAGGAGCCCCGTCCACCCAGATACAAAATGATCTTCTTACCTTTATTAAAATAGCCAGCAGGAACAAGCTCTGACTGACGCGTTTCGTAATCTTTTTGCATTCAAAGTATGAAACGCATTAAAACAGAACATGTCCCTGCTTGCTGTTTTAATAAAGGAAGAATATCTTTCTGTATCTCGGAATGGTGTGTTCCCGTCACTGGAATCATTAATTATATGGGTGGAGTTGGGCCGATACCTGAGATGTCACCATGAGGTGTGGAGTCTGATCTCACCTGGAGCGGCACATGGAATGTATAAAGTGGTTGTAAAGGCTCAAGGAGTTTTACCTTCATTCATTCTGTGCATAAAGGTGAAAAACCTTCTCTACTTACCAATCTTCCTCCAGTACCGTGCACAAGAGTCATGGCTCTCTGGAGACTTTCTCTTCTCATTGGCCGAGAAAGCAGCAGGTGTCATTGGCTGTCAATCACAGCCAGTGAGCCAATGAGGAGAAAGAGGGGCAGGGCCAAGCTGTCATATACCTGGGTGTCTTCAAACCGCGACATTCCTGGTCCCACAGCTGCAATCTTACCTGTTGTACCACGGAGGAGTTCCGGAGTTATTGCAATGTTCTCCCAGCTTGATGCATTGCCTTGGACTCACCAGCTCCACCTGCTGACAGCTGTGGACAATGTTCAATCAAGCAGCCCATAAATAGCAGCACTTCCTGTTACTCAGTGCCCGTTTGGTTGGACTTGCTCCCTGGGTGTATTGATAGCTCTTTGATTTTGACTACCGTGTATTGAACCTCTGCCGGAATTCCTGACCATTCCCCAACCTGCTGATCTGGTACTTCACCGCCAGCTCGTGTATGACCTCCGCCTGCCTGATCATTCTTTGGATTTCGATTTTGTACTGCTTTGCCTGATCTGTTGCCGACTTGACCTGCCTGACTATGTCTTCTTCTGAATCCTCAGCATACAGGCTCCACTTCGGACACCACCTACCACAGGTACCTTACACAAGCTGCGGCTCTGTGTGTGAATGGACATGCAGAACGGGGGCTCAGGAGCAAGCCTGCCTGGGTGCCCCCAGAGCAAGCTGCTTGTTTTGGGGGCGATCGGCAGGAGGGAGGGGCCAGGTGGGGGACCCCGAGAAGAAGAGGATTGCGGCTGCTCTGTGCAAAACCATTACACAGAGCAGGTAAGTCAACAGTAAATGGCTTCAAACATTCTTGGGATAAACAGAGATCTATACTCAGACAAAAAAGTTAACAGAAAAAAACGAAAAACACAAAAAAAGAAAAATATAACAATAAAAAAAAAAAACGGCAGACTTGATGGACTACTCAGTCTTTTTTCTTTGTTTTTATTAAGTATAACATGTCTGTTATTTTAATGTAAAAAAACAAATTTGAAGCATTAATATTTCTTTAACTTACAGATGTATTATAATAATAATAATAATAACACTAATAGAGACGTGCCGGACAGAAAATGTTGTTTAGTTTTGTTTTTATTTGTTAAATCATTTTGTTTCATTATAATCAAGTTGTTAGAATGTTTCATTTTCAGAATTCATTTTGTATATTCAGATTTGTTTCATATATTTGTTGTTCCGGATCAATTTGTGTTTTTAGAATTTCTGTAATTCTTTGTTATTTTGGAAGATCGGCACAACTGGAGTCGCGTGCGTCCGAAAGTAACAAATGGAACTAAATTCATTTCGGGTGATGTTACGATTCCGAGATTCTGATCCACCTCCATCCGACCCAAACACAATAAGTAGGAATCGTTTTATTTTACTTTTATACTTTACTGTATTTATTGTAATATGTTTTCCATTTCTTACTTAGCGCAGTTTTTTTTATAATAATGAAAAACGTTAATGCAAAAAGAATCGGCTTTGTTGAAATTTCGTTACTATTGTGAGTTCGGATACATCTGAATCTCTAAATCACCCAAATTTCATCCGAATTTCAATTTTATTTTTTTTTTGTTTTTTTTTAATACAAACGATTTTTATTGGAAGATCAAAATGTGTACAAAATATATCAGACAGTGTCATCAACATTAGATATGAGGCAACGCGCAAAGATATGTCCTAACACCGGAACCAAATCTAAAGAGAGAACATTGTTAGAATCAGATAGAACACACATTACTATGTAACAGAATGAGAGGGCAATAAAGCACGTCCCGATACACGGAGTCATGTGCAAAATGATAAAAACGGGGTCATTTGTAACGAAATGAATCGCACGTCTCTAAATAATAATAATTGTGTATTGTGATTTCAGATGACTGAAAGTTTTGAGAATGACACAAATATACATCGTCACAAAGTCTGCTGCCTCCGTGTTTATGATGACAATTTGCATAAACTCCAGAATGTTATGAAGAGCGATCAGAGGAATGAAATTGAACTTAAAGTGGAGGTTCCCTGAAAAAAAAATATTAAAAGCCAGTGGATAAAAATTCTGCAGCTGCTGACTTTTAATATATGGACACTTACCTGTCCGAGAAGCCCGCGATGTCGGCAGCCAAAGCCGATCAGTCCTTCCGCTCTCGGCTGCTGCCGCCGCCGCCATCCTCGGTAAGGGAATAAGGAAGTGAAGCTGTGCGGCTTCACTTCCTGGCTCCCTACTGCGCATGCGCAAGTCACGCTGTGCGTCCTCTTAGGTCCCTGCTGTGTTCTGTGTCTCACAGAATACAGCGGTGGAGGAGGACAGGGTAGGCGCCGGAAGTGGCGTAGGTCACCGCAAGCGCCGCGGTGATCTATGCCAGGAAGTGGGAGCAAATACCTGTATTAGACAGATATCTGCTCCCTCCTCCCCCCTGAAAGGTGCCAAATGTGACACCAGAGGGGGGAGGAATCCAAAAAGTGGAAGTTCTATTTTTGGGTGGAACTCCACTTTAATACCATAAAAAAACATTTCCACTGCATTTGTGAAGAAGGCTTCAGGGTGCCTAAGAAAGTCCAGCAAGCGCCAGGTCCGTCTCCAACAGTTGATTCAGCTGCCGGGTCGGGGCACCACCAGTGCAGGAGAGGAGGGGGGAACAGGGGCACCACCAGTGCAAGGGAGGAGGGGGGAACGGGGGCACCACCAGTGCAGGAGAGGAGGGGGGAACAGTGGCACCACCAGTGCAAGAGAGGAGGGGGGAACGGGGGCACCACCAGTGCAGGAGAGGAGGGGGAAATGGGGGCACCACCAGTGCAGGAGAGGAGGGGGGAACAGGGGCACCACCAGTGCAAGGGAGGAGGGGGGAACGGGGGCACCACCAGTGCAGGAGAGGAGGGGGGAACGGGGGCACCACCAGTGCAGGAGAGGAGGGGGAAACGGGGGCACCACCAGTGCAGGGGAGGAGGGGGGGACGGGGGCACCACCAGGGCAGGGGAGGAGGGGGGAACGGGGGCACCACCAGTGCAGGGGAGGAGGGGGGAACGGGGGCACCACCAGTGCAGGGGGGAGGGGGGAACGGGGGCACCACCAGTGCAGGGGGGAGGGGGGAACGGGGGCACCACCAGTGCAGGGGAGGAGGGGGGAACGGGGGAACCACCAGTGCAGGGGAGGAGGGGGGAATGGGGGCACCAGCAGTGCAGGGGAGGAGGGGGGGACGGGGGCACCACCAGTGCAGGGGAGGAGGGGGGGACGGGGGCACCAGCAGTGCAGGGGAGGAGGGGGGGACGGGGGCACCAGCAGTGCAGGGGAGGAGGGGGGAACGGGGGCACCACCAGTGCAAGGGAGGAGGGGGAACGGGGGCACCACCAGTGCAGGGGGGAGGGGGTAACGGGGGCACCACCAGGGCAGGGGGAGGGGGAAACAGGGGCACAAGCAGTGCAGGGGGAGGGGGAACGGGGGCACCAGCAGTGCAGGGGGGAGGGGGGAACGGGGGCACCAGCAGTGCAGCGGAGGAGAGGGGAATGGGGGCACCAGCAGTGCAGGGGAGGAGGGGGGGACGGGGGCACCACCAGTGCAGGGGAGGAGGGGGGGACAGGGGCACCACCAGTGCAGGGGAGGAGGGGGGAACGGGGGCACCACCAGTGCAGGGGAGGAGGGGGGAACGGGGGCACCACCAGTGCAGGGGGGAACAGGGGCACCACCAGTGCAGGGGGGGGGAACCGAGGCACCACCTGTGCAGGGGGAGGGGGGAACGGGGGGCACCAGCAGTGCAGGGGAGGAGGGGGGGACGGGGGCACCACCAGTGCAGGGGAGGAGGGGGGAAAGGGGGCACCACCAGTGCAGGGGAGGAGGGGGAAATGGGGGCACCAGCAGTGCAGGGGGGAGGGGGGAACGGGGGGCACCACCAGTGCAGGGGGGAGGGGGGAACGGGGGCACCACCAGTGCGGGGGGAGGGGGGAACGGGGGCACCACCTGTGCAGGGGGAGGGGGGGAACGGGGGCACCAGCAGTGCAGGGGGGAGGGGGGAACGGGGGCACCACCAGTGCAGGGGGGAGGGGGGAACGGGGGCACCAGCAGTGCGGGGGAGGGGGGAACGGGGGCACCAGCAGTGCAGGGGAGGAGGGGGGACGGGGCACCAGCAGTGCAGGGGAGGAGGGGGGGACGGGGGCACCACCAGTTCAGGGGAGGAGGGGGGAAAGGGGGCACCACCAGTGCAAGGGAGGAGGGGGGAATGGGGGCACCAGCAGTGCAGGGGGGAGGGGGGAACAGGGGCACCACAGTGCAGGGGGAGGGGGGAACGGGGGCACCAGCAGTGCAGGGGGAGGGGGAACGGGGGCACCAGCAGTGCAGGGGGGAGGGGGGAACGGGGGCACCAGCAGTGCAGGGGGGAGGGGCGAACAGGGGCACCAGCAGTGCAGGGGGGAGGGGGGGAACGGGGGCACCACCAGTGCAGGGGGGAGGGGGGAACGGGGGCACCACCAATGCAGGGGAGAGGGAGGAACGGGGGCACCACCAGTGCAGAGCTTGCTCAGGAATAGCAGTAGGCAGGTGTGAGGACATCGGCATGCACAGTGAGGAGAAGACCTTTGGAGAATGGCCTGGTGACAAGAAATCAAAAACAAACTATAACTCGTGCTTAGTGGAAAAATAAATTAAAAATGAGGGGAGGAGGGGGGAACGGGGGAACCACCAGTGCAGGGGAGGAGGGGGGAATGGGGGCACCAGCAGTGCAGGGGAGGAGGGGGGGACGGGGGCACCACCAGTGCAGGGGAGGAGGGGGGGACGGGGGCACCACCAGTGCAGGGGAGGAGGGGGGAACGGGGGAACCACCAGTGCAGGGGAGGAGAGGGGAATGGGGGCACCAGCAGTGCAGGGGAGGAGGGGGGGACGGGGGCACCACCTGTGCAGGGGAGGAGGGGGGGACAGGGGCACCACCAGTGCAGGGGAGGAGGGGGGAACGGGGGCACCACCAGTGCAGGGGAGGAGGGGGGAACGGGGGCACCACCAGTGCAGGGGGGAACAGGGGCACCACCAGTGCAGGGGGGGGAACCGAGGCACCACCTGTGCAGGGGGAGGGGGGAACGGGGGGCACCAGCAGTGCAGGGGAGGAGGGGGGAAAGGGGGCACCACCAGTGCAGGGGAGGAGGGGGGAAAGGGGGCACCACCAGTGCAGGGGAGGAGGGGGAAATGGGGGCACCACCAGTGCAGGGGGGAGGGGGGAACGGGGGCACCACCAGTGCAGGGGGGAGGGGGGAACGGGGGCACCACCTGTGCAGGGGGAGGGGGGAACGGGGGCACCACCTGTGCAGGGGGAGGGGGGAACGGGGCACCACCTGTGCAGGGGGAGGGGGGAACGGGGGCACCAGCAGTGCAGGGGGGAGGGGGGAACGGGGGCACCAGCAGTGCAGGGGGAGGGGGGAACGGGGGCACCAGCAGTGCAGGGGAGGAGGGGGGACGGGGCACCAGCAGTGCAGGGGAGGAGGGGGGGACGGGGGCACCACCAGTTCAGGGGAGGAGGGGGGAAAGGGGGCACCACCAGTGCAAGGGAGGAGGGGGGAACGGGGGCACCAGCAGTGCAGGGGGGAGGGGGGAACAGGGGCACCACAGTGCAGGGGGAGGGGGGAACGGGGGCACCAGCAGTGCAGGGGGAGGGGGAACGGGGGCACCAGCAGTGCAGGGGGGAGGGGGGAACGGGGGCACCAGCAGTGCAGGGGGGAGGGGCGAACAGGGGCACCAGCAGTGCAGGGGGGAGGGGGGGAACGGGGCACCACCAGTGCAGGGGGGAGGGGGGAACGGGGGCACCACCAATGCAGGGGAGAGGGAGGAACGGGGGCACCACCAGTGCAGAGCTTGCTCAAGAATGGCAGTAGGCAGGTGTGAGGACATCGGCATGCACAGTGAGAAGACCTTTGGAGAATGGCCTGGTGACAAGAAATCAAAAACAAACTATAACTCGTGCTTAGTGGAAAAATAAATTAAATATGACTTGAGAGACCGCAGCTGCTGTTGCAAAGGTACTAGAATCTTAACAGAAGAAATATATAGATAATAACAGCGCTAGCAAAATAAAGTGCTACCATATAACACAATGTCACACACTAAACAATTGGGAAGAAAATATTCAAAAAGTACTAGGTGCTTCCAATAGTAATCAATATTACTGGATAAGTGCTTCCAATTAGATGGTCTCCCCTCTCGTGACCAAGTGTAAGGGGGTGTCAAGAAAGGCAGCAAAGAAGCCACTTCTCTCCAGGAAAAACATCGGGACAGACTGATATTCTGCACAAGGTCCAGGGATTGGACTGCTGAGGACTGGGGGGAAAGTCCTTTTCTCTGATGAATCCCCTTTCTGATTGTTTGGGGCATCCAGAAGAAGCCTTGTCTGGAGAAGAAAAGGTGAGCGCTACCATCAGTCCTGTGTCATGCCTCCTGAGACCAATCATGTCTGGGGTCACTTCTCAGGTAAGGGAGTGGGGGGCTCACTCACAATTTTGCCCAAGAACAAGAATGGTACAAAAACCTCCTCCGAGAGCAACTTCTCCCAACTATCCAAGAACAGTTTGGTGAGGAACAAACGTCCAGGAAGAAGCTACGCTAACGAGTACAGCGAAACGCGTTGACGTCATCACGACGCCGTCACGTCCCATTGGGCGGACCGTGCTGGAGGAGCGGAACAGCTGTGATTACCAGCTGGGTGTCAGCTGGGTGTCAGCAAACACGGACCGTGGATGCCTGCCAGACTGGACAGAGGACAGACGTTGAATAGACTCCTGATTTATAATACTATATCCGATTCCCCTTATCAGCAGAGGATATACTGCCGCCCATATGAGTCTGTGGGACTCCACTCAGTATTTAAAAGGACTTCCACTACAGAGTGTCTGAGTTCCTCCTCTCTCAACCAATCGGGCTGGTAATGTATGAACGCCATTAACCAAACCACTGCTTAAACATATGCATAGCATTTTGTGACTGCTACCTGCATGATTGGTCTCCACACAGTACTCACATTCAATCTTAAAGCTGTTGAGTAGAGCCTTGCCAATAGAATTTATCTGCAAACCTGTGATAACCCACGCTACATGGACAATTCCAAGTTACTATCACAGGAACAGTCTCTCCATACAACGCACTCTGCTACACACACCTGATGTGTTAGCTTACGCCAATCAGCACCATCTTGCGCCTGCAGGAACAGCCAGACCATCCATCCATGCTGATCGTCTATCCCTGTTAGCCGGCCAATAGGCAACCCTCCCCGCCTGGCCACCCATTAGTTCCCCTCCCCCTTCCCTCCCTGCCCCCCCTATGTGTACTCTTCGGCAGCATAGTCATTCAAAATTGATGCCTATAACTTTAGCCAAGCCATTGTGCTTGACCATCTCCAATTTGACCCATTAGCTGCCGAACAGTATACCAGTCCGGACAGTGTCGGTGTCGTTTTGTATGTGTGTTTGTTATTTATGTTACCTAAGGTATAGCAATACCTTGGCCACTTTATTACTTTATTGTTTTTTTCTTTTGCCATTTTTTTCACACTGTTAGATGTAACCTATGTTTTGCCTCCTTCGCCAATTGTGGATTTTATACCATTTAATAAATTGTATTTTTATGTACATACCTCTGGTCACTCATTGCTAACGTAACTACTGTCCCACTTGATACTCTATATCAAGAACCCCTCCCTACCCTTCCCCAGAACAAGCCCCGAACATAGTATGGTGAGGAACAATGCCTTTTCCAGCATGATGGCCTTGCCATAAGGCAAAAGTGATAACAAAGTGTCTTGGGGAACAAAACCTGGAAATTTTGGGTCCTTGGCCAGGAATCTCTCCAGACCTTAACCCCATTGAGAACTTGTGGTCAATCCTCAAGAGACTGGTGAAAAAAAAACCCAACAAATTCTGACAAACTCCAAGCATTCATTATGCAAGAATAGGAGGGGTAGCCATCAGTCAGGATGTGGCCCATCAGTCAGGATGTGGCCCATCAGTCAGGTTGTGGCTCATCAGTCAGGATGTGGCCAATCAGTCAGGAAGTGGCACATCAGTTAGGGTGTGGCTCATCAGTCAGGATGTGGCTCATCAGTCAGGATGTGGCTCATCAGTCAGGATGTGGCCCATCAGTCAGGATGTGGCTCATCAGACAGGATGTGGCCCATCAGACAGGATGTGGCCCATCAGTCAGGATGTGGCTCATCAGTCAGGATGTGGCCAATCAGTCAGGATGTGGCCAATCAGTCAGGATGTGGCTCATCAGACAGGATGTGGCCCATCAGTCAGGATGTGGCTCATCAGTCAGGATGTGGCCAATCAGTCAGGATGTGGCCCATCAGTCAGGATGTGGCTCATCAGTCAGGATGTGGCCAATCAGTCAGGATGTGGCCAATCAGTCAGGATGTGGCTCATCAGACAGGATGTGGCCCATCAGTCAGGATGTGGCTCATCAGTCAGGATGTGGCCAATCAGTCAGGATGTGGCCCATCAGACAGGATGTGGCTCATCAGTCAGGATGTGGCCAATCAGTCAGGATGTGGCCCATCAGACAGGATGTGGCTCATCAGTCAGGATGTGGCCAATCAGTCAGGATGTAGCCCATCAGACAGGATGTGGCTCATCAGTCAGGATGTGGCCAATCAGACAGGATGTGGCTCATCAGTCAGGATGTGGCCAATCAGTCAGGATGTGGCCAATCAGTCAGGATGTGGCCAATCAGTCAGGATGTGGCCAATCAGTCAGGATGTGGCCAATCAGTCAGGATGTGGCTCATCAGTCAGTTAAGTGATGGCATGCCGGGGGGAATTGCAGAGTTCACCACTGCAAATATTGACTCTTTGCATAAACTTCATGTCATTGTCAATAAAATCCTCTGACACTTATGGAATGCTTGTAATTATGCTTCCGTATCCATAGTAACATCTGACACTTATGATGTCATCATATTTCCGTATCCCATAGTAACATCTGACAACACTGAGGCAGCAGACTTTGTGACAATTCCTATTTGTGTCTTTGGGCTGTGAATATTTTGGAAGACGTTTGCTCAGAACCTTCTATGGGGCTCACAAGATTTTATGTGTGAATAACAGATGGGAAGACCTGGGAGTCCTGGAAGTCTTCATGACATTTCTTCTGGGGTGAGAACGCCGAGTTTCCCTGCGAAGAGACATATATTGTTCTTCTGGGATTCCTCCTGACAAGGACAGAAGATGAATTTAGATATTTGGAATAAGACAACACGACCTTGTTGAGAGATAGAAGGACGTCATGGGGGTCTGGCTGTCTCAGGGTCCACCAGCTGGTCACCTTTTATGGTCTTCTTTCTCCAGACCATTTATAGTGAGATCTCCCATTTATCATCCAATGGCAAAGCGTGACTCGGGATCTCTGATCCGTCCTGGAAACTGGACCACATCACAGCTGCAAAGCAAATAACCAGCAACAGCGCTGCCTGTCTATCCCCCGCGAGGGGCCCCAGCAGGACATGGCTGGGGGGTCAATGGATCCTCCAGGGTCTTTCTGCTCAACAATCAAAGTTGGGCAATGCAGGTGTACAAGGAGAAAGCTATTTCTTCTTTTCATGTTCCTCAGGATTGTATCCAAAGGAACATTCAATTCTGTTATAAAGTGACCTCAAAGGTTGCAAGAGGCGCCTGAAAACCCCACAATGAAATGTTGGGGTTCTTGGTAGCATCAGGCAGTCAGCTCATGGGTTAAATTGTCTGCTGTAATCTACATCACTTGTGGATTAAATTTCTTACAGTTGAATGATTGACCTCAAATCCTTCGGTGATCTTTTGAAATCCCTCCCCAGACTCCTAGACATCCAGAACTTTCTGATTTCCTCTATTGCTCTTGGCATGATGACATCACACACATCAATAGCAAAGAGAGCAGCAGACCTGAGATGTCCGAGGGTTAAATAGGACATTCTCCCATACCTGTGGTTCACACCTATGCGTTTTTAGTGCGTTTCTGTAGAAACACACTACAGTCCATTTAACATGGTTTCCACTGGATCTAAGTCTCATCTGTGCATTTTGAGGCGGTGGGTTTTTTTGGGAGGGGTCAGGGATTTTTTTTCCTGCAACAGATTGTGTTTTGCGTGTAATAGACTTCAATGGACCCATGCCAAAAATGCAAGTGTTGCGTTTTCAATGCGTTTTTTATGTGTGTTTTTTTTTTAGGAATAGGAAATCATGACAGTTCCATTCATGCAGTGCGACTTTGGTGCGACTTTACACTTTCTGGCATTCAAGTCTCAGCAAAGTAGTGCAGGAACCTTTATGTGTCCAAAGTCACATGTTAGGGTTAGAACACTAACTCCAACAATTAACTCTAACCCTAACACTGATGATTACAGCTAACCCTTGTACTAACTCTAATATTTAACTTTAACCCTAACCCTAACTTTAACCCTAACATTTAACTCTAACATTTAACCCTAACCCTAACCTTAACCTTAAGCCTAACATTTAACTATAACCCTAACATGTGACTTTGGACACATAAAGGTTCCTGCAGGACTTCGATGCGACTTGAGTGCCAGAGAGTGTAAAGTCGCATCAAAGTCGCACTTCATAAACAGAATTCTCATACTTTCCTATTAGATTTAAAAAAATGCAAAACATACCAAAAACACATCAACCGCAATCTACAACCCTGGATTCTCGTCCCATGGATAGGAGGTGGTGGTAGATGTTGGGGTGTACTTTCTTTTGTCAGATGACAAATCTGAATCTTTTTTCTTTTCTATGTTGGTTGAATTGGATGGATTTGTGTCTTTTTTTCCAACCAGATTAAATATGTAATTATTATAAGAAAAATTGAGTGAAGTTCTCCAATATTTGAATGAGAAACGTTGGATTTTGATTGAAATAATCCCCGCAGATAAGGGAGATGTACAAATGTCACATTTCTATGGTGTATTCATTTTCCTTATCTAAATGAACAAAGATTCAGATTTGGCACCTGGAAAAAGTAAGTACACCCCAACCTCCACCTGCAATCCATGGGACTAGAATCCAGTGAAGCAGATTAGGTGAGCAGTGTGGGGGGAGGGGGTGCCAACTTACATTATGTATCTGTGCAAGGAATACACTTCTGAGTCCATGAGGTGGAGATGCCCATTAATGATAGTCCTGGGGGTACGGCACCAGAGCCCCCCTCCCCCACTGCTCTCCCATGTGTTCAGAGAGGCACCGGACCTCCTCTGATAATGTCTGCCTCCTTTTTATAAGAACATTCGATCAAAGCATTGATCGACTAGGACCTGCTATTACAGCCACTACTACACTCATTTACCACGGGCATCACATTATTTGGAGCGCCAGAATCGTATTCTTTTTATATGACTAGCAGATTGGGTGGAACTGGTCTTATTGAACCCTCAGACTGTCCCAGTTTGGTCTAATTCTTACCGATTCGCTGGACCTCTGATTCCAATCACATCCGCCGGCTTCTGTGTTCCCCTATGGGCACTGCCTGCTATTCTGTGGATTTACATCCCTTTTCCTTCACTTCCTGACCCTCCCAGGAATAGTGTCCCATCATTGGTGTCAGTGGGGGGAATAGTGCCCCATCATTGGTATCAGTGGGAGGAATAGTGTCCCATCATTGGTGTCAGTGGGGGGAATAGTGCCCCATCATTGGTATCAGTGGGAGGAATAGTGTCCCATCATTGGTATCAGTGGGAGGAATAGTGCCCCATCATTGGTGTCAGTGGAAGGAATAGTGTCCCATCATTGGTATCAGTGGGAGGAATAGTGCCCCATCATTGGTGTCAGTGGGAGGAATAGTGCCCCATCGTTGCTGTCAGTGGGAGGAATAGTGTCCCATCATTGGTATCAGTGGGAGGAATAGTGCCCCATCATTGGTATCAGTGGGAGGAATAGTGCCCCATCATCGGTGTCAGTGGGAGGAATAGTGTCCCATCATTGGTGTCAGTGGGAGGGATAGTGTCCCATCATTGGTGTCAGTGGGAGGAATAGTGTACCATCATTGGTATCAGTGGGAGGGATAGTGTCCCATCATTGGTGTCAGTGGGAGTTATAGTGCCCCATCATTGGTGTCAGTGGGAGGAATAGTGTCCCATCATTGGTGTCAGTGGGAGGGATAGTGTCCCATCATTGGTGTCAGTGGGAGGAATAGTGTACCATCATTGGTATCAGTGGGAGGGATAGTGTCCCATCATTGGTGTCAGTGGGAGTTATAGTGCCCCATCATTGGTGTCAGTGGGGGGAATAGTGCCCCATCATTGGTGTCAGTGGGAGGAATAGTGTCCCATCATTGGTGTCAGTGGGAGTTATAGTGCCCCATCATTGGTGTCAGTGGGAGGAATAGTGTCCCATCATTGGTGTCAGTGGGAGTTATAGTGCCCCATCATTGGTGTCAGTGGGAGTTATAGTGCCCCATCATTGGTGTCAGTGGGAGGAATAGTGCCCCATCATTGGTATCAGTGGGAGGAATAGTGTCCCATCATTGGTGTCAGTGGGAGGAATAGTGCCCCATCATTGGTGTCAGTGGGAGGAATAGTGTCCCATCATTGGTATCAGTGGGAGGAATAGTGCCCCATCATTGGTATCAATGGGAGGAATAGTGTCCCATCATTGGTATCAGTGGGAGGAATAGTGCCCCATCATTGGTATCAGTGGGAGGAATAGTGCCCCATCATTGGTATCAGTGGGAGGAATAGTGTTCCATCATTGGTGTCAGTGGAGGAATAGTGTCCCATCATTGGTATCAGTGGGAGGAATAGTGTCCCATCATTCTTCGCTCCTCCCAAGACCTCCTGCTCTCAAACTCCCTTGTCACCTCATCCCATGCTCACCTTCAGGATTTCTCCAGAGCCTCTCCCATCCTCTGGAATGCTCTACCCCAATCTGTCCGATTTTCTCCTACTTTATCCACTTTCAGACGATCCCTGAAAACTCATCTCTTCAGAGAAGCCTAACAACTGTACAGTTATCTTCTCAATCAGCACATCACCCACAGTTATTACCTCTTGTATCTCTTGACCTTCCCTCTTAGATTGTAAGCTCTAAGGAGCAGGGCCCTCTGATTCCTACTGTATCAAATTGTATTTGTACTGTTTACCCTCAAGTTGTAAAGCAATACGTAAACTGTTGGTGCTATATAAATACTGTATAATAATAATCATTGGTATCAGTGGGAGGAATAGTGCCCCATCATTGGTATCAGTGGGAGGAATAGTGTCCCCATCATTGGTATCAGTGGGAGGAATAGTGTCCCATCATTGGTATCAGTGGGAGGAATAGTGCCCCATCATTGGTGTCAGTGGGAGGAATAGTGTCCCATCACTGGTGTCAGTGGGAGGAATAGTGTCCCATCATTGGTGTCAGTGGGAGGAATAGTGTCCCATCATTGGTGTCAGTGGGAGGAATAGTGTCCCATCATTGGTGTCAGTGGGAGGAATAGTGTCCCATCATTGGTGTCAGTGGGAGGAATAGTGCCCCATCATTGGTATCAGTGGGAGGAATATTGTCCCATCATTGGTATCAGTGGGAGGGATAGTGTCCCATCACTGGTGTCAGTGGGAGGAATAGTGTCCCATCATTGGTGTCAGTGGGAGTTATAGTGCCCCATCATTGGTGTCAGTGGGAGGAATAGTGTCCCATCATTGGTGTCAGTGGGAGGAATAGTGTCCCATCATTGGTGTCAGTGGGAGGAATAGTGCCCCATCATTGGTGTCAGTGGGAGGAATAGTGTCCCATCATTGGTGTCAGTGGGAGGAATAGTGCCCCATCATTGGTGTCAGTGGGAGGAATAGTGCCCCATCATTGGTGTCAGTGGGAGGAATAGTGTCCCATCATTGGTGTCAGTGGGAGGAATAGTGCCCCATCATTGATGTCAGTGGGAGGAATAGTGTCCCATCATTGATGTCAGTGGGAGGAATAGTGTCCCATCATTGGTGTCAGTGGGAGGAATAGTGCCCCATCATTGGTATCAGTGGGAGGAATAGTGTCCCATCATTGGTGTCAGTGGGAGGAATAGTGCCCCATCATTGGTGTCAGTGGGAGGAATAGTGCCCCATCATTGGTATCAGTGGGAGGAATAGTGCCCCATCATTGGTGTCAGTGGGAGGAATAGTGCCCCATCATTGGTATCAGTGGGAGGAATAGTTGGTGTCAGTGGGAGGAATAGTGCCCCATCATTGGTATCAGTGGGAGGAATAGTTGGTATCAGTGGGAGGAATAGTGCCCCATCATTGGTATCAGTGGGAGGAATAGTGTCCCATCATTGGTGTCAGTGGGAGGAATAGTGTCCCATCATTGGTATCAGTGGGAGGAATAGTGCCCCATCACTGGTATCAGTGGGAGGAATAGTGTCCCATCATTGGTATCAGTGGGAGGAATAGTGCCCCATCATTGGTGTCAGTGGGAGGAATAGTGCCCCATCATTGGTATCAGTGGGAGGAATAGTGTCCCATCATTGGTGTCAGTGGGAGGAATAGTGTCCCATCATTGGTATCAGTGGGAGGAATAGTGCCCCATCACTGGTATCAGTGGGAGGAATAGTGTCCCATCATTGGTATCAGTGGGAGGAATAGTGCCCCATCATTGGTATCAGTGGGAGGAATAGTGTCCCATCACTGGTATCAGTGGGAGGAATAGTGTCCCATCACTGGTATCAGTGGGAGGAATAGTGTCCCATCATTGGTATCAGTGGGGGGAATAGTGTCCCATCACTGGTATCAGTGGGAGGAATAGTGTCCCATCATTGGTATCAGTGGGAGGAATAGTGTCCCATCATTGGTATCAGTGGGAGGAATAGTGTCCCATCATTGGTATCAGTGGGAGGAATAGTGTCCCATCATTGGTATCAGTGGGAGGAATAGTGTCCCATCACTGGTATCAGTGGGAGGAATAGTGTCCCATCATTGGTATCAGTGGGAGGAATAGTGTCCCATCATTGGTATCAGTGGGAGGAATAGTGTCCCATCATTGGTATCAGTGGGAGGAATAGTGTCCCATCATTGGTGTCAGTGGGGGGGAATAGTGCCCCATCATTGGTATCAGTGGGAGGAATAGTGCCCCATCATTGGTGTCAGTGGGAGGAATAGTGTCCCATCATTGGTGTCAGTGGGAGGAATAGTGCCCCATCATTGGTATCAGTGGGAGGAATAGTGCCCCATCATTGGTGTCAGTGGGAGGAATAGTGTCCCATCATTGGTGTCAGTGGGAGGAATAGTGCCCCATCATTGGTGTCAGTGGGAGGAATAGTGTCCCATCATTGGTGTCAGTGGGAGGAATAGTGCCTGAAGGGCTGGATAAAGGCAAGCAAAGGGCCACATTTGGCCCTGGGGCCGCAGTTTGGAGACCCCTGATCTACATGAAATCTCTGGGTGGGGATGAACAGTTTTTACTTTTCACAATTGTTACAATTTCAGCAAAATAAAAACTCACTTCCATTATCTGAAATTTGCATGAAACAAAGTTCTCCTCTTTTTGATTCATCTGGATGTGTTTTTCGGATGGTGACTTTTGGGGTCATTTCATTGATTGTATTCGGTTGGTATTGTGTATTTGATCATTTATCTGCCTATTGTCAATTTTGTTATTTTTTTATTTGCCTGTTTTTACTTTCTTCTATGACGAGGATAACGAGGAAGGAGATGTTTTTGGCACAGGGACGGGTCCAGGGTAGTTGAAGGGACATTCCGGAACCCTCGGGACCCATTTAAAGCCTCTTAGAAAGCAACAAAAACCACCTATATTTCTCTCCGACTCCAATACATAATGAAGAGTTTTGGGGGAAAAGAGCTGTGAGTTTTTCTCATCCCTGATGGTGAGGAGCTGTCCCGGCACAGAAGATCACAGGAGGCCATATTTGGCTTCTTAGCTGCACAGGAAGTCATTACATCGATGTTTTCATGTCTCTCTGCCAAATAAACCACAAAGTATGTTATAAATATCATCTGAGCAAAATCTACATTTCACTCTCAGTACATTTCCCGCACTTGTTCTGTCTCCGACACCGACTGAATCTTCAATCTTCAATGGGGGGTGAAAAGTAAAATAAGTCAAAGTTCCCGGGTGACAAGTATCTGATCTGGACGCTTTAGAATAGGATGACCTCACCTGGTGGGGCCGCCCTCCGACCTCACCCGTCTGGATGGACATCTTTACAATGACAAGTGACCGGCCTTTGCATTCCAGGCAGTGCTGGGATAAGGTAACCTAGAGCCGGGGGGGGGGGGGGGGGTACATCCCAACTCACCCCCCCCCCCCCAAGATGTATGAGATTTTTGTGTTAGCAAAAATCCCCCCACAAAAATACTGAGCACAAATCTCAGTATAGTAGGAGGAATAGTGCCCCATCATTGGTATCAGTGGGAGGAATAGTGCCCCATTATTGGTATCAGTGGGAGGAATAGTGTCCCATCATTGGTGTCAGTGGGAGGAATAGTGTCCCATCATTGGTATCAGTGGGAGGAATAGTGCCCCATCATTGGTGTCAGTGGGAGGAATAGTGTCCCATCATTGGTATCAGTGGGAGGAATAGTGTCCCATCATTGGTATCAGTGGGAGGAATAGTGCCCCATCATTGGTATCAGTGGGAGGAATAGTGCCCCATCATTGGTATCAGTGGGAGGAATATTGCCCCATCATTGGTGTCAGTGAGAGGAATAGTGCCCCATCATTGGTATCAGTGGAAGGAATAGTGCCCCATCATTGGTGTCAGTGGGAGGATTGGTGCCAGTGGGAGGAATTGCATTGGAGCCTTCCCAGTAAGTCTAGGCCAACCTCCTTCCAAATGGAATATTATAACCTACTCAGGAAGTCTGGGCCAACCTTCATCCAATCAGAGCATTGGAGCCTTCCCAGTAAGTTTTTAGGCCAACCTCGTCCAACTGGAGTATTAGAACCTACCCAGGAAGTCTGGGTCAGCCTTCTCCAATCAGAGCATTAGAACTTTCCCAGTAAGTCTAGGCCAACCTTCATTCAATCAGAGAATTAGAACCTACCCAGGAGGTCTGGACCGACCTTTATCCAACCAGAGCATTAAAATCTTCCTAGTAGGTCTAGGCCAACCTTTGTTCAAACTTAGCATTAGAATATTTCCAGGAGATCTAGGTCAACCTTCATCAAATCAGAGCATTAAAACAATCCCAGGAGGTTTAGGCCAACCTTCAACAAATTAGAGCATTATAACCTTCCCAGGAGGTCTAGTCAACCTTCATCCAATCTGAGTATAGAATATGACCAACCAGCAGTAGTATATCAAAGAATGAATGGGTATCTAAACCCAAAAACAAAAGTAGTTTATTGCAGTTTCCAGTCCTTAAGGTGGGTGATGTGGGTGAGGTGTGGAGGTTGAATTTTCAACAAGTACCCAAAATACCTGTTGATCCTTTCAGAAATGCAGTGTCATTCCCCCTTCCTGTGGGCTGGAAAGAAAGCAAAAACACCCTTATCTTTCTTTTGCAAACTACCAATCCCATCAGTCCTTGTAATGGAGATGAAAACAGGCAGGCATGTTGGGAGTCCAGCCATGGCTGCCACCATAGACTCGGTGGAGAAATGAGTGTAGACATGAATGGACAGGAAGCGTGTTATTTTCAGGGTTACCTGGTAAAAAGAAAAACAGTCTGAAAAAAAGAAAAGAAACGGAATGCAGCCACCACATCTCAGGGTGAGTAAATTGCAATATTTATATGATTTTTGGGGGGGTTTTGGTCTAGACCATCTTGTAGCCAATCAGCGTCAGCACATTCACAGGACTTGGTAATGCACAATAACATGAAATGTTGTCAATTCCAACACCAACAACCACCAACCAGCTTGCCATACAAATGTCTTCCAACTGGACTGAACTGGAGATGCGTCCCGATAATCCTCTGCAGCGTGGACACGTTCATGCATATGTTCAGTAGGCTCTCATTGTAATGAGTTACAAGGCCGGTGTTACATAATGGATCTGGCTGCCTTGGCTGCTGGAATAAGAACTCCTGTAACTCTAGAAAGCTGCTGAGCTTTGAAATTGGAGTGCAAGATGAAGAGAACGAGCGCCTGATACCAGACTGAAGCTTGGCCATATTTGTGTACTGCGATAATTACAACCACAGTCTGTCTGGTGAGGAAGACTTTTCTATGTATAGAATCGCCGCTGCTTAGGCAGCTCCTCAGAGCTTTCAAAATTCCTAGAAAGCCAAAAGCCGCAGAGCATGTCTAGAAAGAGCTTAAAAAAAAAAAAAAATAGAGGCCTGACTGTAAGACAGATGAAAACATACAGAGCCGTCCTGGGAGGACTTGCAGATCCTCTTTGACTTAATACAGACTGGGAGGTTAAAAAAAAAAAAAAAAAAAAAAAACCTATTCTGAAGCCTGAGCAGGTGATGGTCCTCAGAAGAACGGAGAAAAGGAAGAAAAAGCCCAGAGGGAGAGATTCTCCTGAGTGCAGTAATGTTGTAGAGTCTGAAGGTGCTTCTGGAGTCCAAGCTTGGAGTATTATCATCGCCAGGGCTTTTTCTCTTAGAGAACAGGTGTAGGTACTCCCCTCTTCTGAGTCACCCCTTGCCTCTGCCCCGTACCAACGTCTGAGCACCATCCTTTGGATTCACCTCTTACTCACCTCCCTTTACCCCTTTTAGAGAATACAGAACCAAGTATAATTGTGTGGTGCTAAGTAATTTGTATAGTCATCAACAGTATAATCCCCCAGAACAAACCCCCCCATGGTCCCACCAGCAATGATAGATCTGACCCAGCATCAATAAACCTTCCAGCAGCCAGAAACAATAGCCCGCAGACCCCCACAGCAATAGATCCCCCAGCAACAAGAGATTCCTCAGCAGCCATCAACAATAGACCCTTCAGTACCCCTTGTCATTACAGACATTCAGTGCTGGAGGTGGTGGAACTGTGTTCCCCCACGTTCCCACTGAAAAAAGCCATTATCATCGCACCAAACACCTTACGTACCCTTTACTTTTTCTGTTCTTTTTTCTTCTTCCTCGACTACACCCCCCAGACTGGTTATCTGGAGCCTGGAACTTCTTCTATTTAAAGGTTATCTAAAGGTTTGTTTTTAAAAAACAAAAACTAACATGTTATACTTACCTCCTCTGTGCAGTTGGTTTTGCACAGAGTGGCCCCCCGATCCTCCTCTTCTGGAGTCCCTCAGTGGCGCTTCTGGCTCCTCCTCTTCTCGAGTTCCCTGTTGGAGAGTTGCTCTTCCTCGGAGCACTCGTACGGGTGCGCTCCCATGTCCTGCTGCTGCGTCTATTGACACAGCCCTGCCCCCCGCCTCCCGCGTCATTGGATTTGATTGACAACGCAACTGGAAGGAAGGGCATATGGGCAAAACCTCTCTCTCCGTGTAGTGGGGTCATGTTCAGTGCTCTTGGGGGGTGTTTTTGGATGATCCTGAAGAGCAGTTAGATTCTGATATGAAGACAAACTGTCATTGAGACAAAAAGCCCCAAAATCTGAGACAATAAGCCCCAAAATCTAGGAAGGAGACACCCATAAAGGAAGAATATGCCTGAGGGGAACATGTGCATTAAGAACTTTTTTTGGTAAAGGAATGTACATATAACACCGTTAATGTGTTTTGTGGAACTATACTGACCACTTCCTGAGGAGGGTGTACTGGGACAGCTGAAGAATTGTGAGCTCCTCTGGTTACTGACCAAGTTACCAAGATAAGTACCAAGAGGAGCACAAAACTGTGCAGCTTCAAAAGTGTCCCACTACACTCTCCTGAGGCAGCGCTAGTTATCTGCATGTTCCTTGACCAAAAAAAGGTCTTTCCTTGATGGTTATAGGTCTACAAGGTAAATGCCAAGAGCACCAGAGGAGCATAAAACCCTTTGACTTCAAAAGTGCCCCAGTACATCTTTCCAAGGCAGTGGTCAGTGAATTTCCATGAAATGTGTAGAGGATGTTATATGTATTTTCCTTCACCAAAAAAAAGGTTGTTCCTTGATGGTTACTGTACTACCAAGGTAAGTACCAAGAGCACCAGAGGAGTACAAACCGCTGTGGATTCAAAAGTGTCCCACTACACTCTCCTGAGGAAGTGGTCAGTGTAGTTATCTGTGTGTTCCTTGAACAGTAAAGATATTTCCTTGATGGTTTCTGGTCTGCCCACCAAGGTAAGTACCAAGAGCACCAGAAGAGTACAAAGTGCTGCAGCTTCAAATGTGTCCCAGAACACCTTCCCGAAGATGTGGTCAGTGTAGTTACACAAAATGCATAGACAGTGTTATATGTATGTTCCTTGACCAAAAAATGGTCTTTGCTTGATGGCTACTGTTCTACTTACCAAGGTAAACTAAATGCCAAGAGCACCAGAGGAGCATGAAACCCTTTGGCTTCAAAAGTGCCCCAGTACACCTTTGCAAGTCAGTGGTCAGTGTAATTCTACAGAATACGTAGACAGTGTTATCTGTATGTTCCTTGACCAAAAAAAAAAGGACTTTCCTGGATGGTTACTGGTCTGCTCACCAAGGTAAGTACCAAGAGCACCAGAGGAGTACAAAATGCTGCAGCTTCAAAGGTGTCCCGGTACACCTTCCCGAGGAAGTGGTAAGTGTGAAATGCATAGACAGTGTTATATGTATGTTTCTTGACAAAAAAAAAAGGTCTTTGCTTGATGGTTACTGGTCTGCTTAGCTAGGTAAATGCCAAGAGCACCAGAGGAGCACAAAAACCTTTGGCTTTAAAAGTACCCCAGTACACATTTCCAAGGCAGTGGTCAGTGAAGTTCCACCAAATGTATAGACAGTGTTATCTGTATGTTCCTTGACCAAAGAAAGGTCTTTCCTTGATGGTAACAGGTCTACTCACCAAGGTAAGTACCAAAAGCACCAGAGGAGTACAAAACTCCACTGATTCAGAAGTGTCCCAGTACACCTTCCTGAGGAAGTGGTCAATGCTGTTCAGTGATTTATTTAAAATGGTTGTAGATTTTTGAAAAGGAATATGAAGAGGTTTCTGTTTCCCTTGCGCAGTATCGCGTTGTTCTCAGAGAATTCTTATTTTCATGTCTACAAGAAACGTTCTCCAAGTCTTCTTCTTCTGGCCGCGGCTGAGCCGGGTCTAAATCAGGACAAATTGTTTTTCTTCTTCAGGTTGGCTGGTCTGAGCTGCAGCCATCCAGGAGTCGGGTTTGTGATTTTTGGGCTTCGCACTTCAGATTCTCTTAAAGTTGGTCGGAGATACTGAAATGGTTGGAGGACCAGAAAGGAAAATTCCAGACAAAACACGGAGTTCAGGAATAAATATATTTATTGTATATTTCTGGTCTTCGTTGGGCTCTGTTGGGAACAAAGTAAAACCTGGGATTGGCAAAGGAGGAAAAAATGTTGTTTATAGGCAAACCAGCTACTGCACAACATGCCATTCAAACCAGTATTTGCCCCTCCCCCACCACTAGAAATAATATAGTGTATACAATTGCTACACAAACCATGAATTCATTGAAAGTTATTTTAAATAACTTTTCCTTTTCACCCTGCAGTGCTGTAATTTTCTGTACAATTCAACACAATATGGCAACCAGGAGGGGTTCTGTATATAGTTGGTGTAAAGACAACCCCCAGAAATGTCATTTCCTGCTTGTGTGATTGGCTTGCTGATTTTCCCAGTAAGATACAAGTCAGATTTTAGGCATCTCCTGCGAAAGGAATTTCAGTTCTGGTGAGATATTCCCCCAAGGGTTAAATACTTCTAAAGGGATGCAGACCCTGCAGCTTTCCTCATAAAAACACTCAGAGTGCACCAGGTGATTATAATGAACCCAGGGCCATTTTTAACGTGGGGCAAAAGGGGCTGCTGCCCAGGGCCCAGTCATTGTTGAAGGGCCCAAAGCAGCTGCCCCTTGAGCCACTTGTCAAGGGGAGGCCTGGAATGGCCAGTGGGCTCAGCATACCCAATGCAGCGGCACCTCCCAGAGCCTGGATTTTTCCAACATCCTCTCCACCCCCAACCAGGGACTACTACCTGTCCACCTCTCCACCCCCAGCTCTGACAGTGGGCCTGAGGGAAGGCAGAGCGGGAAGCGTAGGCAGCCAGGGACTGCTACCCGCACTCCTCTCCACCCCCCGATCAGACAGCGGGCCCCGAGGACCGGCGGGAGGAGCAGAGCACCTCAGCTAGAAAGGGAATGGGCCCCGCCCGCTGCTGGCCAGCATGAACGTCCTATGGAAGGTACTGGAAATCACACACATCTACCCACAGAAAGGGGGTGCACAGGAGGGACTGCAGACAGGGGGTCTTTCTCCCACCCCTATCTCTCTGACCCCCCTCACCCCCCCTCTCACCCCCCTTCTGACCTGTCTCTCACCACCCTCACTCTGACCCCTCTTTTTCTCTCACCCCCTCTCTCTCTTTCACCCCCCTCTCTCTCTCTCTCTCTCTCACCCCCTCCTCTGGTGCCCAGTGTACAGTATGTACCTTATATGATCCCTATTTTTTAACTCCCTCTTCAGCCAGTATAACGGTCCAACCCTTCAAAAATTCAGAAAACAGCATCACAGGCTGTACTGCATCATATTGCTTGCAATGGCAAGAGCTCATTGGACATCACTGGATACAGGACCATGATGACCAATGAGAATTTCTGCTTTATGCATCCCAGAAAAAAAAGCCTTAAAAGGATGCTCATTGGTGAGTGCAGTCATGTGGTTAGCAGAGGTCTTCTACAACCCAGGGCAAACATGCCAAATTGCCCCCCCCCAAGATGTATGAGCAATTATATGTTAGTTTAAAATCCCCACCCCCAAAAACAAATCGAGCACTAATCTGCATGCTCACCTCCTAAGCATAAATCCCCCCTCCCCCCAATACAAATCTGTTCCCCTGCTAAAATCCCCCCTGCCAGCACAAACCTTTGCCCCCATCCCCCCAGTTCAGACCCTCTCTCGCCCCATATGCCCTAGTACAAATCCCGACCCCCCCAAAAAAATTTCCCCTCTTAGTAAAAAAAACCTCTCCTCCCCCACTCCAAATCCCCCCCTTTCCAGCACATAGTCCCCTCCCCCAATCCCCAAACCTAGCACAATCCTCTTACTCCATCTACCCTCTTAACACAAGTCCTCTCCCCCCCAATCTCCTTGTGGTGCCCCTCCCCCACCTCACATGATACCACAGTGCCCAGGACAGCCGCCCCTCCTGCCCACCCCTTGTCCCAGCCCTGGTGGTCAGCACTGACCAATTAGCGAATCAGGAAGGCTGGCGACTCGGACGTACTTGAATAAAAGTACTTTATTTGTTGCATGGATACATGGGTACGAGCTATGAACTGACGCGTTTCGGCTATGAAGCCTTCATCAAAGCATATATATTTGATTTAAAAGCTGATATTAGCGTTCGCCATTGCTAGCATAATGCTGTTGCTCAGCACCCCCCGGCACTGTGTACAGATGTTTTAATGGGTGAACATAGAAGGTACATGCACCAGGGACCAGGGGTGGGGGTGGGGGTAGTTCACCTATTTAAAATTTTGGTGAAAAGGCAGACTAACGCTTTAAGGTGACTTCCTGTTCAGGTGATGGGTGTCACAGAACAAGAAAAACACAGAAATATACCTAATGGGGGAAAGACTACAAAACTATACTCAAAAGAAAAAGGATTCACTGGAGAAGCTCTAATACTAAATAAATATAGCATAACATAACATAACATAACATAACATAATATAACATAACATAACATAACATAACATATATACAAACCTTTTTTTCCCAAAGGTCTTCTGGCTGGTTCAGTGAGGTTGTGGGTCTTGCCTCTTCTCCAGCGGTGGGCGGACCTTATTGACACACTAAGTGACTTGTAGACACCATTCAGTGCATTATTCTAAGTCCAGGCCAGTGTGATGACACCTCCCCCCCAGTGGGCGGAGTCATGACACTCAGCACTCAGAGGAAGTGTGTTATATGACTCTGACCGTCATTCATCTTGAAAAACTGATGACATCTAGTGGCGGAAAAAGTTACTGCTTTTTCTTTTTTAACATTTATTCAGAATTGAGATTTAGAATACTTTATTAATCCCAAAGGGAAATTATTTACTACTCTATTCATTTTTTATTTTTTCCTGACTTTCTCCTTTAAGTTTGAAGTCCCTATATCCTTGATGAGCAACTGAAGCGAGGACTGGGCGAAAACATTGGGCGTGCGGAATTATCGCCAGCCTGTTGCTGTTTATTGAACGGGTGCGACAGCGCAGTCACGAGTGATCCCCACCCAGCCACTTCAGCTGGCTTTCATTAGAAGACGGTATAAATGGAGTCCACATTGGAGTACAAAGTTTTCCTGGGAAGCCTCGGGAGACCGTTCACTTTTATGTGTGTCCTCAAACCTCCTACTTCCCGAGATCGTTTTCCTCCTCGCCCTCGTCGTTTCCCGTCGTGCTCGTCCTGGTACAACGCTCCGAGGAATAGATCGATTTTTCAGGGATATATATCTGTCAGAGGCAGATAATTCGGTTCATGTTTCTGTCAGTAGCAGAGAAATGATTTGTCTTTTGCAAGGCGGGAAACATCAGCGCTGAGTTATAAAAGCCGGAGGAAGGGAAGTGTGCGGCGCCCTCATTCCACCCAAATCCGGGCGCCCATTATGTGTATTCCATAGATAAAGGCAGGAGATCAACATCCTGCATTATTATGATTATAATTATTATTATTATACACGATTAATATAGCGCCAGCAGTTTACACAGCGCTTTACAATGTAGAGGGGGGACAGCACAATTACAGTTCAATACAGAAGGGACAGGAAGGCCCGGCTCGTAGAGCTTACAATCTAAAGGATTAGAACTTCCCAACCATTCCAACGCGGAGGAACCCTTAAAATAACGTTCAATATCTTCAGCTCACGGGGACCTTGGGGGGGGGGGCAGGAAGGTGATATGTAGGAATAAATCAAAGAAAGTGACATACTTATATAGTATCTGACACCCGGGACCGTCCTACGCAACACAAATATTTTCACTAATAACAATTACATTAAAAATAATATCAAGAGGAAGAAGAAGAGGAAGAATGATCATAGAAGAAACACAGACAGTGGAAATTGTAGTATTCCCTCCCATTGGTGGTCAGTGGGAGATGGACCCGCCTACATTGGTGGTCAGTGAGAATAGAACCCTGTTACAGTGGTCATTAGTGGAGAAGGACCCTCTTATATTGGAGTTCAGTGGGAAGAATGTTCCTTACATTGGTGATCAGTGAGAAGAATGTTCCTTACATTGGTGATCAGTGGGAAGAATGTTCCTTACATTGGTGATCAATGAGAAGAATGTTCCTTACATTGGTGATCAGTGAGAAAAATGTTCCTTACATTGGTGATCAGTGAGAAGAATGTTCCTTACATTGGTGATCACTGGGAAGAATGTTCCTTACATTGGTGATCAGTGAGAAGAATGTTCCTTACATTGGAGATCAGTGAGAAGAATGTTCCTTACATTGGTGATCAGTGAGAAAAATGTTCCTTACATTGGTGATCAGTGGGAAGAATGTTCCTTACATTGGTGATCAGTGAGAAAAATGTTCCTTACATTGGTGATCAGTGAGAAGAATGTTCCTTACATTGGAGATCAGTGAGAAGAATGTTCCTTACATTGGAGATCAGTGAGAAGAATGTTCCTTACATTGGTGATCAGTGAGAAGAATGTTCCTTACATTGGTGATCAGTGGGAAGAATGTTCCTTACATTGGTGATCAGTGAGAAGAATGTCCCTTACATTGGTGATCAGTGAGAAGAATGCTCCTTACATTGGTGATCAGTGAGAAGAATGTTCCTTACATTGGTGATCAGTGAGAAGAATGTTCCTTACATTGGTGATCAGTGGGAAGAATGTTCCTTACATTGGTGATCAGTGAGAAGAATGTTCCTTACATTGGTGATCAGTGAGAAGAATGCTCCTTACATTGGTGATCAGTGAGAAGAATGTTCCTTACATTGGTGATCAGTGAGAAGAATGTTCCTTACATTGGTGATCAGTGGGAAGAATGCTCCTTAAATTGGTGATCAGTGAGAAGAATGTTCCTTACATTGGAGATCAGTGAGAAGAATGCTCCTTACATTGGTGATCAGTGAGAAGAATGTTCCTTACATTGGTGATCAGTGAGAAGAATGTTCCTTACATTGGTGATCAGTGGGAAGAATGTTCCTTACATTGGTGATCAGTGGGAAGAATGCTCCTTAAATTGGTGATCAGTGAGAAGAATGTTCCTTACATTGGAGATCAGTGAGAAGAATGCTCCTTACATTGGTGATCAGTGAGAAGAATGTTCCTTACATTGGTGATCAGTGAGAAGAATGTTCCTTACATTGGAGATCAGTGAGAAGAATGTCCCTTACATTGGTGATCAGTGAGAAGAATGTTCCTTACATTGGTGATCAGTGAGAAGAATGTTCCTTACATTGGTGATCAGTGGGAAGAATGTTCCTTACATTGGTGATCAGTGAGAAGAATGTTCCTTACATTGGTGATCAGTGAGAAGAATGTTCCTTACATTGGTGATCAGTGGGAAGAATGTTCCTTACATTGGTGATCAGTGGGAAGAATGCTCCTTACATTGGTGATCAGTGAGAAGAATGTTCCTTACATTGGTGATCAGTGAGAAGAATGTTCCTTACATTGGTGATCAGTGGGAAGAATGCTCCTTACATTGGTGATCAGTGAGAAGAATGTTCCTTACATTGGTGATCAGTGAGAAGAATGTTCCTTACATTGGTGATCAGTGAGAAGAATGTTCCTTACATTGGTGATCAGTGAGAAGAATGTTCCTTACATTGGTGATCAGTGAGAAGAATGTCCCTTACATTGGAGATCAGTGAGAAGAATGTTCCTTACATTGGTGATCAGTGAGAAGAATGCTCCTTACATTGGTGATCAGTGAGAAGAATGTTCCTTACATTGGTGATCAGTGAGAAGAATGTTCCTTACATTGGTGATCAGTGGGAAGAATGTTCCTTACATTGGTGATCAGTGGGAAGAATGCTCCTTACATTGGTGATCAGTGAGAAGAATGTCCCTTACATTGGAGATCAGTGAGAAGAATGTTCCTTACATTGGTGATCAGTGAGAAGAATGTTCCTTACATTGGTGATCAGTGAGAAGAATGTCCCTTACATTGGAGATCAGTGAGAAGAATGTCCCTTACATTGGTGGTCAGTGAGAAGAATATTCCTTACATTGGTGATCAGTGAGAAGAATGTTCCTTACATTACAGTTCAATACAGAAGGGACAGGAGGGCCCGGCTCGTAGAGCTTACAATCTAAAGGATTAGAACTTCCCAACCATTCCAACGCGGAGGAACCCTTAAAATAACGTTCAATATCTTCAGCTCACGGGGACCTTGGGGGGGGGGGGGGGGGGCAGGAAGGTGATATATAGGAATAAATAAAAGAAAGTGACATACTTATAGTATCTGACACCCGGGACCGTCCTACGCAACACAAATATTTTCACTAATAACAATTACATTAAAAATAATATCAAGAGGAAGAAGAAGAGGAAGAATGATCATAGAAGAAACACAGACAGTGGAAATTGTAGTATTCCCTCCCATTGGTGGTCAGTGGGAGATGGACCCGCCTACATTGGTGGTCAGTGAGAATAGAACCCTGTTACAGTGGTCATTAGTGGAGAAGGACCCTCTTATATTGGAGTTCAGTGGGAAGAATGTTCCTTACATTGGTGATCAGTGAGAAGAATGTTCCTTACATTGGTGATCAGTGAGAAGAATGTTCCTTACATTGGTGATCAGTGAGAAGAATGTTCCTTACATTGGTGATCAGTGAGAAAAATGTTCCTTACATTGGTGATCAGCGAGAAGAATGTTCCTTACATTGGTGATCAGTGAGAAGAATGTTCCTTACAGTGATCAGTGAGAAGAATGTTCCTTACATTGGTGATCAGTGAGAAGAATGTTCCTTACATTGGTGATCAGTGAGAAGAATGTTCCTTACATTGGTGATCAGTGGGAAGAATGCTCCTTACATTGGTGATCAGTGAGAAGAATGTTCCTTACATTGGAGATCAGTGAGAAGAATGCTCCTTACATTGGTGATCAGTGAGAAGAATGTTCCTTACATTGGTGATCAGTGAGAAGAATGTTCCTTACATTGGTGATCAGTGGGAAGAATGTTCCTTACATTGGTGATCAGTGAGAAGAATGTTCCTTACATTGGTGATCAGTGAGAAGAATGTTCCTTACATTGGTGATCAGTGGGAAGAATGTTCCTTACATTGGTGATCAGTGGGAAGAATGTTCCTTACATTAGTGATCAGTGAGAAGAATGTTCCTTACATTGGTGATCAGTGGGAAGAATGTTCCTTACATTGGTGATCAGTGAGAAGAATGTTCCTTACATTGGTGATCAGTGGGAAGAATGCTCCTTACATTGGTGATCAGTGAGAAGAATGTTCCTTACATTGGTGATCAGTGGGAAGAATGTTCCTTACATTAGTGATCAGTGAGAAGAATGTTCCTTACATTGGTGATCAGTGGGAAGAATGTTCCTTACATTGGTGATCAGTGAGAAGAATGTTCCTTACATTGGTGATCAGTGGGAAGAATGCTCCTTACATTGGTGATCAGTGAGAAGAATGTTCCTTACATTGGTGATCAGTGAGAAGAATGTTCCTTACATTGGTGATCAGTGAGAAGAATGTCCCTTACATTGGTGGTCAGTGAGAAGAATGTTCCTTACATTGGTGGTCAGCGAGAAGAATGTTCCTTACATTGGTGATCAGTGAGAAGAATGTTCCTTACATTGGTGATCAGTGGGAAGAATGCTCCTTACATTGGTGATCAGTGAGAAGAATGTTCCTTACATTGGTGATCAGTGAGAAGAATGTTCCTTACATTGGTGATCAGTGAGAAGAATGTCCCTTACATTGGTGGTCAGTGAGAAGAATGTTCCTTACATTGGTGGTCAGCGAGAAGAATGTTCCTTACATTGGTGATCAGTGGGAAGAATGTTCCTTACATTGGTGATCAGTGAGAAGAATGCTCCTTACATTGGTGATCAGTGAGAAGAATGTTCCTTACATTGGTGGTCAGTGGGAAGAATGTTCCTTACATTGGTGGTCAGTGGGAAGAATGCTCCTTACATTGGTGATCAGTGAGAAGAATGATCCTTACATTGGTGGTCAGTGGGAAGAATGTTCCTTACATTGGTGATCAGTGAGAAGAATGCTCCTTACATTGGTGATCAGTGAGAAGAATGTCCCTTACATTGGTGATCAGTGAGAAGAATGCTCCTTACATTGGTGATCAGTGAGAAGAATGTCCCTTACATTGGTGATCAGTGGGAAGAATGCTCCTTAAATTGGTGATCAGTGAGAAGAATGTTCCTTACATTGGAGATCAGTGAGAAGAATGCTCCTTACATTGGTGATCAGTGAGAAGAATGTTCCTTACATTGGTGATCAGTGAGAAGAATGTTCCTTACATTGGAGATCCTTACATTGGTGATCAGTGGGAAGAATGCCCCTTACATTGGTGATCAGTGAGAAGAATGTTCCTTACATTGGTGATCAGTGAGAAGAATGTTCCTTACATTGGAGATCAGTGAGAAGAATGTTCCTTACATTGGAGATCCTTACATTGGTGATCAGTGGGAAGAATGCCCCTTACATTGGTGATCAGTGAGAAGAATGTTCCTTACATTGGTGATCAGTGAGAAGAATGCTCCTTCCATTGGTGATCAGTGAGAAGAATGTCCCTTACATTGGTGATCAGTGAGAAGAATGTTCCTTACATTGGTGGTCAGTGAGAAGAATGTTCCTTACATTGGTGATCAGTGAGAAGAATGCTCCTTCCATTGGTGATCAGTGAGAAGAATGTCCCTTACATTGGTGATCAGTGAGAAGAATGTTCCTTACATTGGTGATCAGTGAGAAGAATGTTCCTTACATTGGTGATCAGTGAGAAGAATGCTCCTTACATTGGTGATCAGTGGGAAGAATGTTCCTTACATTGGTGATCAGTGAGAAGAATGCTCCTTACATTGGTGATCAGTGGGAAGAATGTTCCTTACATTGGTGATCAGTGAGAAGAATGTTCCTTACATTGGAGATCCTTACATTGGTGATCAGTGGGAAGAATGCCCCTTACATTGGTGATCAGTGAGAAGAATGCTCCTTCCATTGGTGATCAGTGAGAAGAATGTCCCTTACATTGGTGATCAGTGAGAAGAATGTTCCTTACATTGGTGGTCAGTGAGAAGAATGTTCCTTACATTGGTGATCAGTGAGAAGAATGCCCCTTACATTGGTGATCAGTGAGAAGAATGTTCCTTACATTGGTGATCAGTGGGAAGAATGTTCCTTACATTGGTGATCAGTGAGAAGAATGTTCCTTACATTGGTGATCAGTGAGAAGAATGTTCCTTACATTGGTGGTCAGTGAGAAGAATGTTCCTTACATTGGTGATCAGTGAGAAGAATGTTCCTTACATTGGTGATCAGTGAGAAGAATGTTCCTTACATTGGTGATCAGTGAGAAGAATGTTCCTTACATTGGTGATCAGTGAGAAGAATGTTCCTTACATTGGTGATCAGTGAGAAGAATGTTCCTTACATTGGTGATCAGTGAGAAGAATGTTCCTTACATTGGTGATCAGTGAGAAGAATGTTCCTTACATTGGTGATCGGTGGGAAGAATGTTCCTTACATTGGTGATCAGTGAGAAGAATGTTCCTTACATTGGTGATCAGTGAGAAGAATGTTCCTTACATTGGTGATCAGTGAGAAGAATGTTCCTTACATTGGTGATCAGTGAGAAGAATGTTCCTTACATTGGTGATCAGTGGGAAGAATGTTCCTTACATTGGTGATCAGTGAGAAGAATGTCCCTTACATTGGTGATCAGTGAGAAGAATGTTCCTTACATTGGTGATCAGTGAGAAGAATGTTCCTTACATTGATGATCAGTGAGAAGAATGTTCCTTACATTGGTGATCAGTGGGAAGAATGTTCCTTACATTGGTGGTCAGTGGGAGAAGGACCCTTATATTGGTGGTCAGTGGGAATAGAACCCTGTTACTCTGGTCATCGATGCCGAAGGATCCTCTTACATTGGTGGTCAGTGGAAAAGGGACCCTCCCTAAATGTTAGCCAGTGGGAAAAGGACACTCTTTAATTGGTGATCAGTTGGAGAAGGATCTTCTTATATTGGTTGTCAGTGGAAAAAGGACCCTCCCCTAAATGGTAATCAGTAAGAGAAGGACCCTCTTATGTTGGTGGTCAGTGGGAGAAGGACCCTCTTACATTGGGGGTTACTGGGGGATGGACCTGCCTACACTGGTCCTCGCAGTGGGGGAAGAATCCTCTTTCATTGGTGGTCAGTGGAAAAAAGACCCTCTTACATTGGTGGTCAGTGGGAAAAAGACTCTCATACATTGGCCATCAGTGGAGAAGAACCCTCTTGCACTGGAGGTCAATAGGAGAAGGATCCTCTTACATTGGTAGTCAGTGGGAGAAGGATCCTCTTACATTGGTGGTCAGCGGGAGAAGGACCCTCTTATATTGGTGGTCTGTGGGAGACGGACCCTCTTAAATTGGTGGTCAGTGGGAGAAGGACCCTCTTATATTGGTGGTCAGTGTAGAAGGACCCTCTTATATTGGTGATCCGTGGGAGAAGGACCCTCCTAAATTGGTGGTTAGTGGGAGAAGGACCCTCTTACATTGATGGTCAGTGGGAGAAGGATCCTCTTATACTGGTGGTCAGTGGGAGAAGGATCCTCTTATATTGGTGGTCAGTGGGAGAAGGACCCCCTTACATTGGTGGTCAGTGGGAGAAGGATCCTCTTATACTGGTGGTCAGTGGGAGAAGGACCCTCTTATATAGGTGGTCTGTGGGAGAAGGACCCTCTTACATTGGTGGTCAGTGGGAGAAGGATCCTCTTATACTGGTGGTCAGTGGGAGAAGGACCCTCCTAAATTGGTGGTCAGTGGGAGAAGGACCCACTTACATTGGTGGTCAGTGGGAGAAGGACCCTCTTACATTGGTGGTCAGTGGGAGAAGGACCCCCTTACATTGGTGGTCAGTGGGAGAAGGATCCTCTTATACTGGTGGTCAGTGGGAGAAGGACCCTCTTATATTGGTGGTCTGTGGGAGAAGGACCCTCTTACATTGGTGGTCAGTGGGAGAAGGATCCTCTTATACTGGTGGTCAGTGGGAGAAGGACCCTCCTAAATTGGTGGTCAGTGGGAGAAGGACCCACTTACATTGGTGGTCAGTGGGAGAAGGACCCTCTTATATTGGTGGTCAGTGGGAGAAGGACCCTCTTACATTGGTGGTCAGTGGGAGAAGGACCCTCTTACATTGGTGGTCCATGGGAGAAGGACCCTCTTATATTGGTAGTCAGTGGGGGAAGGACCATCTTATATTGGTGGTCCGTGGGAGAAGGACCCTCCTAAATTGGTGGTCAGTGGGAGAAGGACCCTCTTACATTGGTGGTCAGTGGGAGAAGGATCCTCTTATACTGGTGGTCAGTGGGAGAAGGATCCTCTTATACTGGTGTTCAGTGGGAGAAGGACCCTCTTACATTGGTGGTCAGTGGGAGAAGGACCCTCTTACATTGGTGGTCAGTGGGAGAAGGACCCTCTTACATTGGTGGTCAGTGGGAGAAGGATCCTCTTATACTGGTGGTCAGTGGGAGAAGGACCCTCTTATATTGGTGGTCCGTGGGAGAAGGACCCTCCTAAATTGGTGGTCAGTGGGAGAAGGACCCTCTTACATTGCTGGTCAGTGGGAGAAGGACCCTCTTACATTGGTGGTCAGTGGGAGAAGGACCATCTTATATTGGTGGTCCGTGGGAGAAGGACCCTCCTAAATTGGTGGTCAGTGGGAGAAGGACCCTCTTACATTGGTGGTCTGTGGGAGAAGGACCCTCTTACATGGGTGGTTAGTGGGAGATGAACCTGCCTACATTGGTCCTCAGTGGAGGAAGGACCCTCTTTCATGAGTGGTCAGTGGGAAAAAGACCCTCATATTGGTGGTCAGTGGGAATAGAACCCTGTTACATTGGTCATCAGTGAAGAAGGACCCTCTTATATTGGTGTTCAGTGAGAAGAATTTACCTTACATTGGCGATCAGTGGGAGAAGGACCCTTATATTGGTTCTCAGTGGGAATAGAACCCTGTTACTCTGGTCATCGATGCAGAAGGATCCTCTTACATTTGTGGTCAGTGGAAAAAGGACCCTCCCTAAATGGTAGCCGGTAAGAGAAGTGGTTGGTGGTCAGTGGGAGAAGGACCCTCTTACATTGGGGGTTATTGGGAGATGGACCTGCCTACATTGGTCCTCACAGTGGGGGAAAAAACCTCTTTCATTGGTGGTCAGTGGAAAAAGGACCCTTCTACATTGGTGGTCAGTGGGAAAAGGACCCTCCTACATTGATCAGCAGTGGAGAAGGACCCACTTATATTGGTGGTCAGTGGGAGAAGGACCCACTTACATTGGTGGTCAGTGGGAGAAGGACCCACTTACATTGGTGGTCAGTGGGAGAAGGACCCTCTTACATTGGTGGTCAGTGGAAAAAGGACCCTCTTACATTGGTGGTCAGTGAAAAAGGATCCTCTTACATTGGAGGTTAATAGGAGAAGGACCCTCTTACATTGGTGGTCAGTGGGAGAAGGACCCTCTTACATTGGTGGTCAGTGGGAAAAGGACCCTCTTACATTGGTGGTCCATGGGAGAAGGACCCTCTTATATTGGTGGTCAGTGGGGGAAGGACCATCTTATATTGGTGGTCCGTGGGAGAAGGACCCTCCTAAATTGGTGGTCAGTGGGAGAAGGACCCTCTTACATTGGTGGTTTGTGGGAGAAGGACCCTCCTACATGGGTGGTTAGTGGGAGATGAACCTGCCTACATTGGTCCTTAGTGGAGGAAGGACCCTCTTTCATGAGTGGTCAGTGGGAAAAAGACCCTCATATTGGTGGTCAGTGGGAATAGAACCCTGTTTCATTGGTCATCAGTGAAGAAGGACCCTCTTATATTGGTGGTCAGTGGGAGAAGGACCCTCTTACATTGGTGGTCAGTGGGAAAAGGACCCTCTTACATTGGTGGTCAGTGGGAGAAGGACCCTCTTACATTGGTCATCAGTGGAGAAGGACCCTCTTACATTGGTGGTCAGTGGGAGAAGGACCCTCTTACATTGGTGGTCAGTGGGAGAAGGACCCTCTTACATTGGTGGTCAGTGGGAGAAGGACCCTCTTACATTGGTCATCAGTGGAGAAGGACCCTCTTACATTGGTGGTCAGTGGGAGAAGGACCCTCTTACATTGGTGGTCAGTGGGAGAAGGACCCTCTTACATTGGTCATCAGTGGAGAAGGACCCTCTTACATTGGTGGTCAGTGGGAGAAGGACCCTCTTACATTGGTGGTCAGTGGGAGAAGGACCCTCTTACATTGGTGGTCAGTGGAGAAGGACCCTCTTACATTGGTGGTCAGTGGGAGAAGGACCCTCTTACATTGGTGGTCAGTGGGAGAAGGACCCTCTTACATTGGTGGTCAGTGGGAGAAGGACCTTCTTACATTGGTGGTCAGTGGAGAAGGACCCTCTTACATTGGTGGTCAGTGGAGAAGGACCCTCTTACATTGGTGGTCAGTGGGAGAAGGACCCTCTTACATTGGTGGTCAGTGGGAGAAGGACCCTCTTACATTGGTGGTCAGTGGGAGAAGGACCCTCTTACATTGGTGGTCAGTGGGAGAAGGACCCTCTTACATTGGTGGTCAGTGGGAGAAGGACCCTCTTACATTGGTGGTCAGTGGGAGAAGGACCCTCTTACATTGGTGGTCAGTGGGAGAAGGACCCTCTTACATTGGTGGTCAGTGGGAGAAGGACCCTCTTACATTGGTGGTCAGTGGGAGAAGGACCTTCTTACATTGGTGGTCAGTGGAGAAGGACCCTCTTACATTGGTGGTCAGTGGAGAAGGACCCTCTTACATTGGTGGTCAGTGGGAGAAGGACCCTCTTACATTGGTGGTCAGTGGGAGAAGGACCCTCTTACATTGGTGGTCAGTGGGAGAAGGACCCTCTTACATTGGTGGTCAGTGGGAGAAGGACCTTCTTACATTGGTGGTCAGTGGAGAAGGACCCTCTTACATTGGTGGTCAGTGGGAGAAGGACCCTCCCCTAAGTGGTGGTCAGTGAGAGAAGACAGACTGAAATGGAATCTCTAATAAGTTGAAGTCACAGAAGGAGCGGTGCAGACGGTTTCTAGATATCTCTAAAGAGATTTTCCTTTAATAAACATCCTAATAAAAGTGAGAGGCCGTTATCTTTATTAATAATCAGAAGGAAGTCTCTATAAACATGGAGTGAATGATGTTCTTGAAGTCGGCGGCGCTGGCAGTGGTCTGGGACAACCGCCATCTTGTTCTCAGGAAATGGTTGTCGGGGATGAAGGGAGGTTAAGACGGCGAAGCTTTTTTTTTGGAAGGCTCAGATACGGTTCTGGGAATGTTTGGATTTTCCCGGACTGTCCAGACCTTGGATGGAAGATAAAGCCTGTCAGGGTCTCCAATAGCGGCTCTGCTTTCAGAGATTAGATTCCGAGGTTTGCTTTAGAAATCCTTCTGCTGGAGTCAAGGCGAATGTGATTATTTTCTCTGCAGAACAGGAAAGAGACGATCGGGTCCCTCCAGCTGCTGCAAAACATCATGTCTCAGCACGTGCGAGGGGAGAGCGCTGCTGTTGCCGGTAGGAACCGGTGGAATGCTGACTTTCATTTTTTTTACAAGGTTGATAAATCAGCCTGAACAGAGATGATTCTGATGATGGGGCATCTTTAGGGGCTTGTATTTACCCACACTGTCAACTGTCTTTCTGCAACTGTTACAGGGCCTTGAAAAAGTATTCATACCCCTTGAAATTCCCCACATGTTGTCATGTTACAACCAAAAACATAAATGTATTTTATTGGGATTTTATGTGATAGACCAACACAAAGTGGCTCATAATTGTGTCTATCACATAAAAACCCAACAAAATACATTTACGTTTTTGGTTGTAACATGACAAAATGTGGGGAATTTCAAGGGGTATGAATACTTTTTCATGGCACTGTAGTAGATGAAGCAAGGGGAGAGTATTGCATTGTGTTAGACATCAATTTACCCATTTACTATGACCGTCCAACACAGATCTGCAGAGGCAAAAGGATGCGCTTTAATGTAGCCTTAGCCTAACCCTTCAAACCAGCCTTTAGCAGTTATTCCTCCAAACACATAACCCCTAATCTTTTCTTTAACCTGACCCTAACCCTTAACTATAATCTAAACCCTAATGCCCCGTACACACGGTCGGATTTTCCGATGGACATTGTCCGATCGGAGCGTGTTGTCGGAAATTCCGTCCGTGTGTGGGCGCCATCGGACATTTTCCATCGGATTTTCCGACACACAAAGTTGGACAGTAGGAGATAAAATTTTCCGACAACAAAATCCGATCGCGTCAATTCCGACCGTGTGTGGCCTGTTCCGACGCACAAAGTGCCACGCATGCTCAGAAGAAATTCCGACACGGGACAGCTCGTTCTGGTAAACTTAGCGTTCGCAAAGGATACAGCACTTTCGTCACGCTGCAATGTTCAAAATAGTTTAATACAGCGCACTCTCTTCTTCTTTATAATGGGACAAGAATGAAGTCGTTTTGCTGCTCATATTCACACACACTTCTCACAAAGTTTTATTTGTGTTTTTTTAGTGGGATTCCCTCAATATATTGTTATTAGTTGTCACATCTGACAGTTTTATATTTTTTAATTTTTTTTTTTATTTTGGATTTTAAGCCTTTTTTTTTTCTTTAATGTTTGGATTTTTTCCAAGGCTGATCTTTGTTCAATGTTATTTTTATTTTTACTCCAGAATATTTTTGTGTGTGTTTTGTGTGTCAAGTTACCCCAACACCATTGATATCTTTTATTATTTAATCTCAAGGAGATTGTTTGTTGTTTATGTCCCTTGTTCATTTCACATTGTATATTTGAAATGTACCTGAATCCTCACAAACAAACTGTCATTTTTGAAGTAAAACACATAGGAGAGTATAATTCAAAACAAAAATCCTTTATTAAGGGATCAGAACCAAACAAAGAGGAAGGCAACACTGGATCAACAAGAGAAATTAGCGAAGCCTTGGACCCCCACGGCAGACATCAATTCTTCAACATCAAAATTGGTGGCCTGAGGAGTCCATATGTAAGGGAGGGCAGTCTGGTCCGGGATTCGCAGAGATCCGGATAGCAGCAGATGACATCGGTGTCCCCAGGCTGTGGTACCACAAGAGGCTGCATCTTTTGGCCGACCAGACTGGATCCAGGGCAATCACTGTCTAGTCTTCCTTCCACGCTTCCTTCCGGGCTGTGGCTGTGCAGTTGGAGATGTGGCAGGAGGAGGAGTAGGACCTGGAGGAGGAGGAGGACTGGGGGGACCTGGAGGAGGACTGGGAGGACCTGGAGGAGAGGGAGGAGGAGGAGGAGGACCTGCAGGAGGAGGAGGAGGACCATCCCAAAGATGTGTGTGAGGTGTAATTTGGCCCCTCATACCTTTCTCCAGAGCCTCCGATATGAGGGCCTCACACATGGCTTTTTGGCCCTCCTCCATCCTCTGCATTTTATAGGCTATGAAAGCAGCAATGTTCTCCTCCATGGTGTGGGGTGCTCCCAGAACCTCTGTAGCCCTCCAAAAGAATCTGATAGCCGCCTCCTCTAGGGCACTCGTCCTACTGCCACTTTCTGTTTTCAGGGGGGGTGGAGGGACCTTGATATCAGCCAGCCGGCTCGGCCCGGCCACCTCCTGGCTGAGACTTCCCTGTGTATGAAAAAGGGACATGGTTTTAGTTTTTGCTTCATCAATCACAATCATAAATTAGTACTCCCAACTAACATCTAGTTAACATCATTGATTGGACAAGCAGAAATATTTAGAAGAATGCTATACCTGGCTCAATCTGGGCTCCTCCACATGTGGCCTGGAAGGCCCAGGTTGGGCGTCAGAAGCCTCAGCCAGGGGGGAAGGAAGCGTGGAAGGAAGACTGGAGAGGGATGGCCTGGGTTCAGTCTGGCCTGCCAGAAAGTGCAGCCTATCGTAGTACAACATCCTGGGGACATAGATGTCATCTGCTGCTCCGGATCTCTGTGAATCCAGGACTTTCTTGCGCTCCCTCAGATATGTGCTCCTCAGGCCACCAATGAAAATCTTTAAATAAGTGATGTCTGCCGTGGAGATCACCTGCTTCACAATTTCACACAATTGCTCCAGTGCTGCCTTCCTCTTTGCTTGGTTCTTGAAATGGGGGTGGGTAATCTCCCACAGACAGGGCAGCTCCCTTAGCATATCTATGAATACTGACATGAAGTCAGTATCTCTCATTAAGATATCCATGTTCACTGCAAGACACAACACAAGACAAAACCTAATGTCAGACAAAACTCTCCTAATCTGGTTACAATATAGGCCTCAATCTAGAAGCAGTATAGGCACAAGTTTGTCTCTTACCTTCGTTCTTACGATCGGCGCGTCCAATGCTCCTTCCTACAGATTGTACGTAATACGCACACGTGTTACGCTTTATACACACTGCGCATGCGTGTAACTCCGCCCGCCCCTGACGTTCTTTCTAGTGTATTCCCCGCCCCTTTTCATTTGGCGCAGTGGGTGAAGAGCACATGGCGGAGTTACAACAGGTGCGTGCTAATTCTAGCAACGAGGAGGAGGAGGAGGAAAGCCCGGATCCAGGCATGTCCCGATCCAGAAGGAGACGTTTTAAGGCCACAAATATGTCGTTTGGGGAGATGTTGGAGATGGTCGACATCATGAAGAAGTCCGACTATGACGGAAAATATGGGCCTTACCCCCAACCCCAACATCCGAAAGGCCAAAATCATGGTGAAAGTGGTCAGGAGTCTTGAGCGGAATTTTGGGGTACGAAGATCTAAAGATCAGCTCAGGAAGCGGTGGTCGGACCTGAAGTTGAGAGAGCCAGAGCAGTACCGAAAGATCCGGAGAGTGCTGCAAAAAAGTAAGTAGTTGTGCTGTGTTCCTATTCTTTCTGTCTTTATTCCGTTCGTTCTGCTCCATATGCTTTTATTAATTGTAACGTTTAAAAAGGTCAACTTTAATGTTCATGGGCACATTATTCCTTCGTATCAAACATTTTTCTTTCAGCCTCTAGAACACCATTGTTTAGGCCATATGCATTTTCACACATTTTTGGGGGCCTACTTGGATGCCAAATATTTGTTTGTGTAGATGGGTTTGTTACTAGAATGAAACGCAAACTAGATTGTGTGTAAGGAGAGGACACTGAGCAGCTGTTTTCACATCTGGACACTGGAGCACTAGTGTGGGACACAAGAACACCATTTTTATTAGGGGGGCCACACAGGTGCTCCAGTGTATACTATAGGGGGGTCTCCATCTGTGAAGCTTGTACCAAACAGGTAAAGTATTGCAGCTTGACAAAGGGCAATAAAAAATATACATCTTGGAACTCGGCTAAAATAGACAATTGTACCCCACTTCCGAGCAATGTTTCCTATTTCTAGTTCTGCCATCAAATATCTGTGTGCTAATTATACCATTTTTGTTTTACATAGGGGAGAAAAGACTCGGACACCCCTCATCTGAGGAGAACACAGACCCCCCACCTCTGGAAGAAGGGGAAATCCCAACCCAAGAAGCTGAGCAGGAGGAAGAAGAAGATGTGGTGGAGATTGGCACCACAACAGGTGAGTGTCTGCGACCACAGACTCAGGTAAAAGAGATGGATGGTGGCAGATTTTTGAGACCTTTTTTTTTGTTCTTTATCTCTTTTTAGGTGATCGTGATCCAGAACGCTTTACATCTGAAAGTGCCCAGATACTGATCGAGGAGATCATGGGGTGTAATCTCCAATTGCAAAACATCCAGCAACAAATCAGTGATGTTATTAAAAAAAATAATAACATCATTGATGTTTTGGGGCGAATTTAAACCCCACAAAATCACCTGTTTTATCGTGGTCCAATCTTACCAAAATTTTTTCAATGTTTAGAAAAGCCAAATTTGGAGGATGCACACAGTGTGCCAACATGTGCTATCTGCCATCACGGGAGATCAATGGACGCGTTTTGGGGGTGCAACCCCTTCCTCAATTATAAAGTCGCGTTGAGGAAGGGCTTGCTCCCCCAAAACACGTCCCTTGATCCCCCTGATGGCAGATAGCACATGTTGACATTCGTAAATTGGTGTGCATCTTCCAAATTTGGCTTTTCCAGGGGTGATTTCCCCCCATCTGAACGCTATATCAAACCCAGTTCCTAAATACTGATGTCTGATATAGCCTTCAGGTTTTACCTAATGTGAACTTTGTAAGTTCAAGTTTTTTGGCTTTCTTGTTGGTTTTACACAGGCCTGTTTTATCTGAAATGGATATTTCGATTTTTGATAATGCTACTGCAAACATTGTTATACAACAAACATGTTGGTTTGTTTTAAAAACCTTTGGTAAATGCACATGTGATTGTGCAGGTATAAGAAAGTGCCTTACTCAAGAATGTGTAGATTATTGTCTCAACACTACAACACTTTTGGGGTGATGTAATTGCTGTTTTTTGCAAAAATGGGGGTTATTTCCTAAGGGCAAATACACTTTGCACTACAAGTGCAGGTTCAGTGCAGTTGCAAGTGCACTTGTAGTGAAATGTGTTTTTGCATTTAGGAAGTACCAGCCAACAGTGTTTTTTATAAGGTTACCCAATCACGACATTTTCTGCACTCAACACATTTCTGTCAGGGTCAGCTAAAACAAACACAAGCAGTAAATGTCCACAAAGAATTTCTTTTGGTTGTTTTTTATTTGAAAAAGGTGTCACAGATTGTCTGGCATATTGATAGCCCCCCTACCCGCAAAGAACTCCAGGTAGCGTAACCGGACATCACAGGCATTCAGGGAGGGCAAGCCAGGACGGCCACTTTCAAGCGCCGTCAGTGTTGATGGATTAGGGATTCCGGCCTCAGGCCCAACTGAGCCAGCATAGTTGGCTGAATGTTTTCTTAAAAAATTATGGAGAACACAGCAGGCAAGTATTATATGGTTCAGTTTATACTCCGCCATATGGATGGGTGTCAGAAATAATCGGAACCGGCTGGCCAGGATTCCAAATGTGTTCTCCACCACTCTTCGGGCTCTGGCCAGCCGGTAATTAAAAACCCTCTGTTCCGGGGTGAGGGTCCTCATCGGGAATGGCTGCATCAGGTTGTCCTCTGGAGGTGGCAAGTCCAAGCTGCCATTCTAGAGACGCCTGTAGAACTCCGTCTGGGCGATGACTCCACCATCGGACATCCGGCCATTCTTCCCCACGTCCACATACAAGAACTCGTAATTAGCCGACACCACCGCCAACATCACTATACTATTAAACCCCTTGTAATTATAATAGTACAACCCCGAGTTGGGTGGTGGGACGATGTGGATGTGTTTCCCATCAATTGCCCCTCCGCAGTTAGGAAAGTCCCACCGCTGGGCAAAGTGGGAGGCCACAGTCTGCCATTCCTGTGGCGTGGAAGGAAACTGTTGAGGAAAAAACAATAAACATTACTATTTTTTCAAAGATACATGGCAAGCAGATTAGACACAAACATTATGGGGCAACCTCCAGATAGCATTTACTAAGGGGAATTTAACAACAACAAAGTATAAGGTACACCTATCATATTCCCCCTCCCCCCCTCTCATGGGCCATTTCTAACATTATAGGGGGGGGAACTCTTGGACAGGTAACCCTCTTCACTTCATTGAGAGATGAATGCCTAAATACAGGGTATTACTTGGAACAGCCCCTCCTTAGTTACACTATTGGCAGCCCACTGGACAGGTAAGAAGTGTCATAATACAAAGATATAAATACACACTGTACACATTTGAGGACATTTGGACATTCTGCTATTACCTATCAAGATAATAATAGGATACAAAAACTTTAAACAGTACCATTGGAAAGTATACAGGCAGGCCCTTGCACTACATGCTTTGGGGAATTCATCCATAAATCTGACCAGTAAAGAGATGGGTATAGTGTGTATGGGTTTGGCAAAGTCAGCAGATAGATGATTGAGGATAGAGAATTGGGATCAGCTGACTTAGCAGTTGGGGGAGGGAGGGTTACAAAAAATTTGGGGACACCACAAAAAAAAGCCTCTGGCCCTCTGCCTGAATTTAAATCAAAAATAACATTTCCAAACATTTTAGGGGGTGTTTGTGGTAAAGCACTACTATGGAGCTGATAAAATACATTGTTGAGTGACTACATGAGGTGAATATAGGGCAGGAGACACCATGCTGGAGAGGTTATTGAAGGGCAAATATGTATGAAGGACCTAAAATAATAATTACATAAAAATCCAGCATGCATGAGGACAAAGGGGACATTCACAGCACATTACAATCATGGTAATTAGGGAATGAGGGAAGAAATACAATATATTAGCAAACATTCAATACAATAAAATGTGATATAAAAGGATAAAAATCTTACCTTCATATACTCCTTCTGCAGGACCTGGATGATGGCAGAACAGGTCTCTGGGATAATGATCCCCAGAGCCTGGGGGGAGATGCCTGTTGAGAACTTCAAGTCCTGCAGACTTCTCCCTGTGGCCAAATACCGCAGGGTAGGGACCAGCCTCTGCTCCGGAGTGATGGCTTGCCTCATGCAGGTATCCTGCCTGCTGATATAGGGGGTCAGCGAAGCCAACAAACGGTGAAACACGGGGTCCGTCATCCGGAGAAAGTTCCTGAAATCGTCAGGATTATTCTCACGGATCTCACGGAGCAAAGGCATATGACAGAACTGGTCACGCTGAAGCAACCAATTCTTGGTCCATGAACTCCTCCCCACCCTGTTCATGGACTAGACTTGTGTCAAGGTCAGGACCCCAACACCAAGCCCCCGCACAGCACGAACTCTACGAGGAGTACGCATACGAAACATGGCTAGAAAACGGTCGGCTGCTCAGAACGAAGTAACAGAACGCACTGAAGAACAGCAAGGCCTGTGAAGAGCGACCTGAAAACCAGTAACGAACGAACAAGAATACAATGACTACTTAAAGTCACGCGGAACTTGCTGCACGCACTGAAGAGCAGATACAAACCCACAAGCACAAACTGAACGGCAGAAAACGATCTGAAAGCCACGAGTCTGAAAAAGCGCGAATCGTCTCTCACCAAACTTTTACTAACACGAGATTAGCAAAAGGAGCCCAAAGGGTGCCGCGCTTGGTTCTGAACCGGCCTTTTCTAGTCTCGTCGTACGTGTTGTACGTGACCGCGTGGTTGTCGATCGGAAATTCCGACAACTTTGTGCGACCATGTGTAGGCAAAACAAGTTTGAGCCAACATCCGTCGGAAAAAATCCTAGGATTTTGTTGTCGGAATGTCCGAACAAAGTCCGACCGTGTGTACGGGGCATAACATTTAACCTAACCTCCAAAATAATTTAGCCTAGTCTACTAACACTTAACCCCTCATCTTATAACACTTAAATTGACCTTAAAGATGAGCCTTTATACTTAATTACCTCCAACCTACCCCATATCCTGACCCCTTCACGTAAATCCCCCAACACTTAACCAACAACCTACCTGGTAGCCTGACCCCATCACCTATATCTTCCAACAGTTAGCCTTCAACATGCCCCATAACCAGACCCTAACACCTACAGTAAATCCCCCAACACCTATCCCCCAACCAACCCTGTAACAAGACCCAAACACCTAAATCCCACATCTCTAATCCTCTAAGGTAACATGCAACCAGACCCTAATACCTAAATCCCCAAACACGTATCCCCAATCATCCCTTTATCTAGATCCAAACACCTAAATCCCCCAACCTATCCAGTAACCAGACCTAAATCCCGCATCTCCTATCCTCCAACGTACCCCGTATAATGACCCTGACCCTTAAATACCCCAACACTTATCCCCCAACTAACCCGTAACCTAACTCCAAACCCTTAAATCCCACCACACTTATCCTCCAATTTACCCCCTAACTAGACCCTAACACCTAAATCTCCCAACACTTAACCTCCAACCTACCCCATAACCTGACGCCAACACTTAACTCTACCAACACTTAACCTCCAATGTATCCCAAAACCTGACTGTAAACCCTTAAATCTCCCAACACTTCACCACCAACCTACCCCATAACCTGACTCCAATACTTCACCTCCAACATACGCCACAACCTGACCCCAAACCCTTACATCCCCCAATACTTCACCTCCAGCATACGCCATAACCTGTCTCCAACACTTAACCTCCAATGTAGCCCAAAACCTGACCTTAAAACCTTAAATCTCCCAACACTGCACCTCCAACCTACCCCATAACCTGACTCCAACAACTAATCTCCAACGTACCCCGTAACCTGACCACAACTAATCTCCAACGTACCCCGTAACCTGACCCCAACTAATCTCCAACGTACCCCGTAACCTGACCCCAACTAATCTCCAACGTACCCTGTAACCTGACCCCAACTAATCTCCAACGTACCCCGTAACCTGACCCCAACTAATCTCCAACGTACCCCGTAACCTGACCCCAACTACTCTCCAACGTACCCCATAACCTGACCCCAACTAATCTCCAACGTACCCCGTAACCTGACCCCAACTAATCTCCTACGTACCCCGTAACCTGACCCCAACTAATCTCCAACGTACCCTGTAACCTGACCCCAACTAATCTCCTACGTACCCTGTAACCTGACCCCAACTAATCTCCAATGTACCCTGTAACCTGACCCCAACTAATCTCCTACGTACCCCGTAACCTGACCCCAACTAATCTCCAATGTACCCTGTAACCTGACCCCAACTAATCTCCAACGTAACCCGTAACCTGACCCCAACTAATCTCCAACGTACCCTGTAACCTGACCCCAACTAATCTCCTACGTACCCTGTAACCTGACCCCAACTAATCTCCAATGTACCCTGTAACCTGACCCCAACTAATCTCCTACGTACCCCGTAACCTGACCCCAACTAATCTCCAATGTACCCTGTAACCTGACCCCAACTAATCTCCATCGTAACCCGTAACCTGACTCCAAAACTTAATTTCCAACCTACCTCATATCCTGACCCTAACACTCAAATTTCCCAACACTTAACCTCCAACTTGCCTCATAACCTGACCCCAACACTTAAAGTGGTTCTAAATGTTGAAAGTTTTTTACCTTCAAGATAGATATCAGTGTGAAGCTCCCCCCTCAGCCCCCCTTATACTTACCTGTGCCAGATCTTGATCCAGCGATGTGCACGAGAGCAGCAGCTCTCCCAGATCTCTTCCTCCTCATTGGCTGAGATGCCATTGGCTCCCGCTGCTGTTAATCACAGCCATTGATCACACTGCGTAAATTGATGCCCAATAATTCACGCTTCAAAATTGCGCCCGCTCGTGGAATGGCAACAGACTTTGACTCTTAAAAATCTCCATAGGCGACAATTAAAATTTTCTACTGGTTGCATGTTTTGAGTTACAGAGGAGGTCTAGGGCTAGAATTATTGCTCTCACTCTAACGATCACGGCGATACCTCATATGTGTGGTTTGAGCACCATTTACATATTCGTACGCGACTTACGTATGCGTTTGCTTCTGCGCGCAAGCTCGTCGGGACAGGGCACTTTAAACATTTTTTTTTCTTATTTATTTTACTTTTTATTTTTACACTGTCCCTTTAAAAAAAATTGATCACTTTTATTCCTATTACAAGCAATGTAAACATCCCTTGTAATAGAAAAAAAAGCATGACAGGACCTCTTTAATGTGAGATCTGGGGGGTCAAAAAGACCTCACATCTCATATTTACACTTAAATACAATAAAAAAAAAAAAATCTTTTTTTTTGCAATAAAAAAAAGTCCCCTTTAAGGCCGTTGGGCGGAAGATACGGTTGACATCGCTTCCGTCATCCAACATCATTAAACCGAACGGGGTCCATCATTCCCTCACTCGACATGGTGCCTCTGGGGAAAGGCTTGGATCATCTCCACCTCTACCGACGGCTCCGGTAAGCGGCGGAGACTATCGGAACATGGCGGGAGGGGGTTGGGCATCTCTCCCACCGCCGATTAAAGTGATCTTGGGGCGAATCTGCCGGGGAGATCACTTTTATTGAAAAAAAAAGGACTGCCCACCGTTTCAGAAAAGACCGAGGTTATGGTAGCTATCTGTCAAAGTACCAACATACAAAAAAAAAACCCCACAATATATAACCCATTTTTTTTTGTACAATGTGAAAGATGATGTTACAAAGAGAAAATAGATACCTCACATGTCATGGTTTAAAATTGCTCACGCTCGTGGAATGGCGCCAAACTTTGGTACTTGAAAGTCTCCATAGGCGACGCTTTAAATGCCTTTATAGGTTTCCAGTTTAGCGTTACAGAGGAGGTCTAGCACTAGAATTATTTCTCTCGCTCTAACGTTCACAGCGATACCTCACGTGTGTGGTGAGAATACCGTTTACACATATGCGTGCGTGACTTACGTATGTATTCACTTCTGCACGTGAGGGATGGGGGCACATAAAAAAAAGTATCATTTGTTTTAGATTTTATTATTTATTTTTTACACTAATCCTTTTTTTTTTTTTTTTACCACTTTCATGTCTATTACAAGAAATGTAAACTGCCTTGTAATAGAAATAAGAGATGACAGGTCCTCTTTATGGAGATCTCATGTAATAGAAATAAGAGATGACAGGTCCTCTTTATGAAGATCTCATGTAATAGAAATAAGAGATGACAGGTCCTCTTTATGGAGATCTCATGTAATAGAAATAAGAGATGACAGGTCCTCTTTATGGAGATCTCATGTAATAGAAATAAGAGATGACAGGTCCTCTTTATGGAGATCTCATGTAATAGAAATAAGAGATGACAGGTCCTCTTTATGGAGAGATCTCATATAATAGAAATAAGAGATGACAGGTCCTCTTTATGGAGAGATCTCATGTAATAGAAATAAGAGATGACAGGTCCTCTTTATGGAGATCTCATGTAATATAAATAAGAGATGACAGGTCCTCTTTATGGAGATCTCATGTAATAGAAATAAGAGATGACAGGTCCTCTTTATGGAGATCTCATGTAATAGAAATAAGAGATGACAGGTCCTCTTTATGGAGATCTCATGTAATAGAAATAAGAGATGACAGGTCCTCTTTATGGAGATCTCATGTAATAGAAATAAGAGATGACAGGTCCTCTTTATGGAGATCTCATGTAATAGAAATAAGAGATGACAGGTCCTCTTTATGAAGATCTCATGTAATAGAAATAAGAGATGACAGGTCCTCTTTATGGAGATCTCATGTAATAGAAATAAGAGATGACAGGTCCTCTTTATGGAGATCTCATGTAATAGAAATAAGAGATGACAGGTCCTCTTTATGAAGATCTCATGTAATAGAAATAAGAGATGACAGGTCCTGTTTATGGAGATCTCATGTAATAGAAATAAGAGATGACAGGTCCTCTTTATGGAGATCTCATGTAATAGAAATAAGAGATGACAGGTCCTCTTTATGGAGAGATCTCATATAATAGAAATAAGAGATGACAGGTCCTCTTTATGGAGATCATATAATAGAAATAAGAGATGACAGGTCCTCTTTATGGAGATCTCATGTAATAGAAATAAGAGATGACAGGTCCTCTTTATGGAGAGATCTCATGTAATAGAAATAAGAGATGACAGGTCCTCTTTATGGAGATCTCATGTAATAGAAATAAGAGATGACAGGTCCTCTTTATGGAGATCTCATGTAATAGAAATAAGAGATGACAGGTCCTCTTTATGGAGAGATCTCATGTAATAGAAATAAGAGATGACAGGTCCTCTTTATGGAGATCTCATGTAATAGAAATAAGAGATGACAGGTCCTCTTTATGCAGAGATCTCATGTAATAGAAATAAGAGATGACAGGTCCTCTTTATGCAGAGATCTCATGTAATAGAAATAAGAGATGACAAGTCCTCTTTATGGGGATCTCATGTAATAGAAATAAGAGATGACAGGTCCTCTTTATGGAGAGATCTCATGTAATAGAAATAAGAGATGACAGGTCCTCTTTATGGGGAGATCTCATGTAATAGAAATAAGAGATGACAGGTCCTCTTTATGGAGAGATCTCATGTAATAGAAATAAGAGATGACAGGTCCTCTTTATGGAGACATCTCATGTAATAGAAATAAGAGATGACAGGTCCTCTTTATGGAGAGATCTCATGTAATAGAAATAAGAGATGACAGGTCCTCTTTATGGAAAGATCTCATGTAATAGAAATAAGAGATGACAGGTCCTCTTTATGGAGATCTCATGTAATAGAAATAAGAGATGACAGGTCCTCTTTATGGAGATCTCATGTAATAGAAATAAGAGATGACAGGTCCTCTTTATGGAGATCTCATGTAATAGAAATAAGAGATGACAGGTCCTCTTTATGCAGAGATCTCATGTAATAGAAATAAGAGATGACAGGTCCTCTTTATGGAGATCTCATGTAATACAAATAAGAGATGACAGGTCCTCTTTATGGAGAGATCTCATGTAATAGAAATAAGAGATGACAGGTCCTCTTTATGGAGAGATCTCATGTAATAGAAATAAGAGATGACAGGTCCTCTTTATGGAGATCTCATGTAATAGAAATAAGAGATGACAGGTCCTCTTTATGCAGAGATCTCATGTAATAGAAATAAGAGATGACAGGTCCTCTTTATGGAGAGATCTCATGTAATAGAAATAAGAGATGACAGGTCCTCTTTATGGAGATCTCTTGTAATAGAAATAAGAGATGACAGGTCCTCTTTATGGAGAGATCTCATGTAATAGAAATAAGAGATGACAGGTCCTCTTTATGGAGATCTCATGTAATAGAAATAAGAGATGACAGGTCCTCTTTATGGAGATCTCTTGTAATAGAAATAAGAGATGACAGGTCCTCTTTATGGAGAGATCTCATGTAATAGAAATAAGAGATGACAGGTCCTCTTTATGGAGAGATCTCATGTAATAGAAATAAGAGATGACAGGTCCTCTTTATGGAGATCTCATATAATAGAAATAAGAGATGACAGGTCCTCTTTATGGAGATCATGTAATAGAAATAAGAGATGACAGGTCCTCTTTATGGAGATCTCATGTAATAGAAATAAGAGATGACAGGTCCTCTTTATGGAGATCTCATGTAATAGAAATAAGAGATGACAGGTCCTCTTTATGGAGAGATCTCATGTAATAGAAATAAGAGATGACAGGTCCTCTTTATGGGGATCTCATGTAATAGAAATAAGAGATGACAGGTCCTCTTTATGGAGAGATCTGGGGTCAAAAAGACCCAAAATCTCGTATTTACCTTTAAAAGCAAAAGATAAAAATAAAAAAAAATTTCTTTTTTGATCTTTTGCTTTTAAAAAAAAAAAAACGGTTTTGCTTCCAGCCTGGGCCGGAAGTGAGGTCATGACGTCGCTCTGGTCCTCCAAGGCCATAGAGGTGATCATAGAGTATCTACTCTTTGATCGCCTATGGGAGCAGCTGGCCGCATCGTTACTCAGGCGAACTGGCGGAAATATCAGGGTTATGATGATATCTTCAGCCTTCATCCCGGTACACCATGATCCTCAGTGTCCCCGGCGTCTGTACACTAGATCTTCGGTGTCCCCGGCGTCTGTACACTAGATCCCAGATGTCCCCTCTTTACGGAAATTGCTTTTGTTTTCCTGCCTGGAGGTAACAAGCTGCTGAAGGAGTTTATCTTTGAACCCCCCTGAACAGAACATTACCACATCCCGGAGGTCACCGACCAACCTGTGAAGTTCTCCCTCCAACCTGCGAAGTTCTCCCTCCAACCTGCGAAGTTCTCCCTCCAACCTGTCAAGTTCTCCCTCCAACCTGCGAAGTTCTCCCTCCAACCTGCGAAGTTCTCCCTTCAACCTGCGAAGTTCTCTCTCCAACCTGTGAAGTTCTCCCTCCAACCTGTGAAGTTCTCCCTGCAACCTGTGAAGTTCTCCCTTCAACCTGCGAAGTTCTCCCTCCAACCTGCGAAGTTCTCCCAGGAATTGTTTGTAGATTGAAGGCTGCGAGGGGTCAGCTTAGGAGAAGGAGTTGGGAAATAGGATGACATATGGAGGCTCAGCGGCTCGTTCTATTTCCAATGTGTGATTTATACGGGAGAAGCTGCATTCTCTTATTCCCCTTCGTATCATCCCGCTCTCTCGTGTTTTTATAGGTAACGAAAGCTAAATCATTCCCCGCGTCTTCCAGGAGCGAACAATTTGTAGATGATTTTATCAGGCTTCCGCCAGCTGAGCATGAAGATACAAAATGTTTTGACTCTCCTAATGATAAACTGAAGCCTGTCCGTAATTTTCCATTACTCTGACGGCCCATCAGATAACGGCCAGGCGGGCTGTCAGTCTGGGTTGTAGTCTGGCGGAATAATAAGCAGATTTCTTCAGTAGGATGGGGAGCCGTGTCCAAGATTTATCGGTAAAAGTTGGACCTGTCACCATAGAACTATGGAAGCTGCCATAGCTCAACTGTTTTTTTCAAGGTGTGACGTCCTTCACTGCTGAACCCCAAGCCGGCAGGTTTGGTATCCCAATAATTCTCTGGTTGGAGGCCAGTGATGCCCAGGACCTTGCACCATCAAAACCCAGAAAGCAAATGCCACTTCCATATTTCTTTCCTTAGAATTCTACTACTAGTTCAGTGTTTATATATGGTCGATTGGCACCAGCAAATGATAGCATGGCCTATCATCACAGACTATAGCATGGTCTACAGGCACAGGCGGACTATACCATGGTCTACAGCAGTGGTTCTCAACTCAGGGGTCGAATGATGATTTGCCAGGGGTCACCGAATCCTGGGCTGTTCCTGAAGCCCGCACCGCTCTCCAGCCTTTTTGCAGTCGCCCAGCAGGGCTGTCCCTGGAGCCTGCGGCCACCCAGCTGGGCTGTTCCTGGAGATCGCGGCCGCCCACCGCATGGCTGGGAGGCAGAGACTAGAGGTCAGCTCACTGGTGAGGAATGTGAAGTGGGAGGGGCTGGAGGAGACCCTATCTCCTGATTTCGGCATAGGTGTCACTGCTACGAGACACCACAAAGCCAGAGACACAGTGAGTAACACTACCTGTAAATATAGTTGCCATTAAAAGTCCCCACTACAGTTCTCAGATCAGCAGATGACCTTCATCACGAGCACCTAAGTTGGCCGATCAGAACTCCCCCCAGCACTGCCACTGATTCCATTCCCTCCACCCCTCCACCAATGAGTAAAAGTTCTTTCTCTTATGCCTCGTACACACGAGCGGACTTTACGGCAGACTTTGCCTGGCGGACGGGATTTCGTTGGACAATTCGATCGTGTGTGGGCTCCAGCGAACTTTGTTTTCTCAAAAGTTGGACGGACTTAGATTTGAAACATGTTTCAAATCTATCCGACGGACTCGAGTCCGGTCGAAAAGTCCGCTCGTCTGTATGCTAGTTCGACGGACAAAAAGCCACGCTAGGGCAGCTATTGGCTACTGGCTATGAACTTCCTTGTTTTAGTCCGGTCGTACGTCATCACGTACGAATTCGACGGACTTTGGTGGATTGTGTGTAGGCAAGTCCGTTCATTCAGAAAGTCTGTCGTAAAGTCCATCGAAAAGTCCACCCGGCAAAGTCTGCCGTAAAGTCCGCTCGTGTGTACGCGGCATTAGTCTTTCTCTCCCTTTTTCTTGGTTCCTCCCCCTCTTTTCCTCTCCCTTCCATGTATTCTCAGTTTTTATTCCTTCTTTTACTCATTGGTGGAGGGAATGGAATCAGTGGCAATGCTGAAGGAGTTCTGATCAGCAAACTTAGGTGCTGTTGATGAAGGTCATCTGCTGATCTGAGAACTGTAGTGGGGACTTTTAATGACAACTATAATCACAGGTAGTGTTACTCACTGTGTCTCCGGCATCACTATGTCTCTGACTTTGTGGTGTCTCGTAGCAGTGACACCTATGCCGAAATCAGGAGATAGGGTCTCCTCTAGCCCCTCCCACTTCACATTGCTCACCAGTCAGCTGACCTCTAGTCTCTGCCTCCCAGCCATGCCGTGGGCGGCCGTGATCTCCTGAAACAACCCAGCTGGGTGGCCACAGGCTCCAGTGACAGCCCTGCTGGGCGCCTACAAAAAGGCTGGAGAGCGGTGCGGGCTTCAGGAACAGCCCAGGATTCGGTGACCCCTGGCAAATCATCATTCGACCCCCGAGTAGAGAACCACTGGTCTACAGGCACAGGCAGACTATAGCGTGGTCTACAGGCACAGACAGACTATAGCGTGGTCCACAGGCACAGACAGACTATAGCGTGGTCTACAGGCACAGACTATAGTATGTCCTACCGGGCCGGTAAATAACTTTATTGAGATAATTGTGGCGGAGCAGTTTGACAGGACTCGGATTGTCTGTGATGTGACACTGGTCATGTCTGCCAAGTTAGACACCTCCAGTGAATAAGCGGCGCCGACCTAACAACCCCCAATGTGTGGCACCCGGGACTGCCCCCCCCCCACACACATTGGTACGCCACTGCTACTGGCACAGACAGACTATAGCATGGGGTACTGGAACAGGCGGACTATAGCATGTTGTACAGGAACAGGCGGACTATAGCATGTTGTACAGGAACAGGCGGACTATAGCATGGTGTACAGGAACAGGCGGACTATAGCATGGTGTACAGGAACAGGCGGACTATAGCATGGTGTACAGGAACAGGCGGACTATAGCATGGGGTACAGGAACAGGCAGATTATCGCATGTTGTACAGGCGGACTATAGCATGTTGTACAGGAACAGGCAGACTATAGCATGGTGTACAGGAACAGGCGGACTATAGCATGTTGTACAGGAACAGGCAGACTATAGCATGGTGTACAGGAACAGGCGGACTATAGCATGCTGTACAGGTACAGGCGGACTATAGCATGTTGTACAGAAACAGGCGGACTATAGCATGTTGTACTGGAACAGGCGGACTATAGCATGTTGTACAGGAACAGGCGGACTATAGCATGGGGTACAGGAACAGGCGGATTATCGCATGTTGTACAGGAACAGGCGGACTATAGCATGGTGTACAGGAACAGGTGGACTATAGCATGTTGTACAGGAACAGGCAGACTATAGCATGTTGTACAGAAACAGGCGGACTATAGCATGTTGTACTGGAACAGGCGGACTATAGCATGTTGTACAGGAACAGGCGGACTATAGCATGTTGTACAGGAACAGGCGGATTATCGCATGTTGTACAGGAACAGGTGGACTATAGCATGTTGTACAGGAACAGGCGGACTATAGCATGGTGTACAGGAAGAGGCGGACTATAGCAGGTTGTACAGGAACAGGCGGACTATAGCATGTTATACAGGAACAGGCGGACTATAGCATGTTGTACAGGAACAGGCGGACTATAGCATGTTATACAGGAACAGGCGGACTATAGCATGGTGTACAGGAACAGGCGGACTATAGCATGTTCTACAGGAACAGGCGAATTATAGCATGGTCTACTGGAACAGGCGGACTATAGCATGTTGTACAGGAACAGGCAGAGAAGAACAGGTAGACTATAGCATGTTGTACAGGAACAGGCGGACTATAGGATGGTCTACTGGAACAGGTGGACTATAGCATGTTGTACAGGAACAGGCGGACTATAGCATGGGGTACAGGAACAGGCGGACTATAGCATGTTGTACATGAACAGGCGGACTATAGCATGTTGTACAGGAACAGGCGGACTATAGCATGTTGTACAGGAACAGGCGGACTATAGCATGTTGTACCGGAACAGGTGGACTATAGCATGGTCTACTGGAACAGGTGGACTATAGCATGTTGTACAGAACAGGCGGACTATAGCATGGTGTACAGGAACAGGCGGACTATAGCATGGGGTACAGGAACAGGTGGACTATAGCATGTTATACAGGAACAGGCGGACTATAGCATGTTGTACAGGAACAGGCGGACTATAGCATGTTATACAGGAACAGGCGGACTATAGCATGGTGTACAGGAACAGGCGGACTATAGCATGTTGTACAGGAACAGGCGAATTATAGCATGGTCTACTGGAACAGGCGGACTATAGCATGTTGTACAGGAACAGGCAGAGAAGAACAGGTAGACTATAGCATGTTGTACAGGAACAGGCGGACTATAGGATGGTCTACTGGAACAGGTGGACTATAGCATGTTGTACAGGAACAGGCGGACTATAGCATGGGGTACAGGAACAGGCGGACTATAGCATGTTGTACATGAACAGGCGGACTATAGCATGTTGTACAGGAACAGGCGGACTATAGCATGTTGTACAGGAACAGGCGGACTATAGCATGTTGTACCGGAACAGGTGGACTATAGCATGGTCTACTGGAACAGGTGGACTATAGCATGTTGTACAGAACAGGCGGACTATAGCATGGTGTACAGGAACAGGCGGACTATAGCATGGGGTACAGGAACAGGTGGACTATAGCATGTTGTACAGGAACAGGCGGACTATAGCATGCTGTACAGGAACAGGCGGACCATAGCATGCTGTACAGGAACAGGCGGATTATAGCATGTTGTACAGGAACAGGCAGATTATAGCATGTTGTACAGGAACAGGTGGACTATTGCATGTTGTACAGGAACAGGCAGACTATAGCACGGTCTACTGGAACAGGCAGACTATAGCATGTTGTACTGGAACAGGCGGACTATAGCATGTTGTACTGGAACAGGCGGACTATAGCATGTTGTACAGGAACAGGCGGACTATAGCATGTTGTACAGGAGCAGGTGGACTATAGCATGTTGTACAGGAACAGGCGGACTATAGCATGGGGTACAGGAACAGGCGGACTATAGCATGTTGTACAGGAACAGGCAGACTATAGCATGTTGTACAGGAACAGGCGGACTATAGCATGGGGTACAGGAACAGGCAGACTATAGCATGTTGTACAGGAACAGGCAGACTATAGCATGTTGTACATCAACAGGCGGACTATAGCATGTTGTACAGGAGCAGGCGGACTATAGCATGTTGTACAGGAACAGGCGGACTATAGCATGGGGTACAGGAACAGGCGGACTATAGCATGTTGTACAGGAACAGGCGGACTATAGCATGTTGTACAGGAACAGGCGGACTATAGCATGGGGTACAGGAACAGGCAGACTATAGCATGTTGTACAGGAACAGGCAGACTATAGCATGTTGTACATCAACAGGTGGACTATAGCATGTTGTACAGGAACAGGCGGACTATAGCATGTTGTACAGGAACAGGCGGACTATAGCATGGTGTACAGGAACAGGCGGACTATAGCATGTTGTACAGGAACAGGCGAATTATAGCATGGTCTACTGGAACAGGCGGACTATAGCATGTTGTACAGGAACAGGCAGAGAAGAACAGGTAGACTATAGCATGTTGTACAGGAACAGGCGGACTATAGGATGGTCTACTGGAACAGGTGGACTATAGCATGTTGTACAGGAACAGGCGGACTATAGCATGGGGTACAGGAACAGACGGACTATAGCATGTTGTACATGAACATTCGGACTATAGCATGTTGTACAGGAACAGGCGGACTATAGCATGTTGTACCGGAACAGGTGGACTATAGCATGGTCTACTGGAACAGGTGGACTATAGCATGTTGTACAGAACAGGCGGACTATAGCATGGTGTACAGGAACAGGCGGACTATAGCATGGGGTACAGGAACAGGTGGACTATAGCATGTTGTACAGGAACAGGCGGACTATAGCATGCTGTACAGGAACAGGCGGACCATAGCATGCTGTACAGGAACAGGCGGATTATAGCATGCTGTACAGGAACAGGCAGATTATAGCATGTTGTACAGGAACAGGCGGACTATTGCATGGTCTACCGGAACAGGCGGACTATAGCATGTTGTACAGGAACAGGCGGACTATAGCATGTTGTACAGGAACAGGTGGACTATAGCATGTTGTACAGGAACAGGCGGACTATAGCATGTTGTACAGGAACAGGCGGACTATAGCATGGGGTACAGGAACAGGCGGACTATAGCATGTTGTACAGGAACAGGCGGACTATAGCACGGTCTACTGGAACAGGCAGACTATAGCATGTTGTACTGGAACAGGCGGACTATAGCATGTTGTACAGGAGCAGGCGCACTATAGCATGTTGTACAGGAACAGGCGGACTATAGCATGGGGTACAGGAACAGGCGGACTATAGCATGTTGTACAGGAACAGGCGGACTATAGCATGTTGTACAGGAACAGGCGGACTATAGCATGGGGTACAGGAACAGGCAGACTATAGCATGTTGTACAGGAACAGGCGGACTATAGCATGTTGTACATCAACAGGTGGACTATAGCATGGTCTACAGGCAAAGATGGAATATAACATGGACTACCAGCAAAAGCAGAATATAGCATGGTCTACAGGTACAGAAGGACTATAGCATGGTGAACAGGCACGGATGGACTATAGCATGGTCTACAGGTATAGGAGGACTGTGGCATGGTCTACCAGCACAGGTGTAAACAGAAGTTGCAGACTGATCAGCCATATCTTTTTGACCACTGACAGGTAACGTGAATAACATGGATTATCTGGTTACAATGACATCGGAAAGTGGGTGGGATATGCAAGGCAGCAAGTGAACATTGCAGTTGTGCTTTTTATTCTGATTGTTGCATGAACTAACTTTTCAATAAAGGAATTTACTTGGAGTGCTGCCATCCAGACTGTCTTTGTTCACAGCAAGTGAACATGTTGTCCCTGCAGTTGATGTGTTGAATACGGGAATAATGGCCAAGTGTAAGGACTTGAGGGACTTTGACAAGGGCCAAGTTGTAATGTCTAGACGGCGGGGTCAGAGAGACTCCAATACTGCAGCTCTTGTGGAAAGTTCCCAGTCTGTAATGGTCAGGACTGACCAAAAGTGGTCCAAAGAAGGAGAATCAGCCAACCAGAAACAGGGCAATGGGCTGCCAAAACTCATTGATGGAGGTAGGGAGGGAAGAATCATTTATGGAGGTGGGAGGCCAAAACTAATTCATGGAAGTAGGGAATGAAGGCTCATTGATAGAGGTGGGAAGGGAAGGCTTATTGATCGAGGTTGGAAGGGAAGGCTTATTGATCGAGGATGGAGGGGCTGGGGAAGGCTCATTGATGGAGGTGGGGGGGCTGGGGAAGGCTCATTGATGAAGGTGGGAAGGGAAGGCTTTTTGATCGAGGTTGGAAGGGAAGGCTTATTGATCGAGGATGGAGGGGCTGGGGACAGCTCATTGATGGAGGTGGGGGGAGGGAAGGCACGTTGATGGAGGTGAGGGGAAGGTTCATTGATGGAGGTGGATGGAGGAAGGCTCATTGATGGAGGTGCGTAGGGAAGGCTTATTGATAGAGGTGGAGAGGGAAGACTAATTGATTTTGGTGTGGAGGGAAGGCTCATTGATGGAGATGGGGGAAAGGTTCCCTGATGAAGGTGGGTGTGGGAAGGCTCATTGATAGAGGTGGGGGGAGGCTTAATGATGGAGGTGGGAAGGGAAGGCTCATTGATGGAGATGTGGGGAGGGAAGGTTCGTTGATGGAGGTGGGGGGGGAAGGTTCCTTGATGGAGGTGGGGAGGGAAGGTTCCTTGATGGAGGTGGGGGAGAAGGCTCATTGATGGAGGTGGGGGGAAGGCTCATTGATGGAGGTGGGGAGGGAAGGTTCATTGATAGAGATGGGGGAAAGGTTCCCTGATGAAGGTGGGTGTGGGAAGGCTCATTGATAGAGGTGGGGGGAGGCTTATTGATGGAGGTGGGAAGGGAAGGCTCATTGATGGAGATGTGGGGAGGGAAGGTTCGTTGATGGAGGTGGGGAGGGAAGGTTCCTTGATGGAGGTGGGGAGGGAAGGTTCCTTGATGGAGGTGGGGGAGAAGGCTCATTGATGGAGGTGGGGGGAAGGCTCATTGATGGAGGTGGGGAGGGAAGGCTCATTGATGGAGGTGGAGAGAGAAGGCTCATTGATGGGGGTGGGGAGGGAAGGCTCATTGATGGAGGTGGGGAAGGAAGGCTCATTGTTGGAGGTGGGGTGCGAAGGCTCATTGATGGAGGTGGGGAGGGAAGGCTCATGATGGAGATGGGAAAGGAAGGTTGGCCCACGTAATCAAATCAAATAGCTACTGGAGCTGAAATTGCTGTAGTAATGACTGCTGGTTCTGATAGAAAGGTGTCAGAACACACAGAGCATCACAGTGTGTTGTGTATGGGGCTGTGTAGCGGCAGAGCGGTCAGGGTGTTCATGCTGACCCATGTCCACATCCAAAAGCTCCTACAATGGGCACGTGAGCATCAGAACTGGAGCATGGAGCAATGGAAGGAGGTAGCTTGGTCTGATGAATCATGTGGATGGTTGGGTGTGTCACTTACCTAGAGAAGAGATGGCACCAGGATGCATTATGGGAAGAAGACAAGCTGGTGGAGGCAGTGTGATGTTTTTGGCAATGCTTGCTGGTAAACCTTGGCTCCTCCCATTCACGTGGATTGTACGTGACACCTCTTTGTATTGTGGTGTATGGACTGCTACACCGGCAGCACAGGGCACCACATCCGCTATGCACAGCCGGGTCCAGAGGGGTGGACAGGATATTTGGAGTTTGTTAAATGTTTTATTTTTCTTTAAAAGGTGAGCTTACCCTTTAATGCAGAGGTGCTGCGTCTCATTCTTCTGGTTTTTGGTTTTCTCTTTCATTGTGACATTGGTACAGCCATGCGATTGCTTTTAGCAGAATCAGACCATCTAGAAAGCTTTTAGCGTCTTTTGCTGGCTGTTTGTTATAGGACGACATGGCGGGTGTACATTTAGACTCCTTTTTTTTTATTATTATTATTGGTATGGGATATTAGTAATATGTTACATATATTTACATATTGTTATTTTTTTAATAAATATTTAAAAATTGTTACATTGGTTGTTATATTATTATAAATATATTCCAATATTATTATATTAGTTGTTATATTTTTACATATTTAGTTACATATTGTTTTAAACATATACATACTGTATGTTTCTATATTGTTACATTGATTGTTTTATTGTTTTATATACAGTATCTGACAAAAGTAAGTACACCCCTCAGTGACATTTGTGTAAATCTTTTCTTCTATCTTTTCATGTGACAACACTGAAGAAATGACACTTGTCTACAATGTAAAGTAGTGAGTGTACAGCTTGTATAACAGTGTAAATTTACTGTCCCCTCAAAATAACTCAACACACAGCCATTAATGTCTAAAACGCTGGCAACAAAAGTCAGTACACCCCTAAGTGAAAATCTCCAAATTGGGCCCAATTAGCCATTTTCCCTCCCCGGTGTCATGTGACTCGTTAGTGTTACAAGGTCTCAGGTGTGAATGGGGAGCAGGTGTGTTAAATTTGGTGTTATCGCTCTCACTCTCTCATACTGGTCACTAGAAGTACAACATGGCACCTCATGGCAAAGAACTCTCTGAGGATCTGAAAAAAAGAATTGTTGCTCTACATAAAGATGGCCTAGGCTATAAGAAGGTTGCCAAGACCCTGAAACTGATCTGCAGCACGGTGGCCAAGACCATACAGCGGTATAACAGGACAGGTTCCACTCAGAACAGGCCTCGCCATGGTCCACCAAAGAAGTTGAGGTCACGTGATCAGCGTCATATCCAGAGGTTGTCTTTGGGAAATAGAAGTATGAGTGCTGCCAGCATTGCTGCAGAGGTTGTAGGGGGGGGGGGTCAGCCTGTCAGTGCTCAGACCATACGCCGCACACTGCATCAAATTGGTCTGCATGGCTGTCATCCCAGAAGGAAGCCTCTTCTAAAGATGATGGACAAGAAAGTCCACAAACAGTTTGCTGAAGACAAGCAGACTAAGGCCATGGATTACTGGAACCATGTCCTGTGGTCTGATGAGACCAAGATAAACGTATTTGGTTCAGATGGTGACAAGCGTGTGTGGGGGCAACCAGGTGAGGAGGACAAAGACAAGTGTGTCTTGTCTACAGTCAAGCATGGTGGTGGGAGTGTCATGGTCTGGGGCTGCATGAGTGCTGCCGGCACTGGGGGGCTACAGATCAATGAGGGGACCATGAATGCCAACATGTACTGTGACATACTGAAGCAAAGCATGATCCCCTCCCTTCAGAGACTGGACCGCAGGGCAGTATTCCAACATGATAACCACCCCAAACACACCTCCAAGACCACCACTGCCTTGCTAAAGAAGCTGAGAGTAAAGGTGATGGACTGGCCAAGCATGTCTCCAGACCTAAACCCTATTGATCATCTGTGGGACATCCTCAAACGGAAGGTGGAGGAGCGCAAGGTCTCTAACATCCACCAGCTCTGTGATGTCATCATGGAGGAGGGGAAGAGGACTCCAGTGACAACCTGTGAAGCTCTGGTGACCTCCATGTCCAAGAGGGTTATGGCAGTGCTGGAAAATAATGGTGGCCACACAAAATATTGACACTTTGGGCCCAATTTGGAGATTTTCACTTAGGGGTGTACTGACTTTTGTTGCCAGCGGTTTAGACATTAATGGCTGTGTGTTGAGTTATTTTGAGGGGACAGTAAATTTACACTGTTATACAAGCTGTACACTCACTACTTTACATTGTAGACAAGTGTCATTTCTTCAGTGTTGTCACATGAAAAGATAGAAGAAAAGATTTACACAACTGTGACTGAGGGGTGTACTTACTTTTGGGAGATACTGTATATTTCTATATTGTTACATTGGTTGTTTTGATTCTTTATATCAGTGAAAGTAGTTTTTAGCGATCGGCTTCCGTTGTCATTTCCGCGTGGCTCTGGGTGTATCTCTTAGTATTTGTGTATATAAAGGAGATTGATGGATCTGAATGTTCCGCTTGTCATGTTCTCCGATGATTGTTCAGCCAATTTAGGCCCAACTATGTGTACTCCGCCGTGTCAGAGTGATTTAGGTCTTCCTCTGTACGCTGGACGCGGCAGCGGCGGTCGGCGCGCCTCCAATATGATTCAACAATTATGCAGCTATAGGAAGAAATTTCTGTGACAAATCACTTTTGTGTGATTCATGAGGAGTACACCCCCTCCCCCCCCCCCCCCCCCATTGCACCCACACAATGATGGTTAAGTAATTCCTGAATCACTGCGTCCATTTCCCAGCATTATACGATCGGCGTTCGTACAGTCAGCGTCTTAACAGCCGGGGTCATCCCAGGCCAGGAGCGCTTGGCGAGCAGTCGCAGACAATGCAGCCCCGCTGCTGGCAGATACAGCCGGCTCGCTTTCACAGGGAGAAAAATGAATATATTAAAGCATGCCTCAAATAACTCACACATATTACATTCGCCTTCCTGACGATTGTTGTACGAACGCTTTTCACTTCATTTTTATTCACAAAAGATCCCAATATGGAGAAAATCACCAATTGTCCGAATGTACCGACAACGGCAAAAATATCAAAGAAAAGAAAACAGGAAATTGAGGTGAAGTATTGAGCCAGAAATCCTCCATATTTTATTTATGTCTCCTAATTCTTCTATAAATGTATTAATTACATCAACATTCTAAACGATCACCGACCGATCAATATAATATCATCATTCTTAGAGGGTAGGTTATTGTGTCAGATATTATTCAGATCATTCGATCGGCTGGGAGATCTGGACCTGTTGCTTGTTTCTCAACTCCAGTCCTCAAGGCGCCCCCCAACAGGTCATGTTTTCAGGATTTCCATTATTTTGCTCAGGTGATTCGATCAGTTCCACCGCCTTAGTAACGACCACAGCCGTGTCATCGGAGGGAAATCCTGAAAACATGACCTGTTGGGGGCACCTCGAGGACTGGAGTTGAGAAACACTGACATAGACCAATGTGGGGCTGCAACTAATGATTATTTTCATAATCGAATAGTTGGCCGATTATTGTTTCAATCAATCGATTAATCGGTTAATAACCTTAACCGATCTTGGTGAAAGGAATTTTCGGACAGTGGATGTGGTTTTCGTTCAGAAATTACATTCATTTGAAAACAGAATGTTAAAAACCAAGTGAAAATTTCAAACAACATTCTTTCATTCAGCGAATGTACAAAGATTTTTCATCTGAAAATTGATCGGTGTGGCCAGCATAAGGCTCGGTGCACGCCTATGCAGTTTGCTTTTGATCTGTTTCTACACTGCTGTGCATTAAGTACAGTATAGAGCGCCCCCTATAGGAAGGTAAAGAAAACTTCTGCCTTTAGTTTAGAACCACTCACTTCCAGCCCAGGACTACATGTCCCATGAGGCATTGCTCCTCACACATTCACAAGTTCTGAGGCACTTACTGACATGTATGGACGTTGTACTGAGCTTTATGTGTGCTGCACTGTATTTCCTGATCTGTAAACAAATAATGTATTCTGTATGCAGGCCAACTAATCGGCTGGGCGATTAATTGATTATGAAAATAGTAATCGATTAGTTGTCGATTAATTGTTTAGTTGTTTTAGCCCTAGACCAATGGTCTACTTCCTCTGGGGATAAGGGGAATGATGATCAATTACATACAGGTATATCCGATTCTATCCAATGATTGGACGTATATTTTGCATCTTCATATTATAATTAAAGGAGAAGTCCAGCCTGAGCTCATTAGGCCGGTCTTCTCCTAAGAGTCACAAAACTCCTGTGACCCATTTTCAGCGTCTGAAGTCCGCTTTCCGCTGATGTCACCGGGATCGGTCGAGGCAGCTCGTCATCCCGACAATAAAGTCTGGATCCACCAGCTGCCTGGACAGCCTCAGCCTCTCAGCGAGCCGCTCCCCTCCCCCTCCACAGCTCAGCCCTCCAATGAGCGCGGAGGAGCAGAGCAGCAGAGATGCTGACAGTCTACAGGTGCAGCTTCCACCTACATAAGAATGATTAGGGGAAAAAAAATAATAAACATACCCTAAAACCTTGGATTGCGAGTATAATTTGTTCCAGGAATATACTTGTAATCCAAAACACTTGTATATCAAAGCGAATTTCCCCATAAGAAATAATGGAGACTCAGATGATTCGTTCCACAACCATTTATTCAGAAGTCCTTCTTTTTATAGTCCATATAAAACGATTCTAGTGATGTGATTGGTTGTGTAACCATAAAATGTCCATCCACAAATGGAAGCAAAATCCAGCAGGAGCTCCAGAGTATAAAAGAGAAGAGAGGCTCCTCTAATGCCCCGTATACACGATCGGATTTTCCGACAACAAATGTTGGCTAGCAGGTTCTCGAATTTTCCACCAACAAAACTTTGTTGTCAGAATTTCCGATCGTGTGTACACAAGTCTGTCGCACAAAAGTCCACGCATACTCGGAATCAAGTACGAGCCGGAGATATAACTAGCATTCGTAATGGAGAAACCATGTACGTCTTGTACGTCGCCACATTCCCACGCTCGTAATTGTTGGCCAACATTTGTGTGACCGTGTGTATGCAAGTTGGAGCCAACAACCTTCCAACAAAAATCCACGGTTTTGTTGGCGGAAAGTCCGATTGTGTGTACGGGGCATTAGTGTAGCAATATGTTGCTAAATGTTGGACCTTCATTAAATGTAACAATATTGCTACACTTAGAGGCTCCTCTCTTCTCTTTTATGCTCAGTTGTGACGTGACGCTACTTGTATCAAGACAAAGTTTATTTAAAAATTTTGCTTGTCTTGCAAAATGCTCTCAAACCAAGTTCCTCTCAAACCAAGTTCCTCTCAAACCAAGTCCCTCTCAATCCGAGTCCCTCTCAATCCGAGTCCCTCTCAAACCGAGTCCCTCTCAATCCGAGTCCCTCTCAAACTGAGTTCTTCTCAATCCGAGTCCCTCTTAATCCGAGTTCCTCTCAATCCGAGTTCCTCTCAATCCGAGTTCCTCTCAATCCGAGTCACTCTCAATCCGAGTCCCTCTCAATCCGAGTCCCTCTCAAACCGAGTCCCTCTCAATCCGAGTCCCTCTCAATCCGAGTTCCTCTCAATCCGAGTCCCTCTCAATCCGAGTCCCTCTCAAACCGAGTCCCTCTCAAACCGAGTCCCTCTCAATCCGAGTTCCTCTCAATCCGAGTCCCTCTCAGTCCGAGTCCCTCTCAATCCGAGTCCCTCTCAATCTGAGGTCTCACTGTACTTCTTTTTTAAACAAATTCAGATAAAACCCAAAGCCATTCAGAAAAAAGCAAAAAAAAAAATAAACGTGGAATCAGAAGAGATTTTGTGTTTAGTTGAGCTCTATGAATATAATATGATGTAATAATTCTGGGATACCTGGACGGTGGAGATTTATGGATCTGGTTATCTGCAGACACTTTTTGAAGACGATCGCTCTTGTCTCCTGCAGATCAGACGATCGTTGGGGGGGAGGGGGGGTCTGGTTGACTTTCTTCTGATCTCCTCTATGTACATTACTATAGAAGGTTGGGTGGTGTGATCTCATAGAACATTCCAATGATGGGAAGACAGACGGTTTGTACAGACGGTGCAGCTGTACAGGGCCCATGTGGGGGGGCAGGGCCCATGTGGGGGGGCAGGGCCCATGTGGGGGGGGCAGGGCCCATGTGGGGGGGGCAGGGCCCATGTGGGGGGGGGGCAGGTTCGGGACTCACTGCCGCATAGATCTGGGCACTGGGGGGCGATCTTCAGGATTCTCTAAACTCCATGGTTTGATATATTTAAGGCGTGTTCTGTTCTGAGCATCTCCTGTACAATGACTATCCCATTCCCTACGGAGGACATACAGAGACAAGACACGGATCACTGATCCCAAACGTATATTTTATGGAAGATTTCAACGTAATGGAAGACTTCCCCATTTATCTATGTAGCAATAACTCTCGGTGGAGCTGCTGGTTTAGGGGGTCTGTTACCTTCACTCTCCTTCCCTCTGTTTCACCGGCACCGGGTCTAAGGGTTCCGTGGGTCTAGGGGTTCCGTGGGTCTAGGGGTTCCGTGGGTCTAGGGGTTCCGTTGAGTTTACTTCTGGACGACACACGCACCAACACTGGAGTACGTTTTCAATGCTTTATTAAACAAACGACTTAGGAAATAGCAGGAAAGAGACGGAAAGGAGACTTGCAGAAGAAACTCAAATATTCTCTGGTAGGGTTCTCTTGCCATATGTCCTGGTAGAATTCAAACACTATTTGAAATGCTCTCCCCTCGTGGGACACACTCTTTGCTCGTCTGGATAGGCCTCTCTCACCGGTCTAGCAGCCAGTACGCAGCATGAATCAAAGTCTCTGCCACAGACTTGTTTGGGAACAAAATCCGTACGATCTTCTGCCACAGGATGTATACGTTTTTCTATAGTGAATGTCAGTCACAGTGCCTGAACCTTTAAGCCGAGCCGGCAACACTATGCTGTATAATTACTTTTGGATACGTCCTCCAACCGAGTCACCAGGCCCCTCTATAGACCAGCATGCTGCGTGATCTCTCCAAGACGGGTCCTCCCCTGGGATCTCCTCGGCTGTCCAGCTTCGTCACTCAGGACCGACAGCTCAGGACCATTCCTCGGCCGCGGTGGTAGGTCCCAGACAAGCCTCCGGACCCACCCCTGCGCCGCAGCATCGTGGGCCTCCCAAATGGAGGACCACGAGGTAGCTCCTTAACGCATACCTGTCGGCCAGGAGGGCCAGCAGGTGGCTGTAAAACGACCTTAGAACATGGCGTCTGTCCCATAAATACCCCCTTCCCAGAATGCAACTCGGAGGACCACCTCTACCAAGCTTGTCTCCGAGACAGAGGAGCATCCATACGCTTCAACACGTTGCCTTTCCAACACTAACCGGTGATAACAGCGACACCCACCGGTCAGCACGGAAACACACACAACGTCAGCCAAGCTGGAACAGAGGCAAATCTAACCTTCCTAACGAACAGTTTACTAAATTTACCTAACATGCAGTAGATTGCAAATCTACCAGTGCTATACTACATTCCTATCTATCTATCTATCTATCTATCTATCTATCTATCTATCTATCTATCTATCTATCTATCTATCTATCTATCTATCTATCTATCTATCTATCTATCTATCTACATAGAGGGCTGGGAAAAGCAAATAGGCAGCCTGAATATTTATGGTGCCTCAGCCAATCCCTGGGGAGGTGTGCCCTGTAGGTGGCTGGAAGGGGGCATAAATAGTCGGAGGCCTGCCCTAGTCTGGACCTGCTGGAGGAGTCCCCATCCTGAGGGGTTGTTTCCCCTTTGGGGCAGTCCTTCTAGAACTGGCTGATGGTCATCGAGGTCCAAGCTGTGGCAGAGTTGGGCGGCCTATTTCTAATTTCATCTGGAGCTGAGGATTCGGTCTGGAGAACCCATTGAGGAGTACCGGGTGGAAGCTGATAGATGTGCGGCTGCCCTGGGATATTATAAAATCTCAAGATTCGGTGATTGGGAGCTGCTGGGGTGTCAGCTGTAGCTATTCCTGAGACTGTTTCTACTCGGTTCTGGTCTCCCCTTTGCTCCCCTATGTGCCAATATACCATTAAAGTGGTTGTAAAGGCAGAAGGTGCATTCTATGCATTAGGATAAAAAAGCCTTCTGTGTGCCCCTCCCCCTAATACTTACCTGAGCCCCCTCTCCATCCAGCGATGTTGTACAAGAGACCTGGCTGTTCGGGACTCCCCTCCTCATTGGCACAGACAGCAAAGTGGCACCGTTGGCTCCCACTGCTGTCAATCAAAGTCAGTCAGTCAATGAGAGAAAGTGGGCGGGGCTTGGCCACGGCTCCATGTCTGAATGGACACGGGGGCTGTGACTCAGGTGCCCCCATAGCAAGTTGCTTGTTGTGGGGTCACTCAACAGGGGGGGAGGGGCCAGGAGCGCTGCAGAGGGACCCCAGAAGAGGAGGAGCCGGGCTGCTCTGTGGAAAACATTAGAGAGCTGGTAAGTATAACGTTTGTTATTTTGTAACTAAAAAAAAAAAAAAGACTTTAGTATCACTTTAATGTACATCAGTTGCAGAAAAAGAAAAGCCCTTTGATTTTTAGAACAAGGTCTTACCTTGGCCCTTCCATAGGAAGCTTCATGACTTCCTGGTATGTAGATCTGGGAGGTGAGAACCAGTAAGACACGGGAAGCAGATCACAGGCTGACCTCATTGGCTCACACCTTCAACCCAACATCCAGGTTTGCCCGGCGTCCCTCCAGAAGGGCCGGGCCACAAGCTAAACTCTCTGGGGGGCCACATGCTAAACTCTCTGGGGGCCACAAGCTAAACTCTCTGGGGGCCACATGCTAAACTCTCTGGGGGCCACATGCTAAACTCTCTGGGGGCCACAAGCTAAACTCTCTGGGGGCCACATGCTAAACTCTCTGGGGGCCACAAGCTAAACTCTCTGGGGGCCACATGCTAAACTCTCTGGGGGCCACATGCTAAACTCTCTGGGGGCCACAAGCTAAACTCTCTGGAGGGCTATAAGCTAAATTCTCTTGGGGGCCACAAATGCTGGACACCCCTGATGTAGTGAAAGGGCCTACCTGATTGGATACAGTGTGAATGGATAGATAGGTGGGTCCTCCTATTCCATAGTTTTGGTTAAGGAGATTGGACGGAGATTGTACATGTAGAGTGTGTGCTCCTGTGACAAGTCTGTAGTTGTGGAGATTCCCCAACCCCCTCTCCTTGTTACAAGCCAATAACATTTAAAGAGGCATCCCATAGACTGGTCAGTGGAGGAGAACCCAACGAGGTGTTGCTGTGATTGGTGGCCTCTGTACTATCTGAGGAAAAACCCGGTAGAAATCAGCGGCTCCGTTGGGGGTAGCGCTACATTATCTGTCTAAGTTCTACTTATTTATGTATCGATCGTCAATAAGTGATTGAGACCCTTTAACCACTTGGCGCCTCATCAACCATAAGGGAGAAAAATTACCTGTTTGCAAAATGTTATAAGAAAATATGAAAAATGTTTTGTTTTTTTTTTTTAAATTTGTCTTTTTTTTTTTTTTGTTTATTTAGTAATCCCCCCCATCCCCCGTTGTGGTGAATTCCGATCATGTGTACACAATTCTGACGCACAAAACTCCACGCATGCTCGGAATCAATTAGAAGAGCCGCACTGCTATTGAACTTCATTTTTCTCGGCTCGTCATACGTCTTGTACATCACCGAGGTTCTTGGCGATCGGAATTTCCGACAAGATTTGTGTGACCGTGTGTGTGCAAGACAAGATTGAGACAACATCCGTCGGAAAAAATCCATGGATTTGTTGTCGGAATGTCCGATCAATGTCCGATCAATGTCCGATCGTGTGTACAGGGCATTAGAGTGTGACAGCGCTGAAAGCTGAGAATTGGACTGGGCAGGACGGGGGAGGGGAGTGCCCGGTATTGAAGGGGGAGTGCCCGGTATTGAAGGGGGAGGGTGGTGCCCGGTATTAAAGGGGGTGCCCGGTATTGAAGGGGGTGCCCGGTATTGAAGGGGGTGCCCGGTATTGAAGGGGGAGGGGGAGTGCCCAGTATTGAAGGGGGAGGGGGGTGCCCGGTATTGAAGGGGGAGGGGAGTGCCCGGTATTGAAGGGGGAGGGAGGTGCCCGGTATTGAAGAGGGAAGGGGAGTGCCCGGTATTGAAGAGGGGAGGGGAGTGCCCGGTATTGAAGGGGGAGTGCCCGGTATTGAAGAGGGGAGGGGAGTGCCCGGTATTGAAGGGGAAGGGGAGTGCCCGGTATTGAAGGGGGAGGGGAGTGCCCGGTATTGAAGGGGGAGGGGAGTGCCCGGTATTGAAGGGGGAGTGCCCGGTATTGAAGAGGGGAGGGGAGTGCCCGGTATTGAAGGGGGAGGGGAGTGCCCGGTATTGAAGGGGGAGGGAGGTGCCCGGTATTGAAGAGGGAAGGGGAGTGCCCGGTTTTGAAGAGGGGAGGGGAGTGCCCGGTATTGAAGGGGGAGTGCCCGGTATTGAAGAGGGGAGGGGAGTGCCCGGTATTGAAGAGGGGAGGGGAGTGCCCGGTATTGAAGAGGGGAGGGGAGTGCCCGGTATTGAAGGGGGAGGGGAGTGCCCGGTATTGAAGGGGGAGGGAGGTGCCCGGTATTGAAGAGGGGAGGGGAGTGCCCGGTATTGAAGGGGGTGGGGAGTGCCCGGTATTGAAGGGGGTGGGGAGTGCCCGGTATTGGGGAGGGGAGTGCCCGGTATTGAAGGGGGAGGGGAGTGCCCGGTATTGAAGGGGGAGGGGAGTGCCCGGTATTGGGGAGGGGAGTGCCCGGTATTGAAGGGGGAGGGGAGTGCCCGGTATTGAAGGGGGAGGGGAGTGCCCGGTATTGAAGGGGGAGTGCCCGGTATTGAAGGGGGAGGGGAGTGCCCGGTATTGAAGAGGGGAGGGGAGTGCCCGGTATTGAAGGGGGAGGGGAGTGCCCGGTATTGAAGGGGGAGGGGAGTGCCCGGTATTGAAGAGGGGAGGGGAGTGCCCGGTATTGAAGGGGGAGGGGAGTGCCCGGTATTGAAGGGGGAGTGCCCGGTATTGAAGAGGGGAGGGGAGTGCCCGGTATTGAAGGGGGTGGGGAGTGCCCGGTATTGAAGGGGGTGGGGAGTGCCCAGTATTGAAGGGGGAGGGGAGTGCCCGGTATTGAAGGGGGAGGGGAGTGCCCGGTATTGAAGAGGGGAGGGGAGTGCCCGGTATTGAAGAGGGGAGTGCCCGGTATTGAAGGGGGAGGGGAGTGCCCGGTATTAAAGGGGGAGGGGAGTGCCCGGCATTGAAGAGGGGAGGGGAGTGCCCGGTATTGAAGGGGGGAGGGGAGTGCCCGGTATTGAAGGGGGAGTGCCCGGTATTGAAGGGGGTGGGGAGTGCCCGGTATTGAAGAGGGGAGGGGAGTGCCCGGTATTGAAGGGGGTGGGGAGTGCCCGGTATTGAAGGGGGTGGGGAGTGCCCGGTATTGAAGGGGGAGGGGAGTGCCCGGTATTGAAGAGGGGAGGGGAGTGCCCGGTATTGAAGGGGGAGGGGAGTGCCCGGTATTGAAGGGGGAGGGGAGTGCCCGGTATTGAAGGGGGAGTGCCTGGTATTGAAGGGGGAGGGGAGTGCCCGGTATTGAAGGGGGAGGGGAGTGCCCGGTATTGAAGAGGGGAGGGGAGTGCCCGGTATTGAAGGGGATGGGGAGTGCCTGGTATTGAAGGGGGAGGGGAGTGCCCGGTATTGAAGAGGGGAGGGGAGTGCCCGGTATTGAAGGGGGAGGGGAGTGCCCGGTATTGAAGGGGGAGTGCCCGGTATTGAAGGGGGAGTGCCCGGTATTGAAGAGGGGAGGGGAGTGCCCGGTATTGAAGGGGGTGGGGAGTGCCCGGTATTGAAGGGGGTGGGGAGTGCCCGGTATTGAAGGGGGAGGGGAGTGCCCGGTATTGAAGGGGGTGGGGAGTGCCCGGTATTGAAGGGGGTGGGGAGTGCCCGGTATTGAAGGGGGAGGGGAGTGCCCGGTATTGAAGGGGGAGTGCCCGGTATTGAGGGGGGAGTGCCCGGTATTGAAGGGGGAGTGCCCGGTATTGAAGAGGGGAGGGGAGTGCCCGGTATTGAAGGGTGTGGGGAGTGCCCGGTATTGAAGGGGGAGTGCCCGGTATTGAAGGGGGAGTGCCCGGTATTGAAGGGGGAGTGCCCGGTATTGAAGAGGGGAGGGGAGTGCCCGGTATTGAAGGGGGAGTGCCCGGTATTGAAGGGGGTGGGGAGTGCCCGGTATTGAAGGGGGAGGGGAGTGCCCGGTATTGAAGGGGGAGTGCCCGGTATTGAAGGGGGTGGGGAGTGCCCGGTATTGAAGGGGGAGGGGAGTGCCCGGTATTGAATTGGGAGGGGAGTGCCCGGTATTGAAGGGGGAGTGCCCGGTATTGAAGGGGGAGTGCCCGGTATTGAAGGGGGAGGGGAGTGCCCGGTATTGAAGGGGGTGGGGAGTGCCCGGTATTGAAGGGGGAGTGCCCGGTATTGAAGGGGTTAATGTCCGGTTCTGATTATTATGCTCCATCCGGTTCCCATGTACGGTTCCGTCCTCCTTACGTTCTCATACATTCCTCCTCAGTCCGTGTTTAATGCACCGGGTGGTTTTTTTTCTCAGTCTCGGGTTTTGTAACACTATAGTATAAAAAAAGCAGCGAGTTATGTAAATGACTAGAAAATTACGACACTCTTATTACCAGTATAAAGCGCAAAGCCTGCCAAGGAGCTCTCAGCTTATGTAAAATGCTTGTATTTCCCACGCCGAGCGATCGTATAATCTCAGAGTCAGAAACATTCGGCAGCTTACAGGAAACTCGCGGCGTCATTATAATGAGGGGAACGTCCCTTATACAGAGAATTTATTATTATTAATATTATTATTATTATTGTTTTCTTCAGCCAGACACAAGGCAGACTTATGTTATCTTACAATGGGGGAGGGGTTGGCACCTCTGTCGGTTTTTTTTTTTATGGTTGTTTCTCCAATGAAGAGCAGAAAGACGTAAAGACAAACCCCTTTGGGGCCCGACTCACACCTGAACGTTGCGGATTTTCACGCATTAACGCACGTTACACCCATGGCTGACAATTCACTTGAATGGGCCGCCCTACACGCCCCAAATTCCCCAAAACATCTCCAGAACCTCTGCAGTCATGGAGCGTTAGGGCATTTTTGGTGTATTTGCAGCGCGTGAAATGCGTGGCGATACATGCATCTGCTGCCTTCCACTAACAGCACCACAAGCGCGAGCCGTGTGGTTATTTTTTCCACATTTAGAAAGTGCGCAGGTGTGATTACAGAGAGATGAACCCCCCGAGGATTCCTCGCCTCTGATGTATATGGAACCCCCGAGGATTCCTCGCCTCTGATGTATATGGAACCCCCGAGGATTCCTCACCTTTGTATATGGAAGCCCTGAGGATTCCTCACCTTTGTATATGGAAGCCCCGAGGATTCCTCGCCTTTGATGTATATGGAACCCCCGAGGATTCCGTGCCTTTGATGTATATGGAACCCCCGAGGATTCCTCACCTTTGATGTATATGGAACCCCCGAGGATTCCTCACCTTTGATGTATATGGAACCCCCGAGGATTGCTCGCCTTTGCTGTATATGGAACCCCCGAGGATTCCTCGCCTTTGCTGTATATGGAACCCCCGAGGATTCCGTGCCTTTGATGTATATGGAACCCCTGAGGATTCCGTGCCTTTGATGTATATGGAACCCCCGAGGATTCCGTGCCTTTGATGTATATGGAACCCCCGAGGATTCCGTGCCTTTGATGTATATGGAACCACTGAGGATTCCTCGCCTTTGATGTATATGGAACCACCGAGGATTCCTCGCCTTTGATGGATATGGAACCCCCGAGGATTCCTCACCTTTGTATATGGAACCCCCGAGGATTCCTCACCTTTGTATATGGAACCCCCGAGGATTCCTCGCCTTTGATGTATATGGAACCACCGAGGATTCCTCGCCTTTGATGTATATGGAACCACCGAGGATTCCTCGCCTTTGATGTATATGGAACCACCGAGGATTCCTCGCCTTTGATGTATATGGAACCACCGAGGATTCCTCGCCTTTGATGTATATGGAACCACCGAGGATTTCTCGCCTTTGATGGATATGGAACCCCCGAGGATTCCTCACCTTTGTATATGGAACCCCCGAGGATTCCTCGCCTTTGATGGATATGAAACCCCTGAGGATTCTTCGTCTTTGATGTATATGGAACCCCCGAGGATTCCTCGCCTTTGATGTATATGAAACCCCTGAGGATTCTTCGTCTTTGATGTATATGGAACCACCGAGGATTCCTCGCCTTTGATGGATATGGAACCCCCGAGGATTCCTCACCTTTGTATATGGAACCCCCGAGGATTCCTCGCCTTTGATGTATATGAAACCCCCGAGGATTCCTCGTCTTTGATGTATATGGAACCCCCCGAGGATTCCGTGCCTTTCAAGTATATGGAACCCCCGAGGATTCCTCATCTTTGATGGATGTGGAACCTCCGAGGATTCCTCACCTTTGATGTATATGGAACCCCCGAGGATTCCTCACCTTTGATGTATATGGAACCCCCGAGGATTCCTCACCTTTGATGTATATGGAACCCCCGAGGATTCCTCACCTTTGATGTATATGGAACCCCCGAGGATTGCTCGCCTTTGCTGTATATGGAACCCCCGAGGATTCCTCGCCTTTGCTGTATATGGAACCCCCGAGGATTCCGTGCCTTTGATGTATATGGAACCCCTGAGGATTCCTCACCTTTGATGGATATGGAACCCCCGAGGATTCCGTGCCTTTGATGTATATGGAACCCCCGAGGATTCCGTGCCTTTGATGTATATGGAACCACTGAGGATTCCTCACCTTTGATGTATATGGAACCACCGAGGATTCCTCGCCTTTGATGGATATGGAACCCCCGAGGATTCCTCACCTTTGTATATGGAACCCCCGAGGATTCCTCACCTTTGTATATGGAACCCCCGAGGATTCCTCACCTTTGTATATGGAACCCCCGAGGATTCCTCGCCTTTGATGTATATGGAACCACCGAGGATTCCTCGCCTTTGATGTATATGGAACCACCGAGGATTCCTCGCCTTTGATGGATATGGAACCCCCGAGGATTCCTCACCTTTGTATATGGAACCCCCGAGGATTCCTCGCCTTTGATGTATATGAAACTCCTGAGGATTCTTCGTCTTTGATGTGTATGGAACCCCCGAGGATTCCTCGTCTTTGATGTATATGGAACCCCCCGAGGATTCCGTGCCTTTCAAGTATATGGAACCCCCGAGGATTCCTCATCTTTGATGGATGTGGAACCTCCGAGGATTCCTCGCCTTTGATGTATCTGGAACCCCCGAGGATTCCTCACCTTTGATGTATATGGAACCCCTGAGGATTCCTTGCCTTTGATGTATATGGAACCCCCGAGGATTCCTTGCCTTTGATGTATATGGAACCCCCGAGGATTCCTCATCTTTGATGTATATTGTAATTCTCATCCAATAGGATGGTGGTGATGCAGACGCAGACAATCTGAATGTTGACTTTCTAAACACCAAAGCGTTTCTACGATCATCTTGGGTTGTGAGGGGGACAAGTGAATTTAAATGTGACACTCCAAATCATGAAATTTAATTTGGGATACAACTGGATTCCAATGACAGATTGTTTACAAATCCAATGCGTTTCAAGTACTGTAACTCCACCCCCTTCATGACGCAGTGTATATGAACTCTATAACACTGGGGTCCATAGAATTCCTTCATTGCATCCTGATGAAGGGAGAAGGAGCTACAGACCCCAAAAGGGAAGGGGTGTCATTGAGGGCCCGGGCTCACAGGAAGGGGGTGTCATTGAGGGCCCGGGCTCACAGGAAGGGGGTGTCATTGAGGGCCCGAGCTCACAGTAAGGGGGGTGTCATTGAGGGCCTGGGCTCACAGGAAGGGGGTGTCATTGAGGGCCCGGGCTCACAGGAAGGGGGTGTCATTGAGGGCCCGGGCTCACAGGAAGGGGGTGTCATTGAGGGCCAAGGCTCAAAAGAAGGGGGTGTCATTGAGGACCTAGGCTCACAGGAAGGGGGTGTCATTCAGGGCCCAAGCTCACAGGAAAGGGGTGCCATTGAGGGCCCGACCTCACAGGAAAGGGGTGCCATTGAGGGCCCAGGCTCACAGGAAGGGGGTGTCATTGAGGACCTAGGCTCACAGGAAGGGGGTGTCATTCAGGGCCCGAGCTCACAGGAAAGGGGTGCCATTGAGGGCCCGACCTCACAGGAAAGGGGTGCCATTGAGGGCCCAGGCTCACAGGAAGGGGGTGTCATTGAGGGCCCGGGCTCAAAGGAAGGGGTGTCATTGAGGGCCCGAGCTCACAGGAAAGGGGTGTCATTGAGGGCCCAGGCTCACAGGAAAGGGGTGTCATTGAGGGCCCGAGCTCACAGGAAAGGGGTGTCATTGAGGGCCCGAGCTCACAGGAAAGGGGTGTCATTGAGGGCCCGAGCTCACAGGAAGGGGGTGTCATTGAGGGCCCAAGCTCACAGGAAGGGGGTGTCATTGAGGGCCCGAGCTCACAGGAAGGGGGTGTCATTGAGGGCCCGGGCTCACAGGAAGGGGGTGTCATTGAGGGCCCGAGCTCACAGTAAGGGGGGTGTCACTGAGGGCCTGAGCTCACAGGAAGGGGGTGTCATTGAGGGCCCGGGCTCACAGGAAGGGGGTGTCATTGAGGGCCCGGGCTCACAGGAAGGGGGTGTCATTGAGGGCCCAGGCTCACAGGAAGGGGGTGTCATTGAGGGCCCGAGCTCACAGGAAGGGGGTGTCATTGAGGGCCCGAGCTCACAGGAAGGGGGTGTCATTGAGGGCCCGGGCTCACAGGAAGGGGGTGTCATTGAGGGCCCGAGCTCACAGTAAGGGGGGTGTCACTGAGGGCCTGAGCTCACAGGAAGGGGGTGTCATTGAGGGCCCGGGCTCACAGGAAGGGGGTGTCATTGAGGGCCCGGGCTCACAGGAAGGGGGTGTCATTGAGGGCCCAGGCTCACAGGAAGGGGGTGTCATTGAGGGCCCGGGCTCACAGGAAGGGGGTGTCATTGAGGGCCCGAGCTCACAGGAAGGGGGTGTCATTGAGGGCCCGGGCTCACAGGAAGGGGGTGTCATTGAGGGCCCGGGCTCACAGGAAGGGGGTGTCATTGAGGGCCCGGGCTCACAGGAAGGGGGTGTCATTGAGGGCCCGGGCTCACAGGAAGGGGGTGTCATTGAGGGCCCGGGCTCACAGGAAGGGGGTGTCATTGAGGGCCCGGGCTCACAGGAAGGGGGTGTCATTGAGGGCCCGGGCTCACAGGAAGGGGGTGTCATTGAGGGCCCGAGCTCACAGGAAGGGGGTGTCATTGAGGGCCCGAGCTCACAGTAAGGGGGGTGTCACTGAGGGCCCGAGCTCACAGGAAGGGGGTGTCATTGAGGGCCCGAGCTCACAGTAAGGGGGGTGTCACTGAGGGCCCGAGCTCACAGGAAGGGGGTGTCATTGAGGGCCCGAGCTCACAGGAAGGGGGTGTCATTGAGGGCCCAGGCTCACAGGAAGGGGGTGTCATTGAGGGGGTGTCATTGAGGGCCCGGGCTCAAATAAATAGCAGTTGTGAGTGAAAATTTAAGCTTAGGAATCATTTCCTCAGTCTCCCCTCCCCCAGTCATCAGACTACAACATTAAAACTTTGCAGTAAGTCACAAGGCGAGAGGCTGCAGCAGGGGCTGATCTGTGTCAGACATCTGTAAACACAGTAAAGAACCACACAGGCATCACTACTGAGTCAACAGTTCAGCCCAGGAAGTAATAGTGACCCTTGGTGCTGCCCTTCTGGAGAGAAAAGCAGGCAAAGGCATTACTGTGGTCTCAGTGGGAGGCAATGGATCCCTGGAGCATTGCACATGTATGAAGGGATATATCTGACCTGACATGGACTATAAACCACTTGGAGGGGTCATGAGAAGCTGAGATGGCAGATTTTTTCCCGTTGGACAATGCGAGGTGTTTATAAACGCAGTTGGAAGGATAAATATTATGATAAAATGATGGCGCCGGCTTCCCTCTGAATCTCTCACCGCGGTCTCCAGGAACTCTGAAGCACCCTGACGCGGACCGCGCTGTCCATGACGCAGACGTTCGATTAATACCAAGTGTTCTGTAAGCCGCCAGCTTTGCAGAGATTAGAAAACCACCCAGGTTAATCCCGCCCTCAATCGGGGGTTTTGTTTCCCATAAACGGCTCTTACTTGAAAGCAGCGAGAAATCCAAGACACGTAAACTGGGAGCATTGTATCCCGCGGGTCACCCGCCCCCAAATCCTCACATCGTGTTTGTGGAAAAGAAGAGGCGATTGGGACCGGACGATATTTCCTGAATTGTTTCTGGCTTGTCGAACGTTTTCATACATTGACTTTGAGTGTCGCACTAAATCAATGAGCCCACCAGGGGGCAGCGATTGTCCTCCGAGGAGTGCAGAGACTTCCAATAATCAAATCTGTCCAATGACAAGGACATCCAATCAGATCTCATCAAACATCACAATATACAGGATCTGACAAAAGTAAGTACACCCCTCAGTGACATTTGTGTAAATCTTTTCTTGTATCTTTTCATGTGACAACATTGAAGAAATGACACTTGTCTACAATGTAAAGTAGTGAGTGTACAGCTTGTATAACAGTGTAAATTTACTGTCCCCTCAAAATAACTCAACACACAGCCATTAATGTCTAAACCGCTGGCAACAAAAGTCAGTACACCCCTAAGTGAAAATCTCCAAATTGGGCCCAATTAGCCATTTTCCCTCCCCGGTGTCATGTGACTCGTTAGTGTTACAAGGTCTCAGGTGTGAATGGGGAGCAGGTGTGTTAAATTTGGTGTTATCGCTCTCACTCTCTCATACTGGTCACTGGAAGTACAACATGGCACCTCATGGCAAAGAACTCTCTGAGGATCTGAAAAAAAGAATTGTTGCTCTACATAAAGATGGCCTAGGATATAAGAAGATTGCCAAGACCCTGAAACTGAGCTGCAGCACGGTGGCCAAGACCATACAGCGGTATAACAGGACAGGTTCCCCTCAGAACAGGCCTCGCCATGGTCCACCAAAGAAGTTGAGGTCACGTGATCAGCGTCATATCCAGAGGTTGTCTTTGGGAAATAGACGTATGAGTGCTGCCAGCATTGCTGCAGAGGTTGTAGGGGTGGGGGGTCAGCCTGTCAGTGCTCAGACCATACGCCGCACACTGCATCAAATTGGTCTGCATGGCTGTCATCCCAGAAGGAAGCCTCTTCTAAAGATGATGGACAAGAAAGTCCACAAACAGTTTTCTGAAGACCAGCAGACTAAGGACATGGATTACTGGAACCATGTCCTGTGGTCTGATGAGACCAAGATAAACGTATTTGGTTCAGATGGTGACAAGCGTGTGTGGGGGCAACCAGGTGAGGAGGACAAAGACAAGTGTGTCTTGTCTACAGTCAAGCATGGTGGTGGGAGTGTCATGGTCTGGGGCTGCATGAGTGCTGCCGGCACTGGGGGGCTACAGATCATTGAGGGAACCATGAATGCCAACATGTACTGTGACATACTGAAGCAGGGCATGATCCCCTCCCTTCAGAGACTGGACCGCAGGGCAGTATTCCAACATGATAACCACCCCAGACACACCTCCAAGACCACCACTGCCTTGCTAAAGAAGCTGAGGGTAAAGGTGATGGACTGGCCAAGCATGTCTCCAGATCTAAACCCTATTGATCATCTGTGGGACATCCTCAAACGGAAGGTGGAGGAGCGCAAGGTCTCTAACATCCACCAGCTCTGTGATGTCATCATGGAGGAGGGGAAGAGGACTCCAGTGACAACCTGTGAAGCTCTGGTGACCTCCATGCCCAAGAGGGTTAAGGCACTGCTGGAAAATAATGGTGGCCACACAAAATATTGACACTTTGGGCCCAATTTGGAGATTTTCACTTAGGGGTGTACTGACTTTTGTTGCCAGCGGTTTAGACATTAATGGCTGTGTGTTGAGTTATTTTGAGGGGACAGCAAATTTACACTGTTATACAAGCTGTACACTCACTACTTTACATTGTAGACAAGTGTCATTTCTTCAGTGTTGTCACATGAAAAGACAGAAGAAAAGATTTACACAAATGTCACTGAGGGGTGTACTTACTTTTGTCACATACTGTACATTATAATACATCACATTAAACTTCATCAAACATCTCATCAGATCACATAATACGTCACGTTGGATCTGATTGGTCTCTTTCTGTCATAAATGAGAGATTGTAGAAAATCAGCAGAAAACACAAATATCTCACATTTCTCCTCCTTGTATTATTTCTGCTGATCGCTGAGAATATCCGGAACTCTTCTCACCACAGAGACCTCATCAGAAGGGGATCCCGATGAATATCTGCAGAGATGAGATAACGAGGATCTCCGGGAAATATTACACAGGACCAGCCTCAGATATAAAGTGTAATCACTGGAGGAGAGGAGACTGAGGAAGTGAGTCCTACAGCCTGCAGCAGATTAATAACATCATCTCAACATACACAAGATGGTGATTTAAGGATTTTTTTTTCCTAAAGGATTTGTTGAAAAAATATAGCAAATAAAAAATACTTTATTATTATATACGATTGCTACACAAGATGTGCTATAAACGATATTATGTATCTCTCTATCTCCCGTCTGATCAATGTTTATAAACAATGTTACTTTGTATCTCTCTATCTCCCGTCTGATCAATGTTTATAAACAATGTTACTTTGTATCTCTCTATCTCCCGTCTGATCAATGTTTATAAACAATGTTACTTTGTATCTCTCTATCTCCTGTCTGATCAATGTTTATAAACAATGTTACTTTGTATCTCTCTATCTCCCGTCTGATCAATGTTTATAAACAATGTTACTTGCTGTAAATAAAGGGAAATATATAACAGGTGTGATCATTACACGTGAGTATTTTTATGTTTGGGACTTGGGTTTCCCTTTATATGATTATATATACATTGTGCTGTGGACTCCAGATATATATACACGTCTCTCTAGTTATTTGTACTCATTACATACCTGGATTTACTGCCTTCCCCATGTGGCCGGCTTCCCTTCTGACCTCTCAGACTCCATACAGATATTTCCTTCCCTTTCAAGTGATCTATGACAGCGCTAAGCGTGCGAAATGTCGATTGAATCCAGACGTTGGGCGCAGCCGAGCCGCACAGAAGGGGAATTATACAGATGATGTCATTTGTCACATTTCCCTAAATTGCTTTTCTGCAGATTTGTCCTTTTTTTTTCCTCTCTCAATTACGAACAATTAAGTCTTATTTATCCAGCCTGAGACGATCGGACCGTCATATAGGAGCGCGCGGCGCGTTCTCAGGGAGCCGATATTCTTATCATTTCACCATTTGTGACAGTAATTATCCACTTCTCACATTTTACTTACTTCCTGTTCCGGATTTTCATTACAGACGTTCATTTCATATTTTTTTTATACTCCCCGTAATGACCGACTCACCAAACTTCCATCAGAGACACCAAATCACTCAACAGTAACAAACACCGAGCTAGAAAAATAAAACATCATTTTATATATATATATATATTATATTACCAAAAGTATTGGGACGCCTGCCTTTACACACACATGAACTTTAATGACATCCCAGTCTTAGTCCGGAGGGTTCAATATTGAGTTGGCTCCGCCCTTTGCAGCTAAAACAGCTTCACCTCTTCTGGGAAGGCCATCCACAAGGTTTAGGAGGGTGTCTATGGGAATGTTTGACCATTTGTCCAGAAGAGCATTTGTGAGGTCAGGCACTGATGTTGGATGAGAAGGCCTGGCCTGGCAGTATCCGCTCTAATTCATCCCAAAAGTGTTCTATCGGGTTGAGGTCAGGACTCTGTGCAGGCCAGTCAAGTTCCTCCACCCCAAACTTGCTCATCCATGTCTTTATGGACCTTGCTTTGTGCACTGGTCCAAATGATTTGGTGGAGGGGGGATTATGGTGTGGGGGTTGTTTTTCAGGGGTTGGGTTTGGCCCCTTAGTTCCAGTGATGGGAACTCTTAAGGTGTCAGCATACCAAGACATTTTGGACAATTTTATGCTCCCAACTTTGTGGGAACAGTTTGGGGACGGCCCCTTCCTGTTCCAACATGACTGTGGTGTCATGTGACTCGTTAGTGTTACAAGGTCTCAGGTGTGAATGGGGAGCAGGTGTGTTAAATTTGGTGTTATCGCTCTCACTCTCTCATACTGGTCACTGGAAGTACAACATGGCACCTCATGGCAAAGAACTCTCTGAGGATCTGAAAAAAAAGAATTATTGCTCTACATAAAGATGGCCTAGGCTATAAGAAGATTGCCAAGACCCTGAAACTGAGCTGCAGCACGGTGGCCAAGACCATACAGTGGTATAACAGGACAGGTTCCACTCAGAACAGGCCTCACCATGGTCCACCAAAGAAGTTGAGGTCACGTGATCAGCGTCATATCCAGAGGTTGTCTTTGGGAAATAGACGTATGAGGGCTGCCAGCATTGCTGCAGAGGTTGTAGGGGTGGGGGGGTCAGCCTGTCAGTGATCAGACCATACACCGCACACTGCATCAAATTGGTCTGCATGGCTGTCATCCCAGAAGGAAGCCTCTTCTAAAGATGATGGACAAGAAAGTCCACAAACAGTTTGCTGAAGACAAGCAGACTAAGGACTAGGGATGAGCCAAACACCCCCCGGTTCGTTTCGCAGCAGAACATATTAAACAGGCAAAAAAATTTGTTCGAACCCCATTGACGTCTATGGGACCCGAACGTGAAAAAATTAAAAGTGCTAACTTTAAAGGCTTATATACAAGTTATTGTCATAAAAAGTGTTTGGGGACCCGGGTCCTGCCCCAGAGGACATGGATCAATGCAAAAAAAAAGTTTTAAAAATGGCCGTTTTTTCGGGAGCAGTGATTTTAATAATGCTTAAAGTCAAACAATAAAAATGAAATATTTCTTTAAATTTCGTACCTGGGGGGTGTCTATAGTATGTCTGTAAAGGGGTGCATGTTTCCTGTGTTCATCAGTCTGACAGCAAAATGACATTTCAAAGGAAAAAAAAGTCATTTAAAACTACTCGCGGCTATTAATGAATTGTCGGGTCTCTGCAATACACATAAAAGTCATTGAAAAAAATGGCATGGGGATCCCCCCAGTCCATTACCAGGCCCTTTGGATCTGGTATGGATATTAAGGGGAACCCCGAACCAAAATTTAAAAATAAAATTTCGTGGGGGTCCCCCCAAATTCATACCAGGCCCTTCACGTCTGGTATGGATTTTAAGGGGATTCCCGTGCCAAAATTTAAAAAAAATGACGTAGGTGTCCCCCCAAAAATCCATACCAGACCCTTATCCGAGCACGCAACCTGGCAAGCCGCAGGAAAAGAGAGGGGGTGAGAGAGTGCCCCCCCCCTCCTGAACCGTACCAGGCCACATGCCCTCAACATGGGAAGGGTGCTTTTGGGTAGCAGCCCCCCCAAAGCACCTTGTCCCCATGTTGATGGGAACAAGGGCCTCATCCCCTCAACCCTTACCCCGGTGGTTGTGGGGGTCTGCGCAGTTATCAGAATCTGGAAGCCCCCTTTAACAAGGGGACCCCAGATCCCAGTTCCCCCTGTGTGAAATGGTAACGGGTACATTGTACACCTACCATTTCACAAAAAAAGTGTGACATTTTTTAAAAACCACAAGACACACTTTGGGACAAGTCCTTTATTAAAAAATAAAAATGTCCCACAAAGTCAATTCATCTTCTCTCGCTCCGCCGACGGACTGAATAAATTTTTAAAAAACCTGCAGGCCTGCCATCGATCCGCCTCCACGGGAGGCACCTGCCGTATGACGCGTCCTCGCAGGTGACAGTTCTTTTATAACTGAGGGCGGGACCACATGATGACATCGCCGGGTGGCCCCTCCCCCCTCTGACGCCCCGGGAAAGCCATTGGGAAGTCCCCGTGCGTCAGAGGGGTGTGGGGTCACCCGGATATGTCACTGTGTGGCCCCACCCTCAGTTATAAAAGAACTGTCACCTGCGAGGACACGTCATGCAGTGGGTGCCTCCCATGGAGGCGGATCGGTGGTGGCCTGCAGGGGGGGGTTTCGGTCTGTGGGAGCGAGAGAAGATGATGAATGGACTTCGTGGGACATTTTTATTTATTTATTTTTTAAAAAGGACTTGTCCCAAAGTGTGTCTTGTGGTTTTTTAAAAATTTGACACTTTTTTTGTGAAATGGTAAGGGTACTTGTACATCATTACCATTTTACACAGGGGGAGGCCAGGATCTGGGGGTCCCCTTGTTAAAGGGGGCTTCCAGATTCAGATAATCACCCCGCCTGCAGATCCCCACAACCACCAGGCAAGGGTTGTGGGGATTAGGCCCTTGTCCCCATCAACATGGGGACAAGGTGCTTTGGTGGGGCCCCTACCCCAAAGCACCCTCCCCATGTTGAGGGCATGTTGCCTGGTACTGTTCAGGAGGGGAGGGTGCTCTCTCGTTACCCCCTCTTTTCCTGCGGCCTGCCAGGTTGCGTGCTCGGATAAGGGTCTGGTATGGATTTTTGGGGGGACCCCCGCGCCATTCTTTTTTTATTTTGGCGCAGGGTTCCCCTTAAAAGCAGGTCTGGTGTGGATTTTGAGGGTGACCCCCTACGCCATTTTTTAAAAACAAATTGGCACAGGGTTCCCCTTAATATGCATACCAGACCTGAAGGGCCTGCCATGGAATTTGGGGGGACCCCCACACAATTTTTTTTTTTAATTTTGGTTTGGGGTTCCCCTTAATATTCATGCCAGACCCAAAGGGCCCCTGGTAATGGAATGGGGGGATCCCCATTTTGTTTTTTCAATGACTTTTATATGTATTGCCGGGACTGACAATTCATTAATAGCGGCGAGCAGTTTTAAATGACTTTTTTTCCTTTAGAAATGTCATTTTGCTCTCGGACTGTTCTACACACGGAAAACATGCGCCACTTTACAGGCATACTATAGACACCCCCCAGCTATGAAATTTAAAGGAATATTTCACTTTTATTGTTTCAAATTTATTGTTTAAAATGAGCACTTTTGATTTTTCATGTTAATGTCCCTCAGACTTTAACGGTGTTCCGGCGGCTTTCGAATTTGACCCGAACACCGCATATTGCTCGAATACATCCGAACAACCAAAGTTCGGCCCGAACTTATGCTCGGGCCGAACCGTTCACCCATCCCTACTAAGGACATGGATTACTGGAACCATGTCCTGTGGTCTGATGAGAACAAGATAAACGTATTTGGTTCAGATGGTGACAAGCGTGTGTGGGGGCAACCAGGTGAGGAGGACAAAGACAAGTGTGTCTTGTCTACAGTCAAGCATGGTGGTGGGAGTGTCATGGTCTGGGGCTGTATGAGTGCTGCCGGCACTGGGGGGCTACAGATCATTGAGGGGACCATGAATGCCAACATGTACTGTGATATACTGAAGCAGAGCATGATCCCCTACCTTCAGAGACTGGACCGCAGGGCAGTATTCCAACATGATAACCACCCCAAACACACCTCCAAGACCACCACTGCCTTACTAAAGAAGCTGAGGGTAAAGGTGATGGACTGGCCAAGTATGTCTCCAGACCTAAACCCTATTGATCATCTGTGGGACATCCTCAAACGGAAGGTGGAGGAGCGCAAGGTCTCTAACATCCACCAGCTCCGTGATGTCATCATGGAGGAGGGGAAGAAGACTCCAGTGACAACCTGTGAAGCTCTGGTGACCTCCATGCCCAAGAGGGTTAAGGCAGTGCTGGAAAATAATGGTGACCACACAAAATATTGACACTTTGGGCCCAATTTGGAGATTTTCACTTAGGGGTGTACTGACTTTTGTTGCCAGCGGTTTAGACATTAATGGCTGTGTGTTGAGTTATTTTGAGGGGACAGCAAATTTACACTGTTATACAAGCTGTACACTCACTACTTTACATTGTAGACAAGTGTCATTTCTTCAGTGTTGTCACATGAAAAGAGAGAAGAAAAGATTTACAAAAATGTCACTGAGGGGTGTACTTACGTTTGTCAGATACTGTATATATATATATATATATATATATATATATATTTTTTTATACTGTATGTATGTTACTATGCAAAAGTCTATATTTTGGATGTCCTCCCTCCCTTCGCCTTCTTCTAGGTAGACTTGCACAGTTTATGAAGGAACTCGGCAGGTAGGTTGTTCTATGTACATCTTGGAGAACTAAGTACAGATTTTCTGGGAATGTCGGCTTCCTCCAATCCTTCATTCCAGACAGAATTCACAATGGTGAGATCAGGGCTTTGTGGAGGCCAAACCATCACTTCCAGGACTCCTTGTTCTTCTACACGCTGAAGATAGTTTTTAATTACATTGGCTGGATATTTGGGGTGGTTGTCCTGTTGCAGAATAAGTTTGGGGCCAATCACATGCCTCCCTGATGGTATGGCATGATGGAGAAGTATCTGCCTGAATTTCTCCACCATGCTTCACAGTTGGCTGCAGATACTCATTATTGTACCACTCTCCAGCCCTTCCATCAACAAACTGCCTCTTGCCACAGCCAAATATTTCACATGGTGACTCCTCAGTCCCGACAGGGAGTACCTGGGTCCCACTGGTTTCCTTCAGTTCTGTGCTGATGGCGCATGACTTCTGATGTAGAAGGGAAGGAAGCATAATGTGTCGATCATATGCTGCATTCAGTTTTCTTGGCTGACCACTGCATCTACGCTCCTCAGTGTTACCTGACCACTGCATCTACGCTCCTCAATGTTACCCGACCACTGCATCTACGCTCCTCTATGTTACCTGACCACTGCATCTACGCTCCTCAATGTTACCTGACCACTGCATCTACGCTCCTCAATGTTACCTGACCACTGCATCTACGCTCCTCAATGTTACCTGACCACTGCATCTACACTCCTCAATGTTACCTGACCACTGCATCTACACTCTTCAATGTTACCTGACCACTGCATCTACGCTCCTCAATGTTACCTGACCACTGCATCTACACTCCTCAATGTTACCCGACCACTGCATCTACGCTCCTCAATGTTACCTGACCACTGCATCTACGCTCCTCAATGTTACCTGACCACTGCATCTACGCTCTTCAATGTTACCTGACCACTGCATCTACGCTCCTCAATGTTACCTGACCACTGCATCTACGCTCCTCAATGTTACCTGACCACTGCATCTACGCTCCTCTATGTTACCTGACCACTGCATCTACGCTCCTCTATGTTACCTGACCACTGCATCTACGCTCCTCTATGTTACCTGACCACTGCATCTACGCTCCTCTATTTTACCTGACCACTGCATTTACGCTCCTCAATGTTATCCGACCACTGCATCTACGCTCCTCAATGTTACCTGACCACTGCATCTACGCTCCTCAATGTTATCCGACCACTGCATCTACGCTCCTCAATGTTACCTGACCACTGCATCTACGCTCCTCTATGTTACCTGACCACTGCATCTACGCTCCTCTATTTTACCTGACCACTGCATCTACGCTCCTCAATGTTACCTGACCACTGCATCTACGCTCCTCAATGTTACCTGACCACTGCATCTACGCTCCTCAATGTTATCCGACCACTGCATCTACGCTCCTCAATGTTACCTGACCACTGCATCTACACTCCTTAACATTACCCGACCACTGCATCTACGCTCCTCAATGTTACCTGACCACTGCATCTATTCTCCTCAATGTTACCTGACCACTGCATCTATTCTCCTCAATGTTACCTGACCACTGCATCTACGCTCCTCAATGTTACCTGACCACTGCATTTATTCTCCTCAATGTTACCTGACCACTGCATCTACGCTCCTCAATGTTACCTGACCACTGCATCTACGCTCCTCAATGTTACCTGACCACTGCATTTATTCTCCTCAATGTTACCTGACCACTGCATCTACGCTCCTCTATGTTACCTGACCACTGCATCTACGCTCCTCAATGTTACCTGACCACTGCATCTACGCTCCTCAATGTTACCTGACCACTGCATCTACGCTCCTCTATGTTACCTGACCACTGCATCTACACTCCTCAATGTTACCTGACCACTGCATCTACGCTCCTCAATGTTACCTGACCACTGCATCTACGCTCCTCAATGTTACCTGACCACTGCATCTACGCTCCTCTATGTTACCTGACCACTGCATCTACGCTCCTCAATGTTACCTGACCACTGCATCTACGCTCCTCAATGTTACCTGACCACTGCATCTACGCTCCTCAATGTTACCTGACCACTGCATCTATTCTCCTCAATGTTACCTGACCACTGCATCTACGCTCCTCAATGTTACCCGACCACTGCGTCTACACTCCTCAATGTTACCTGACCACTGCATCTACGCTCCTCAGTGTTACCTGACCACTGCATCTACGCTCCTCAATGTTACCTGACCACTGCATCTACGCTCCTCAATGTTACCTGACCACTGCATCTACGCTCCTCAATGTTACCTGACCACTGCATCTACGCTCCTCAATGTTACCTGACCACTGCATCTATGCTCCTCAATGTTACCCGACCACTGCATCTACGCTCCTCAGTGTTACCTGACCACTGCATCTATTCTCCTCAATGTTACCTGACCACTGCATCTACGCTCCTCAATGTTACCTGACCACTGCATCTACGCTCCTCAATGTTACCTGACCACTGCATCTACGCTCCTCAATGTTACCTGACCACTGCATCTACGCTCCTCAATGTTACCTGACCACTGCATCTACGCTCCTCAATGTTACCTGACCACTGCATCTATGCTCCTCAATGTTACCCGACCACTGCATCTACGCTCCTCAGTGTTACCTGACCACTGCATCTATTCTCCTCAATGTTACCTGACCACTGCATCTACGCTCCTCAATGTTACCTGACCACTGCATCTACGCTCCTCAATGTTACCCGACCACTGCATCTACGCTCCTCAATGTTACCTGACCACTGCATCTACGCTCCTCAATGTTACCTGACCACTGCATCTACGCTCCTCAATGTTACCTGACCACTGCATCTACGCTCCTCAGTGTTACCTGACCACTGCATCTACACTCCTCAATGTTACCTGACCACTGCATCTACGCTCCTCTATGTTACCTGACCACTGCATCTATGCTCCTCAATGTTACCTGACCACTGTGTGTACACTCAACATTACCTGACCACTGCACCTATGCTCCTAAATGTTACCCGTTTCTTTGTGCTTCTTCAAAAGAGCTTGAACAGCATATGTTGAACCCCCAGTCTGATGTGAAATCTTTGCCTGGGAGAGACCTCCCTGATGCAGTATAACTACCTTGTGTCTTGTTGCTGTGCTCAGTCTTGGTGTATGACCTGTGACATGGAACTGTCCTCCACAACATCACCTTAGTAGCAGAGTTTGCCTCATCCTCACCCAGTTTTAAGCCTCCTACACAGCCGTTTCTGTTTCAGTTAACGACTGCATTTCAACCTACATATGAAATTGATGATCATTAGCTTCTGTTTGGTATAATCGGTTAATGGTACAGCTGACTCCAATCCTACAAAATCCCTGACTTTGTGCGAGTGTACAAAGTGTGCGAGTGTAAGAACTGATGCTGGTTTGATGCCAAAGAGGGTCACACCAAATATTCATTTGATGTGGATTTTTCTTCTGTTCGCTCACTTTGCTTTTTGTAAATTGATAAAAATAATAATTAAGATATTTTTTTGGAAGAATTCTTACTTTACAGCATTTCTTCATACCCGCCTAAAACTTTTGCAAAGCACTGCGTGTGAAATCTATTGCGTTGTGGGCGGAGCAGGAGACGTTGATGTGAATGGATGGAAGTTTCTTTTTCTCGGTATCAGCCGGGAGGGATTTCTGGGTGGGAGAAGAAGACTCTCCCTTCGTGGATTTCATGTAATCTCCTCCTTGTAGTTGTCTCACCTTCGCCTGTCTAGAAGCCATTAATATTTCCTCTTTGTTGTGTAAACGGCGCATTGCGCTCATTAATCCCGATCCTAATGACTGAGCGCTGTGTGCGTCCATAGTTGTGGTTTGCATGTGTGGTCTCTTCTGTGCTGCGTCTGCCGCGGTACGGGCCCCTTATCATCCCTCCAAACTGCTGAGGAACTACAGATCCCAGCATGCGCCCAATCCATGATTTCAAAGCTTGGTCCAACTAAACACAATCCTGTGCAACAAAAGAAAAGGTGTGCAAAGTCTTACAGTTTGTTTTCTATAGAAAAGCCTGTCCCCTGCCAGCAATGGCAGAGAAGGACCCTTTGCTGTCTGTGTGGAAGCAGTGGTCTCCTTGCAGAGGTCCAGCATGCCCCCTGCTGTGTCAGACCTATAGCTCTGCAGCTAGTGAAGGGGGGGGGGGGGCGTATTTGACCTTTGCGAAGAGACCACTGCTTCCTCACGGAGAGCAATTTTCTTTATTTCTTTGGCGCAAAGTTGGCAGGGGACGGGCTTTTCTACTCAGGCCTTTGCTGCTTTCCAAATAAAACAAACTCCCTGACTTGAAACGCGTGTGATTTTGATGCATACGAAGCGCGTTCAGCTGATTTAAATGAAAGGTTCAGCCGGACTTTAAAGTGGAACTTCACTCTCTCAATCCCCATTGACTATTTGTAATCCTTATGCTGCTGGTATTAGTACATAGATAGGAAGAAACGTTCTATAGACTTCTTTTATACTTTGTTTTTCTTTAGTTACTTCCTGTAACTTATAACTTCCTGGTTTCTGGCCTAGGCCAAAGTGATGTCATACATCCCAGGGGTCTTCATGGGAGGAGGAGGGGCTTTCTCAGCTAAGCACACTCTCCCGCCTGCACGTCTGAGCTAAGGGCAGATGGATTCCAGGAAGTATATGCTACATGAATCATTTATCCTTACTCAAGATGGCCGCGGCTAGAAATTTTAGGGGGGTGTTTTTCAAAGTGATTTCTCAACAAAATAAAGCATGGGGACATGGATGGATGGAGGGAAAGATGGATGGATGGAGACATGGAGGGATGGATGGAAAGATGGATGGATGGATGGATAGATGGATGATGGAGACATGGATGGATGGAAGTATTAGAGACATGGATGGATGGATGGATGGATACATGGATGGTTGGAGACATGGATGGATGGATGGAGGCATGGATGGATGGATACATGGATGGAGATATGGATGGATGGATGGAAGTATTGGAGACATGGATGGATGGATGGAGACTTGGATGGAGACATGAATGGATGGAGATATGGATGGATGGATGGATGGATGGATGGATGGATGGAGACATGGATGGATGGATGGAGGCATGGATGGATGGATGGAGACATGGATGGATGGATGGAGGGATGGATGGATGGATGGATGGATGGAGACATGGATGGATGGAAGTAATGGAGGCATGGATGGATGGATGGATGGATACATGGATGGATGGAAGTATTGGAGACATGGATGGATGGATGGAGACATTGGTGGATGGAGATATGGATGGATGGATGGATGGATGGATGGATGGAGACATTGGTGGATGGAGATATGGATGGATGGATGGACACATGGATGGATGGAAGTATTGGAGACATGGATGGATGGATTTTTTTGGATGTTTTATAGGAGAAAGTAAAAAATATTTTTTTTTTTTTCAAAATTGTCTTTTTTTTGTTTATAGCGCAAAAAAACGAAAAAAAAACACAGAGGTGATCAAATACCACCAACAGAAAGTTCTATTTGTGTGAAGAAATAACATGGGTACAATGTCGCACCTTTCACACTGAGTGTTAGCGGCACTTTACCATCGTTTTAGAAAGGGTTAAATGCGCCCGTGTAGTGCCGCTGCCAAATCGCTGTGCAGGCACTTCGGCAGCGGTGCCCATTGATTTCTCTGGGCAGGGTCTGTGTATATACGGCTCCTAAACCGCCCCAAAGATGCCGCTTGCAGAACTTTTTTAATGGTCTGCCAGCGCAGCGCCCCCCGTGTGAGAGCACTCGGGCTTTCACATTCGGGCGGAAGGAGAAGCGTTTTTCAGGCGTTTTTCAGGCACTATTTTTAACCCTTTAGCGCCTGAAAAATGCCTCAGTGTGAAAGGGGTCTTAAAGTAACGCAGTGCTGAATAGCAAAAAAATGGCCTGGTCAGAAGGCGGGGTAAATCTTCCAAAGCTGAAGTGATTAAATAGCATTTTTGGATTGTGGTGCTCAGTTGTCGTGTAGTTCCACTTTAAAATTTGAACGGTTGTTTGAAACCCTGGATGTAGATATGAGATGAGTGTGGATTGATCCAGGAGAACATATTGGAGCAGTCCATCCATCGTGTCCCTCAATGTCTGATCAGACATTTATTGTCTGTGAGTCATTCCTGGTATCAGGAGGGCACCAACCACACTCTTACGTGTGGGAAGTGTGTTGGGTCACCTCGCTGCCTGGAAACCTAATTACTACATATACAGTATGAGGCTACTCAGAAGATGAGATAATCAATGCTTGGGTGATTGGACCAGGAAATTATTACGATCAATAAATGACTGTATGTCTACGAGAACCCTCTGCAGACACACCCGGATGACTATAATGGGTTTTCCTGAAAGATCTTTCTAGTTCCCCTGATAGGAGGCCAGGGCTGAGATGACCATCCATGAAATGTTCATCCATGCTCATAGAGACATCTTTCATAAGATTTTCTAGAAGGTTGAACTTTGGACTGCCATCTTGCCTAGGCTAGGATGATGTCTCATTTGGCCCCTTTAGACTTGTAATCTTGATGTCATTACACAAATAATTTCTATATTTATGGCCAGGAGTAGGGATGAGAGTTTTCTGCTGCTCATAAAGAGTTCTCATAAACAGTCCTTGCAATAGAAGACCAAATACTTATCTCTCGGGAGGGGGGTGGAAAGTCTGAGCTCTCAGTGTTCAGTGATGCCACCTTTGGTAAAGTCTTCAGCATGGAGGATTGTGGTTCCTCCTACCAGTCCCTATGTCCCTACAAAGCACATGGGTGGGTGGATGGAAGTATTGGAGACATGGATAGATGGAAAGATGGATGGATGGACACATGGATGGACAGATGGATGGATGGAGACATGGATGGGTAGATGGAAGGATGTATGGATGGAAGGATGGATGGATGGAGACATGGATGGATGGATGAATGAAGACATGGATGTATGGATGGAGACATGGATGGAGATATGGATGGAAGTATCCAGACACCCCCAGATGCAGATACCCCTGGATGACTATAATCTTTTTGGTTCCCCTGATAGGAGGCCAGGGCTGAGATGACCATCCATGAAATGTTCATCCATGCTCATAGAGACATCTTGTGGTTCCTCTAACCAGTCCCTATGTCCCTACAAAGCACAGTAGTAATGTAGGGGCTAGAAGGAGGAACCATTAAACTCAATGGGGGATTTTTTATTTTTTTAGATATTACTATAGTCTGTATAAACTGGTTGCTTTCCTGGGTCCTCTGTGTGATAGACTCACCCAGGACAGAGGCTTTTGGGGGGGACTGAATGCTAGCCTCTTGCCTACTGACTATGGGCCCTGGCATTTGAGGGAGCTACAAACATTTGGGAAGATGTTCTGTTATGTAATGCAAAAGGACATTATTAAGGAGGCCATGATGGTCTCTGCCAGCTTGGGACTCATAGCTAATGTCCTCAGCAAGCCACCTGTCTGGGGCCCCCTGCCATAATGTGTTTATTGTAAGTAGGTCTAGTGTGCCGCCTAAGGGTCTTTCACCCATTGTTGTTTGCTAATTAACTCTGCTATTGCCTGAAGGCGTTTTGTGTTTTTTACTTATGATAATGTGTATTGTAGTTTGTGAGCTAGGAGATGGCAAGTCTGACCTGGAAGATCAGACCTCCGAGTCATCCAGGGGGTTAATTAACATCATGTGTATAGTATATGTCTGTTGTAATTATATTCCTGTGTGTAGTTTGTATTGTTACAGGTAATATGATCAGAAGGGGGGAATGTCCTTCTCAAGTGTATAAAAGCCTGTATACGTGTTCAAATACACAGTTTTAATTCTGGTTTACTCCAAAACTGGTACTGCCTGGTTCTTGGGGTAACTTATCCAGATCCACTGGTCTTGTGTTCTAGAGCTTAGGAAGCGATATACTGACAGAAGCACTCAAGCGGAATGTGGGAAAAGGGTTCCCTTACACTCTGGGTCACCAAAGGTGGGCATGACCCCTCATCCACCTTTGTCAGGTACCCCCCATAAAAAAATGTTTTAATGACCGTCAACTTTAAGTCCCCTGATGTTCCACAGACTGAAATTGTGGGATGTACATTATTACGGCAACCTTATGCCCCCCCGTTACTACCCCTTTTACCAATCCTAAACAACCCCCTTTTTTCAACCTGGCCTGGAACAACCGAGGACTTTACATGGTGGGAAACCCACGGTTTTTACATGTGTATCACTTGTTAGAAATTCCAAGGGTTTCCTTCTTAGGCATCCCATACAAGAAACTCATGGAGCCCCCCTCCCCCCCCATCCGAAGTCTCCAGTTACTTGGATAATGACATTGCACTGAAAGTATGACTTATCAGAAAACAACTTTTGCACATTGGTGTTTGCATGTCCCTGGATCACTGGGGCTTATCTCAGATATTTACACCTCGTTAAATAACCAGAACTCCAGATCGACCATCTCCTAGGTAAGTCACTGGTAACAGGATCTTATGGCCTCCATTTATATAGAACAGGGGGTCTTGAATTATAATTTACGGGGGTCCAGTTTGTAAAATGTACTTACTTATGGCAGAGGTCTGAATCTCATGTTTGCTCTATAATACATCACAGCCCCCTTTTACATCACAATCCCCCTGTACATCAATGTCCTCAGCCCCCTTTCACATCACAACCCCCCCTTAACATCACAGCTCCCCCTTTACATTAAAGCAGTCCAATATGGTCCTCAGTTCCCCTTCACATCACAGTGCCCCCTTACACATCACAGTGCCCCCTTTACACATCACAGTGCCCCCTTACACATCACAGTGCCCCCTTTACACATCACAGTGCCCCCTTACACATCACAGTGCCCCCTTTACACATCACAGTGCCCCCTTACACATCACAGTGCCCCCTTTACACATCACAGTGCCCCCTTTACACATCACAGTGCCCCCTTTACACATCACAGCGCCCCCTTTACACATCACAGTGCCCCCTTTACACATCACAGCGCCCCCTTTACACATCACAGTGCCCCCTTTACACATCACAGTGCTTCCTTTACACATCACAGTGCCCCCTTTACACATCACAGCGCCCCCTTTACACATCGCAAATTAAGGGCACACAGGCACCGCCCTCTCTATTCACGCCACCCCCTATATGACTAATGGATATCTATCCATGGCCGCCATTACCACCCCCTATTCATGTGTCCGGCCCCTTTTAGGACGCCGGGAGCCTGAATTACAGCAGCGGGGGTGTTTTTTTGAAGCACCTGGTTAGAGCCATATGCTTTAATAGGCTTCAAAATAGGGTGGCCTCATGGTGCAGAGCATTGCGCTCGGAGCCCACCCAGGTGTGTTAGAAAAGCAAATGAATATTCGCTTTTTCTAACACTGGATCGCCTCTCCGCCAATCAGGAAGTGCGGGTCTGATACCCGTTTCCCGATTGGCCGAAAGGTCAGGTGATCCTATTGGATGCCTAGGAGGAGGAGGCGCACGGCAGAAGCCGCCGTGATCTCAGAGGAGATGCCCGCCGCAGCCTGTCCCCCTGCCCGACGTGCCCACTGATCCCCACTGCCGATGGGGTAAGTACCGGTGGACTGGCAGACGGCGCGGGGGAGTGTTTGAGGTGCCAGGGGGAGGGGGTTGTTTGCCGCCCCGCCCAAACAAAAAACCACCAGCCGCCACTGGTCTCCTTTACACATCACAGTGCCCCCTTTACACATAATAATAATATTAATAATAATAATAATCAAGGTGACCTTGCATCAAAACATAGACATAGGAACTGGAGGTTTCTTCCAAAAGCAAACTATGGTGACTTTAACATGAAAAAAATCAACCTTTGCGTAGAGAGTGACAGGGTCTCCACTGGTTCATTCAGTAAAGCAGTACAAGGCTGTTGGGGAACCTGTAACTCAGAAACCTTTCTTATCAAGGCAAAGACCTTATTCCAGAAGCCCCGTAGCTTAGGACACTCCCAGCAAAGGTGATACCTGGTACAATAAGAATGACATCTTTGAAAAACAGAAAGGCGAGGAGGTCGGGTACAGCTTCGAAAGATGGGGGGGTTAACCATTTACCATCTAGTCATAACCTTTACGTTGGCTTCCACCAGCGAGATATTCAATAAATGCTTATATGCCAAGTGGAAACAGAAAGGCCAATGGTCCAAGTCTTTTTCAGACGCTAAATCCGAGTCCCATGCCCGCATATAAGACAGTTTGTCAGGGGAGTCAGGCAACAGCCTACAAACAACGGATCCTGCATGCCCCCTCTTTCATAGGGGGTGACTTTGGGGTCCCTAGTGACCGTCGAGCCCATAGAGTGCAAAAAGTGCGAAATTTGGTCAAATCAGAAGGTCTCCGAGATGAGTATTTTAAATTTTGAGCGACAGTGCGACCACGTGAAGGGGTCCCAAAGCATCAAAAAGTGGCCAATCTGGTAGAGACCTTTGTTTAGCCACCAGTGGAAGGCCTCTGGATCCTGGGCTGGGGGAACGGCAGAGTTATTAGTGGTAGTAAAGTCCTCAAGGTTTACTTCTACCTACAGGTCATCCTAAAATAAAACTTACCTGTAGGTAATGTAAATATCTCCTAAACGTGGACCGTTTAGGAGATATTTACTATGGTAGCAGCCAGTGACATCACTGGCGTATGCACACTGCGCTCTCAGTGGATAGCTTGCCGTCCATTGAGAGAGCCGTGCCACGGCCGTGACTCCTACGTGCATGCACAGGAGTGACGTCATCGCAGCTCAGCCAGTCAAACGGCCGAAGCCCGCGAACCCGGAAGGAAGACCGGGTGAAGATGGAGCCATGACAGCACACACTACTGGAGGGTTTTATTCTAAGGTAAGTCTTTCATAATGTGTTAGTATACAATGAACCCTACACATTACACATTATGCTAATATCCTGCAGAGGCCCAATTTTTTTGATTTTTTTTTGCGGTTTGCTACGACTTTAAAGGGGATCTAACGAATGCAGGGCTGCTGTTATAAATCATGGGGCTCTGTACAGCCCTCTTTATGAGGCCCCCCCTCAAGCCCGCCTACATTCAACCTACCCCCCCCCGGGGTGCAGCAGAACAGCAGCACTGACAAAAATGGAACCCCGCACCCCTCTGCTCCCAGCTCCTGGGCCCCTCTGTTGACCTGATGGGGCTCAGGGAAATGTAATTTAAGCCCTGGTAAGCAAATAGGAGTGGGAGTGAGGTCTAATAAAATCCAATTATTCATATAGGCAGAAATGAACAATAAAGCTGCCCCCCGGACCCCCCCCTGTTTGGATGATGAGGCCTGGGCCCAGTACTACAGGACCAGTTGTACTGCCTTATCAGCGACCTTGAATGGATAGAAGGGCCAGATAAGGTTAGTGTTGTTCCGCACCTGATCCCAGCAGGCCAGTGATTTTGACAAAATAGGGGCCAAAATAGGAACCCGTCTCCTGGCAGGTTGCCATTTAGGTGTATTTTTTTTTTTTTTTGATTTATTTTCTCTTAAAAAATTGAAAAAAATATATATATTTCTTGTACTGTTGGCAGCAACATAAATACTGGGAGGCAAAAGTTGTCCACCCAAAACCTTTTATTTTACATTTTGAATTGAGTATGGAAAGGATACAACCCTCGTCATTTGTTCCCTCACTTCCTCCACTGGTGACAACATTGTCAATGGAGCAGTAAATAGATTTAATATTTGATTGAAGACATTTAAAGAAAATTGGAACAGACCTTTTCAGAAATTAGAAACTCTTTTTAATATTCACGGAGAAGACGTCTTGAACTCCCAGCTGTACGGTCAATAAGAAGTAGATTGCATGTTCTTAAACCTGTGTGACCTCCAAATCACATCAAACACTTGGCGGGATTTAATTGCTTCCACTCGTAGTAATGAGATGCCCCCATCAGCTGACCTGACACGGCAGAGGGGATGAAGTGGCTATGCGATATCACAACACTAATCATGGGTTGGCCGGTTGAAGATGTTCTACAGAAGATGACATTCAGAATGGAATGGTTGGATGGGTCTCCGTAGAATTGGGTTGGGAGTGAATAATCCACCATCAATGGCCCCCCGACTAACCGGATTCAGATTAATAAATGGGAAAGTATTTTGAAGAACACGTTACTTTTCTCCACTTTTTAAAACAAATCTCCTCAGTACTGCAAAGCAAAATGGTACTAAGTGGCTGCATTTCCTTGTTTATGTGGCCAGTGAAACTGCCCCGGCTTTTACCACCACTCCCCGCTGCCGGTGTGATAAGTCGGTGAGGAGGCGACTTATCGCTGCCTGACATTGTTCTGGACTGGGTTCGTGACGGTGACAACAGCAAAACTCAGCAATGAGCATCGGCCTGGCCACTTATAATCTCCACTGGAAGCATCAATGACAGGGAGAGCGAGTTGTCACCTTATAACAGGTGTCTGAACAAGGACCTTCATGGCGGGATCACCGGGGATTGTTTTAATGAAAGTTTCAGATTTAAAATGATTGAAAATGAATGAACATGCAAAGGATTATACAAGGAATTGGGGGTTGGGTTTAGGTCTAATTAATGGTGCACTCCAGTCAAAACTAAACCTGGAGATCCATATCAGGAGGACATTGTGAAATTTGTAATTTCAAGAGATTCAAATACAAAAGTAGAGAATGGTTAAAATCCAGATTTTTTTTCTTCTGTCCCAACCTAATCCTTCCTCCATCCTCTGGCCAACAAATGAGGAAATGAGAGAGGATTCCCTGTCTATGGAATTCTTATGGGAGTTGTCAAAGGAAAAGGGTGAGAGGAGAATAGTTCTGAGATAGTTCTTAGAATCAGGTCACCTGTGTTGAAAGTGCAACATCAAGTATTATGCACTCCCAACTATTGATGGTGCTGTAGTGATATACAAGTGTCTATGTGTTTATATATACTTTTATATTCTGCACAGGAAGGAAGTTTATTTTTCTCTGTTCTCTCAGGTAATGCTGTTCTCTCTCCTGTAATGCTGTTCTCTCTCCTGTAATGCTGTTCTCTCTCCTGTAATGCTGTTCTCTCACCTGTAATGCTGTTCTCACTTCTGTAATGCTGTTCTCTCTCCTGTAATGCTGTTCTCTCTCATGTAATGCTGTTCTCTCTCCTGTAATGCTTTTCTAGCTCCTGTAATGCTGTTCTCTTTCCTGTAATGCTGTTCTCACTTCTGTAATGCTGTTCTCTCTCCTGTAATGTTTTTCTAGCTCCTGTAATGCTGTTCTCTCTCCTGTAATGCTGTTATTTCTTCTATAATGCTGTTCTCACTTATATAATGCTGTTTTTTCTCCTGTAATTCTGTTCTTCCTCCTGTAATGCTATTTTCTCTCCTGTAATGTTGTTCTCCTATGCATGTAAAGCTGAATTCAACATTCCTCAAGATCTCAGTGCCTCATCTCATCATATAGCCAACAGCCTGTTCTGGTGACATTTGTAAGAGGAGATTTCTTTTCACTTTGTAGTGATTCCTCTCACTTCCTGTGGGTGTCTCTTAGACAGAAAATAATAGAAAATTTCCCAAATAAGAAACAGACACACAAAAAAGACAGGGATCATATAACTGAACTCCTGAATAATAAATGCATCTGTCATATGTATTCTTGAATCTCGGTGAGCTTTGTTTGTTTTCTAAAGATCTGTGCAGTAATCCAGTAAGACTGCTCACTGCTGCTCTCTCTCCTCGTGTGTGTGTGGGGGGGGGACTGGTCTTGTCTACACCCACTCCTGTAGTAGGTGGAGCCTGCTGGGCCCCTCCCACAGCTCTGCTCTCCTTCTTTGTGCAGAGTGACTGATCTTGTCTCCACCCCCTTTTGTAGTTTTCTGTAGTAGGTGGGGTCTGCTGGGCCCCTCCCACAGCTCATTTGTAAGGAACATTCTTCCCAACGATCACCAATGTAAGGAACATTCTTCTCACTGATCACCAATGTAAGGAGCCTTCTTCCCACTGATCACCAATGTAAGGAACATTCTTCTCACTGATCACCAATGTAAGGAACATTCTTCTCACTGATCACCAACGTAAGGAACATTCTTCTCACTGATCACCAATGTAAGGAACATTCTTCTCACTGATCACCAATGTAAGGAACATTCTTCTCACTGATCACCAATGTAAGGAACATTCTTCTCACTGATCACCAATGTAAGGAGCATTCTTCTCACTGATCACCAATGTAAGGAACATTCTTCTCACTGATCACCAATGTAAGGAACATTCTTCTCACTGATCACCAATGTAAGGAACATTCTTCTCACTGACCACCAATGTAAGGAACATTCTTCTCACTGATCACCAATGTAAGGAACATTCTTCTCACTGATCACCAATGTAAGGGACATTCTTCTCACTGATCACCAATGTAAGGGACATTCTTCTCACTGATCACCAATGTAAGGGACATTCTTCTCACTGATCACCAATGTAAGGAACATTCTTCTCACTGATCACCAATGTAAGGAACATTCTTCTCACTGATCACCAATGTAAGGAACATTCTTCTCACTGATCACCAATGTAAGGAGCATTCTTCTCACTGATCACCAATGTAAGGAGCATTCTTCTCACTGATCACCAATGTAAGGGACATTCTTCTCACTGATCACCAATGTAAGGAGCATTCTTCTCACTGATCACCAATGTAAGGAACATTCTTCTCACTGATCACCAATGTAAGGGACATTCTTCTCACTGATCACCAATGTAAGGGACATTCTTCTCACTGATCACCAATGTAAGGAACATTCTTCTCACTGATCACCAATGTAAGGAACATTCTTCTCACTGATCACCAATGTAAGGAACATTCTTCTCACTGATCACCAATGTAAGGAACATTCTTCTCACTGATCACCAATGTAAGGAACATTCTTCTCACTGATCACCAATTTAAGGGACATTCTTCCCACTGATCACCAATGTAAGGAGCATTCTTCCCACTGATCACCAATGTAAGGAACATTCTTCTCACTGATCACCAATGTAAGGAACATTCTTCTCACTGATCACCAATGTAAGGAACATTCTTCTCACTGATCACCAATGTAAGGAACATTCTTCTCACTGATCACCAATGTAAGGGACATTCTTCTCACTGATCACCAATGTAAGGAACATTCTTCTCACTGATCACCAATTTAAGGGACATTCTTCCCACTGATCACCAATGTAAGGAGCATTCTTCTCACTGATCACCAATGTAAGGGACATTCTTCTCACTGATCACCAATGTAAGGAACATTCTTCTCACTGATCACCAATGTAAGGGACATTCTTCCCACTGATCACCAATGTAAGGAGCATTCTTCCCACTGATCACCAATGTAAGGAACATTCTTCTCACTGATCACCAATGTAAGGGACATTCTTCTCACTGATCACCAATGTAAGGAACATTCTTCTCACTGATCACCAATTTAAGGGACATTCTTCCCACTGATCACCAATGTAAGGAACATTCTTCTCACTGATCACCAATGTAAGGGACATTCTTCTCACTGATCACCAATGTAAGGAACATTCTTCTCACTGATCACCAATGTAAGGGACATTCTTCTCACTGATCACCAATGTAAGGAACATTCTTCTCACTGATCACCAATGTAAGGGACATTCTTCCCACTGATCACCAATGTAAGGAACATTCTTCTCACTGATCACCAATGTAAGGGACATTCTTCCCACTGATCACCAATGTAAGGAGCATTCTTCCCACTGATCACCAATGTAAGGAACATTCTTCTCACTGATCACCAATGTAAGGAACATTCTTCTCACTGATCACCAATGTAAGGAACATTCTTCTCACTGATCACCAATGTAAGGGACATTCTTCTCACTGATCACCAATGTAAGGAACATTCTTCTCACTGATCACCAATGTAAGGAACATTCTTCTCACTGATCACCAATTTAAGGGACATTCTTCCCACTGATCACCAATGTAAGGAACATTCTTCTCACTGATCACCAATGTAAGGGACATTCTTCTCACTGATCACCAATGTAAGGAGCCTTCTTCCCACTGATCACCAATGTAAGGAGCATTCTTCTCACTGATCACCAATGTAAGGGACATTCTTCTCACTGATCACCAATGTAAGGAACATTCTTCTCACTGATCACCAATGTAAGGAACATTCTTCTCACTGATCCCCAATGTAAGGAACATTCTTCTCACTGATCACCAATGTAAGGAACATTCTTCCCACTGATCACCAATGTAAGGAACATTCTTCTCACTGATCACCAATGTAAGGAACATTCTTCTCACTGATCACCAATTTAAGGGACATTCTTCCCACTGATCACCAATGTAAGGAGCATTCTTCCCACTGATCACCAATGTAAGGGACATTCTTCTCACTGATCACCAATGTAAGGAACATTCTTCCCACTGACCTCCAATTTAAGGGGCAAGCACACAGGACACAGCTTAACATATCAATTCATTTTCTCACAACGATTGTTTAGCAGTGATGCTGATTACCCTCTCTGATAGAGATAGCCATTGAAGGGCGCCTTTAAACATCTCAGCAGGAGCTATAACTAAAAAAAAGACAACATGGGGAGTGTTGGGAATAATCTGTGGCACTAAAAGTACAAAACACATTTATATAGAGATGACATTGTAGATTTTCTGAACACTATTTGAATGTGAGAAGTGCAGGCGGGATGGGTCGGGGTGTGAAGACTTGGTGCTGGTCTCCTCTTCTCCTCTATTATTAGAACACATCCTTCTATTTATTGGTGTTTTGTTGATTGTTCTTTTCACCTTTGTGCGTTGTTCTTCCTTCCAGCCATCCCATTGTTCCCATCGTTTGTTGAGGTTTTATCACAATATAAATTTATGTTCACTCTGCGGAATGTGATGTTCCTTTCTGTCCACAATGAGACAATGGAACACCCAAGAAACAGAGGATCTTACAAGACACACAGTGCTCAGCCGAAGGGAATTTGCGTCAACTCTGGCCCAGATCCCACCTTCCACCACGTCTGTCCTTTCGACGAGGTCAGAATTTAAAGGAGCTGATCAATAATCCCAAAATGATGTAATAAGACACTCTTCTACGTGTGACCCCTTTTTGCAAGAAGCAATTTCAAATCTCATAAAAATGCCCACCACCCATTCCTTAAGTACCATTGTGTCTGATGGTCTGCCGGGACTCCATCTTTCAAAGAGTTTCTCAACCTTTTTTCAGTCAAGGCACCCTTTAAAATTATGGACAATCTCGAAACACCCCATTCTAAAATGTAAAAAACTAAACTAATAGTTTTATATAATGCAGCAACATTCATAAACCCAAGACACCTAACGTTAGAGGTGATTCATTCTTCCAAAGCAAACACCCCTTGGTACTGACTAATATTGCAATGTTTCACGTCTCCTTCCATTTCTCTCCCTCAATCAGCTAAAGTGGCCTCAGTAAGAAGAGGGGCAGGGAAGGGGCAAACAAGGATGCTGTGCAGGCGCCCAATGTCTTCCTCACCAACCAGAGGTGTAGCTTGAAGCTTGTGGGCCCTGATGCAAAAATTGACCTAGGCCCCCCCACTTCCATTGTTCATGCTTATACACTAGGGATGAGCTTCGAGTTCGACTCGAACATTGGATGTTCGATCGTTCGACAAAGATCGTACGTTATGGGCCGTTAGAGTGGATGACCAAGCGGTCCTCATCCTCCTCATCCTCTGTCACCCAGGCTCATAGTACTTTGGCTGCCAATGCAGCTGCCAAAGTGGCCTCTTCCATCGGCTCAAAAGTCATCAGTCACTCCTTCCCTAGCCCCACCATCATGCCCTGAGGAGTCCCCCAAACTGTTCGACCACAGTGTTGGGTACATGCTGTAGGAGGATGCACAGCGTTTTGAAGGCTCCGATGATGGTGCCCAGATTGAGGAAGGGAAAAACGTGAGCCCAGAGAGAGGGGGGTGACAAAGAAGGACGATAAACTGGCAGTCATGTTCCCCCAGCTGCAGCATACAGCCAGGTTTACTCCAGTGATGAGGAGGGAGGGGATGATGAGGTCACTGACTCTACGTGGGTGCCTGATAGAAGAGAGGAAGAGGAGGAGGCACATCTCCAACGAGGCAGGATGCCCTCCAGGGGCCAGCTTAAGGGCAGCCAACAGACTGCATCACACCGCAGAGCTCTGCATGTGCAGGGCGCTGGCTGCTGACCCTGCGCGTTTTTCCAAAAGTTCTTTGGTGTGGGCCATTTTTGAGACGAGTGCAGCAGATCGCACCGTTACTGTTTGCAACATATGTCTGAAGCGTATCTCGCGTGGCCAAAACTGCAGCCACTTGGGCACCACATGCTTGACCAGACATATGTTGAACTCCCATGCAGTCCGTTAGCAAGCGTAGTTAAAAGACCCACACCAAAGAACAAGGCGGACCTCTCCTTGCTCCTCATCAGCTGGGATCTCCAACCCCACTATACCTTCAGTTCTCTCATTAACCTGCACTGTGAGGAATAAAGGTGTAGAATTAGGTGTGTCACAGCCAAGTACTTGCGGGCAATCTGCTATCGGTACACCGACGTCCGATTGTAGCAGACAAATTTCCTTACCCCAGTTGCTAAACCTGCAAAAGAAATCCGGTCCCATGCCCAGCGACTGAATGCTAGCTTGGCTAAATTGCTAGCACTCCAACTGCTGCCTGTTCAGCTGGTAGACTCTGCCCCCTTTCGTGAATTTGTGGAATGTGCGGTACCTCAGTGGCAGGTTCCCAAAGGCCACTTTTTTTCACGGAAGGCGATTCTGGCTCTCTACCGGCATGTGGAAGGCAAAGTCTTGGCCTCATTGGACAGGGCGGTCAGCGGTAAGGTGCATATTACCGCTGACTCATGGTCCAGCAGGCATGGACAGGAACGTTACCTATCTCTCACCGCGCACTGGGTGACTCTTCTGGCAGCTGGGAAGGATGCAGGACAGGGTGCAGTATTGTTGGAGCTTGTTCCGCCACCCCCTCCTCTTCTTCTTCCTCCATAGCCTCTTCCTCTATGGATTTGTCCTTGGAAACAGCGGTGCTCTGTAGGCGTTCAAGGGGCTACGCAAGCACTCAGGCAAAAAGATGCCATGCGGTGCTTGAGTTGATGTGCTTGGGGGACAGGAGCCACACTGGGACAGAGATTCTGTCAGCTCTGCAGGGGTAGGCTCAGAGGTGGTTGATGCCATGCCAGCTTCAGACAGGAATGGTGGTTTTCGACAATGGCACCAACCTCCTCTCCGCCCTCCGACGGGGACACTTCACCCATGTTCCCTGTTTGGCTCACTTCCTTAATTTGGTGGTGCAGCGGTTCTTGTGCAGATACCAGGGTTTACAGGATCACCTGAGGCAGGCCAGGAAAGTCCGTGGTCATTTCACGCTGCATGGAATAATGGACAGGGCACTTGAGGCAGAACAGAGGGAGGAAGAGGAGGACTTCCTCACCTCTCAAGGCCCCCTTTATCCAGAAAGTGTTCCTGCGGGCCCGCCGATCACACAGGAAGAGGAGGAGGATTGTGTCAGCATGGAGGTGGAGCCTAGCACTTAGCATCAGCAGTCTTCAAGGGATCGCTTACAGTCCCCAGAAACACATAGACTTGTACGTGGCTGTGAGGAGGTGGCTGCGGATCAGGTCATCCTTAGTGACCCAAAGGACTCCGGACCGAATGCCTCAGCAAACCTAGGCTATGGCCTCCCTGATCCAGCAAAGCCTGCAAAAGGACCCTCTGATTCATGGTATCAAGTAGAGGGATCAGTACTGGATGGCAACCCTCCTAGATCCACGTTACAAGGGTAAGGTTGCGGAACTTTTCCAGCCGTCACAGAGTGAGCAGAGGATGAAACATTTTCGGGAGCCTGGGAGGGTACAATTTCCTGGTCCTGGACAACGTGTTGCTGAGGCTTCGGTCAGTCAAAGAAGGAGCGGTGGAGAAGGTGTCCGTCTGACCGATGCGTTCAGACAATTTTTTAGTCTGCAGCCCCAAGGTCTGATCAGTTTGGCAACCATCGCCAGCGTCTGTTTTACATGGTGCAGGAATACCTAGGGGCAAGATCAGATTTGGAGACCTTTCCAACCGGAAATCCTCTGGGTTACTGGGTCTTGAGGATGGATCACTGGCCAGAGCTTGCACAGTATGCAATTGACCTAATGGCCTCGCCTGCATCCAGCGTTCTTTCGGAACGCACATTCAGTGCTGCTGGAAGCTTTGTAACTGATCACAGAGTGCGCCTGTCCACCGACTCGGTTGATCGGCTCACCTTCATAAAAATTAATCAGTCTTGGATCACCAGCTACCAAGCACCTGATGCTGATATAACCGACTATTTTTTTATGAATGTGAGATCCCTTGAAGACTGCCTATGCTGATGCTGAGTGACTATTCTATTCCTCCTCAATGTTCATGTTGATAGCTTGTAAGAACATTTTTGGTTCTGGGCACCACCACCAGTGGCTAAGGCCCAATTTTTCTGCCCCTGTTTAACAGGGGCATGTATTTACAATTTTTGATGCAATACTTTGCAGCAGGGCTCGTTCCAACTAGAGTATCTGTGAGGGCTTACGGTGTTGTGGCAACACCACCACCAAAGGCCCAAATTTCTGCTGAGTATATAGGGCAGGACCCTACTTTCAAACAACTGACTTACAAACGACTCCTACTTGCAAACGGAAGGAGACAACAGGAAGTGAGAGGAAATCTACCCCTAGGAAGGGAAATTCTCTCCTGTAAGAGTTGTGGGAAAAACATTTCTCCTTTCCACTGATGCTTTATCACCAATCCTTGTTTCACTAAAAATCCCAAATGTTCAAAATCCAATTGTCATTGGGACATAAAGTGAGGTGAAATCTTCTGAACAGGGGCACAGACAGCAAAACAAATGTCACAGGGGTGATAACCCATCCCTATGTTTTCCAAAAAGTTTAAAAATTGATTTTTTGGCTGGAGCTAAACATGTTAAAAATGTACCCGTTCAAAATTACAAACAGATTCTACATAAGAACAAACCTACAGTCCCTGTCTTGTTTGCACTGCCTGTATAATGCTGTTCAGAGTATACAAGGCCTGGGGGCCCCACACCTTTCATTTTTTTAACCACTTCAATACCGGGCACTTATACACCTTCCTGCCCAAGCCAATTTTCACCTTTCAGCACTGTCGCACTTTGAATGACAATTACGCGGTCATGCTACACTGTACCCAAACTACATTTTTATCATTTTGTTCCCACAAATAGAGCTTTCTTTTGGTGGTATTTCATCACCTCGGCGATTTTTATTTTTTGCGCAAAAAAAAATTTTTCTTTGTTTCTGTTAAATTTTTTTGTAAATAAGTACGTTTTCTTCTTCAATGACGGGCACTGATATGGCTGCACTGACGGGCACTGATAAGGCGGCACTGATGGGCACTGATGATGGGCACTGATAGGCGACACTGATAGGTGGTACTGATGGGCACTGATAGGTGGCACTGATGGGCAGTCATAGGCGGCACTGATGGGTACTTATGGGTGGCACTGATAGGTGGCACGGATGTGCACTGATGGGCACTGATAGGTGGCACTGATGGGCAGTCATAGGCGGCACTGATGGGTACTTATGGGTGGCACTGATAGGTGGCACTGGTATGCGGCACTGATGGGCACTCATAGGTGGCACTGATGGGCAGTCATAGGCGGCACTGATGGGTACTTATGGGTGGCACTGATAGGTGGCACGGATGTGCACTGATGGGCACTGATAGGTGGGCACTGATGACACTGATGGGTGGCATTGCTGGGCATCACTGATTTTTTTTGTTTTCATAATGCTGCCAGCCAGTGCCCATTTGTGGGCACTGATTGGCATTGATTGGGCATATGCTGGCACATGTGGGATGGCCAAGGGGGATGTACCTGGCCATCCACATATTATGTGCTTCCCTGGTGGTCTGAAGTGGGCATCCGAGTGGGGGCTGTGCTGATAAACAATCAGCAAAGACCCCCCCCTGTCAGGAGAGACGCCGATCGGCTCTCCTCTGTCAGACGCGAGTGAGGAAAAGCCAATCAACGGCTCTTCCTATTTACATCGTGATCAGCCGTGATTGGACACGGCTGATCACATGGTAAAGAGCCATAGTAACTGAACCACCGCCCGGCCGTCATTCTGCTATAGGCCGGGCGGGAAGTGGTTAATTTGGGTGCGGGGTTCCCCTTAATATCCATAGACCCAAAGGGCCTGGTAATGGACTGGGGGGTACCCATGCTGTTTGTCTCACTGATTTTCATCCATATTGCCATGACCCGACATTACATTAAAGCCACAAGCAGTTTTAAATGACTTTTTTTCCTTTAAAAATGTAATTTTGCTCTTGGACTGTTCTAAACACGGGAAACACGCGCCACTTTACAGGCATACTATAGACACCCCCCAGGTACGATATTTAAAGGAATATTTCACTTTTTTTTTTTTTTTTTTTACTTTAAGCATTATTAAAATCACTGCTCCCGAAAAAAACGTCCGTTTTTAAAACTTTTTTTTGCATTGATCCATGTCCCCTGGGGCAGGACCCGGGTCCCCAAACACTTTTTATGACAATAACTTGCATATAAGCCTTTAAAAATCAGATTGGAGCTGGACTTTGTTGACGATATGATAATATGACAGGGAGGCTGCAGGGGCCCCCTGAAGCTAGGGGCAGGGTTGCGATTGTGACCCCTGCAACCCCTTATGCTACGCCCATATCTCCAACCAATGATGTTGTTAGGATGCCGGTGCCTAGAAGGTCATGATGATGCACAATGAAAACCTGTGGCTTGTATCTAAAAGGTAGGCTTCATCCACACGTCGGATTGTATACAATTTTGGGGCAATTTTTAGGCATTTTGCCAAGGCACCCCTGAACAAACCTGAGGGCAGCCTGGTTGAAAAAGAGTGAGTAGAAAATGAGGATTTGACCCGGATTTCATCGACTGACCTGGTGCACCAATCCAATGATTTTATCACCAAAGGAGCTTACATCATTATCAGCTGACCATTGACAGGCTCCCATATGGTGCCTTGCCTGTCCTCCCATGCTGCATTGTGAAGGAAGTAAGGAAGGTAAGAAGGGAGGGAAAGGAAAAGGAAGGAAGGAAGGAAGGAAGGAAGGAAGGAAGGAAGGAAGGAAGGAAGGAAGGAAGGAAGGAAGGAAGGAAGGAAGGAAGGAAGGAAGGAAAAGGAAGGAAGGAAGGAAGGGAGGGAGGGGAGGGAGGGAAGGAAGGAAGGAAGGAAGGAAGGAAGGAAGGAAGGAAGGAAGGAAGGAAGGGAGGGAGGGAGGGAGGGGAAGGAAGGAAGGAAGGAAGGAAGGAAGGAAGGAAGGAAGGAAGGAAGGAAGGAAGGAAGGGAGGGAGGGAAGGAAGGAAGGAAATCTTTTCCTGTACCCTGCTGGCTGTTTAATTGAAGCAGAACTAAAGTCTTCAAATTCACACCTCCGTTCTAGCACTGCAACTTCCGCAAGCTCCCTCATCTTCGCCTCTGCTTTTTCTCGGGTTTGGGGTCTTTGGTTGTGTGACAGAACCATCCAGCATCCGGGTTGGGTGCTTCCGCCAAGATATACACTATATTGTCAAAATGATTGGGACGCCTTTACACACACATGAGCTTTAATGGCATCCCAGTCTTCCCAGCCTCGTACACACGATCGGATTGTTGGCAGACAAAGCGTCAGACTTTTGTCCGAAGGGCGTGTGCCGTAAATTTGTCTTGCATACAAACGGTACACAATTGTTGGCCAACAAACACGAATGTAGTGACTTACTACGAGGAATTTCAGCTCGTGAGCGCCGGCCTTTGGGCACCTTCTGCATGCGTGTTTGTACTTTGGACTTTTGTGTGACGGACTTGTGTACACACGATAGGAAAATCTGACAATAGACCGTTGTCCACCGAAAATTTACTAGTATGCCATCCAACATTTGTTGGCCGAAAGTTGGACAACAATTGTCTGATGGAGCGTACTAACGGTCGGATTTTAGGCAAACAGTCTGTCATCACACAATTCCCTGCCAAAAATCCGATCGTGTGTACGAGGTTTTAGTCCTTAGGGTTCAATATTGAATTGACTCCGCCCTTTGCAGCTATAACAGCTTCCAACTCTTCTGGGAAGGCCGTCCACAAGGTTTAGGAGGGTGTCTATGGGAAGGTTTGACCATTCTTCCAGAAGAGCACTTGTGAGGTCAGGCACTGATGTTGGTTGAGAAGGCCTGGCTCACAGTCTCCACTTTAAGTCATCCCAAAGGGGTTCTATCGGGTTGAGGTCAGGACTCTGTGCAGGCCAGTCAAGTTCCTCCACCCCAAACTCGCACATCCATGTCTTTATGGACCTTGTTTTGTGCACTGGTGCGCAGTCATGTTGGAACAGGAAGGGGCCGTCCCCAAACTGTTCCCACAAAGTTGGGAGCATGAAATTGTCCAAAATGTATTGGTATTTTGACTCCTTAAGATTTACTTTTACTGGAACTAAGGGGCCAAGCCCATCCCCTGAAAAACAACCACCACACCATAATCCCCCCTCCATTTGGAGGGGTTGCTTAATACTTTTGGCAATATATAATTTGTATGAGCGAGTTTGGGGTGGAGGAACTTAACTGGCCTGCACAGAGTCCTGACCTCTACCCGATAGAACCCCTTTGGGATGAATTCGAGTGGAGACTGCGAGCCAGGCCTTCTCGTCCAACATCAGTTCCTGACCTCACAAATGCTCTTCTAGAAGAATGATCAAACATTCCCATAGACACCCTCCTAAACCTTGTGGACGGCCTTCTCAGAAGAGTTGAAGCTGTTATAGCTGCAAAGGGCGGAGCCAACTCAATATTGAACCCTCCGGACTAAGACTGGGATGTCATTAAAGTTCATGTGTGTGTAAAGGCAGGCGTCCCAATACTTTTGACAATATAGTGTAGCATCTTCCAGTCGTGACCCATGAACCAGGTATTATAGCTGACTATTGCACCCAAGAATCTAGCCGACATTAGCCTAGGTGCTTTGGAACTGGAATCCACTTTATTGAAAACTCACATAGAATATATATATTACACCAGATCAGGTGAGTCTAATCACATTATGGTATGCAAAGGAAACTTTATACAGGAATATAATTAACATAACTAAGGAACAGTAATAATCGCAGTGTCTAAAAAGACCTAATTGCACCGCTCAGGAAAAAATGAAGTTCCCAAAACATTCATGTAGAAAACATATATATGTTGTATATAATATACAGTATATGACGCAAGTCTATGTACATAAAAGCAGCCGCTTAAATAAAACATAAATATACACATAAGTAAAAAAGTCCTAAGTCCATGTAATGGATCCTCGTCACTCTCCGCTGGATGCTTCCTCCAGATATCAGATCTTACAGCCAAATATTGTGACCAAGAACCAGACAAGACTAGCTCAGTTACAAAGCTGGGACATGAAACACATGTAACAACAGATATCCAATCAGGGACAATGCCCCCTCCCTTGGGTTCAGGGCGGGGTAAACTGTCCAATCAGCAATAAGGAACACACAGGTATTCAAACATTTGAACAATAGACCACCTTATCAGCCGGGGGGGGGGGGGGGGGGGGCTGTTATAGGAATTTCCCCCACCCCTCTCTGCCCTGCCCCCGGTTTACATGCTAGGAACACAAATACAAATATCCATCCCATAATACATTTCTCACAAGGCAGACACAAACAATAGAACAATGGAATATAGCCACACCCCAAACGACCCAGCAAACAGTCCACAACACTATCAGACAATATACAATATATATATCATTCCAGTGTGGTTGTACAGCGAGTCCGATTAGCACAGATCATAGTGGGGTTCTCGGTCATCCTGTGCCCCTAAAAACACAGGGTGATTTACACATAGGGGGGGCCGGGGGAGCTGGAGATTCCAGAGCTCTCCAAGGTAAGCTGGGTTCCATAAGCCCCCCACCCAAAGTGACTCCCGTCACATTCCATATAGACAAAGTTCCAATACTCAGAGCAGCGCTCCATTATAATAAATGAAGTATGACCGGCATTCACATGTAGACATATGAGGAATCAGTAGTATGTTGATAGGTGATGAGACAGTTCATTTGATTGGTGAAGGAATCTACTTAATGATTGATAGTCATATATACCATCCACCAGAGTCCGCACCACGTGAGGCACACTCCCCTCGGGGTTCACACTCACCAAAGGGATGGAATTCAGACGCCTTGAACACACCAGGTGTCTCCCGTTTGGTCCGGTTATCTCAAACAGCTCATCGCCCAGGATGGTTTAGTCACGTAAAAAAAGGCTCCACATAGCGTGATACCGTTCTAAAAGTTTATTCAAGACGACCCCCCATTAAAAGAACGCACTTACACAACATACATTGTAACAAGCATTTTGTCAAATAAACAAACTGTGTGTTATCACCAATCACTATGGAATGCCGTCTACCATCCGCCGCATCCACTGCGCTGATAGTATCTGGCTGTTCCTTCCTGGTAGTGACACGCACACGTCACTTCCGGTCGCTGTAAGGTCACGTACTGACGCATTTTGTCACCACAACTTCAACAGAGGGCATGGCCAAAGGACGCAATGTCCCTGGCATTTATAGGATGACCCCCCCGATGTGATCAACTCTTTACTTTGTAACATTGCTCGTTAGTGGAATCACAATCACAGGGGGACTCGTTCAATACACAAAGCTGGCCTGTTCATCCGACATTTCATTGAAAGCAAGCTGACAAACTAGCAAACCCAGATACTATCTAGTAAAGGTCAATCACGAATATCTCAAATTTGCGTTGTAATGTTATAATACAAACAAATGATGCATTTAAATTTTCACATGAAACAACATTGTAAACTCCAATATGAGAAACCTTATAGCCTAAAGTGATTGTAAAGCTTCGTTTTTTGTTTTTATTTTTAAAATAACAAACATGTCACACTTACCTCCACTGTGCAGTTTGTTTTGCACAGAGTGTCCCCGATCCTCCTCTTCTGGGGTCCCCCGGCAGCGCTGGTAGCTCCTCCCCGCATCGTATAACCCCCTAAGAGAAGCGGGTGCGCTCCTGAGTCCAGCATTTGTGTCCATAGCCCGCGTCATTCGATTTGATTGACAGCAGCGGGAGCCAATGTCTATCCAATCAAGAGCCGAGACAACGGGCAGAGGAGGAGAACACGTCTCCAGCGTGGAAATTACGGGGCTCAGGTGAATAAACCGGGGGGGGGGGGGGGGCGGTGACTGACAGAAGTTTTGTTCACCTTAATCCATAGGATGCAAAACACGTTTACAACCCCTTTAACTGATACTAAATATATCAATAAGTGAAACATGTAATATAAATGCAATAGGAATGTGAGATGAAATAAATGAATCAGAGTGTGAAATATAAGAAATATAGAGAAGATCAGGGCTGCTGATTGCAATAACCCCAACATTAGTAAAGCCCTTGATCTTCTCTTTTCTTATATTTCACACTCTGATTCATTTATTTCATCTCACATTCCTACTGCATTTATATTACATATGTTTCACTTGCTGATATATTTAGTATCATTTAATCTATAAGATTTCTCATATTGGAGTTTACAATGTTATTTCATGTGAAAATTGAAATGCATCATTTGTTTGTATTATATAACCATACAACGCAAATTTGAGATATCCATGATTGACCTTTACTAGAAGTATCTGGGTTTGCTAGTTTGCTTTCAATAAAATGTCGGATGAACAGGCCAGCTTTGTGTATTGAATGAGACCCCCTGTGACTGTGATTCCGCTAACGAGCAATGTTACAAAGTAAAGTGGTGATCACATTGGGGGGTCATCCTATAAATGTCGGGCCATTTGGTCACGCCCTCTGTTGAAGTCGTGATGACGAAACGCGTCAGTGCATGACCTTACAGCGGCCAGTGACGTGTGTGTGTCACTACCAGGAAGGAACAGCCAGATACTATCAGCACAGTGGATGTGGTGGATGGTAGACAAAATTCCATACTGATTGGTGATAACATACAGTTTTTTTTTTCAACAAAATGCTTGTTACAATGTATGTTGTGTAAGTGCGTTCTTTTAAGGGGGGGGTCGTCTTGAATAAACTTTTAGAACGGTATCACGCTATGTGGAGCCTTTTTTTACGTGAATAAACCATCCTGGGCGATGAGCTGTTTGAGATAACCGGACCAAACGGGAGACACCTGGTGTGTTCAAGGCGTCTGAATTCCATCCCTTTGGTGAGTGTGAACCCCGAGGGGAGTGTGCTTCACGTGGTGCGGACTCTGGTGGACGGTATACACCTATCAATGATTAAGTAGATTCCTTCACCTATCAATCTCATCAGCTATCAACATACTACTGATTCCTCATATGTCTACATGTGAATGCCGGTCATACTTCATTTATTATAATGGAGCGCTGCTCTGAGTATTGGAACTTTGTCTATATGGATGTAGAACCCTGATTTTTAGGCAGGGTTGCTCCTAAATTTACCTGCCAGGTATCATTGGCCTTGGCTCATTGTTAGGGATCAATTTATTTCACCCTAATTCTAGAATTGCTGCACTTCTCTCTTTTGCCGCTAGGTGGCCAGGTACCTGGTGGCATTAGATAAGACGAGGGCAAAGCAAGGACAGATTAGGAGTATATGGGGTGTCTCAGCCAATGGGCAGGGGTTTTCTTGGATCCCTTGGCCTGCTGGGAGAGCCTATTTATTTGGGTGGAGTCAGGTGATCGGGGTTCTCTGCCACCTGTGGTTAAGTGTTTCAATATTTAGAAAAAAGAGAGGTTAAGATTTGTGATGTCTTCTCTGCCACCTGGACAGCTGTCTGGGTGGACATGTGTTGTGTCGCCTGGGCTGCTAGGCCGGAGTTTAGGCCTATCCCAAGCACATCTGGCTGCCAGGCTGTCTGAGGGCCTATCCAGAAGCAAGACTACAGCGCAAGGTTGGGATTGTAGCTTGAAGTCCAACCAGAAGTGATGGTTCTGCCGGCCAGAGATCCCATCGTGGTCGGAGGTAGAAGGGAAGCTGTCCCCAGTAAGGGACCAACCACCTTATTACCAGGGACCACAGTGAGTAGCTGAAGCAAATACCGGAGCAGCATTCCCACCAACCGGGGATGGTGAAAAATCAGGAAAGTTCAGCAGGTGTCAAGTCAGGGACCCAAACAGCGGAGGTTACATAGTTACATAGTAGGTGAGGTTGAAAAAAGACACAAGTCCATCAAGTCCAACCTATGTGTGTGATTATGTGTCAGTATTACATTGTATATCCCTGTATATTGCGGTCATTCAGGTGATTATCTAATAGTTTCTTGAAGCTATCAATGCTCCCCGCTGAGACCACCGCCTGTGGAAGGGAATTCCACATCCTTGCCGCTCTTACAGTAAAGAACCCTCTACGTTGTTTAAGGTTAAACCTCTTTTCTTCTAATTGTAATGAGTGGCCACGAGTCTTGTTAAACTCTCTTCTGCGAAAAAGTTTTATCCCTATTGTGGGGTCACCAGTCCGGTATTTATATATTGTGGGGTCACCAGTCCGGTATTTATATATTGTGGGGTCACCAGTCCGGTATTTATATATTGTGGGGTCACCAGTCCGGTATTTGTATATTGTGGGGTCACCAGTCCGGTATTTCTATATTGTGGGGTCACCAGTCCGGTATTTATATATTGTGGGGTCACCAGTCCGGTATTTATATATTGTGGGGTCACCAGTCCGGTATTTATATATTGTGGGGTCACCAGTCCGGTATTTATATAATGAAATCATATCCCCTCTCAAGCGTCTCTTCTCCAGAGAGAATAAGTTCAGAGCTCACAACCTTTCCTCATAACTAAGATCCTCCAGACCCTTTATTAGCTTTGTTGCCCTTCTTTGTACTCGCTCCATTTCCAGTACATCCTTCCTGAGGACTGGTGCCCAGAACTGGACAGCATACTCCAGGTGCGGCCGGACCAGAGTCTTGTAGAGCGGGAGAATTATCGTTTTATCTCTGGAGTTGATCCCTTTTTAATGCCAATATTCTGTTTGCTTTATTAGCAGCAGCTTGGCATTGCATGTCATTGCTGAGCCTATCATCTACTAGGACCCCCGGGTCCTTTTCCATCCTAGATTCCCCCAGAGGTTCTCCCCCCAGTCTATAGATTGCATTCAGATTTTTGCCACCCAAATGCATTATTTTACATTTTTCTACATTGAACCTCATTTGCCATGTAGTCGCCCCTCCCCCATTAATTTGTTCAGGTCTTTTTGCAAGGTTTCCACATCCTGCGGAGAAGTTATTGCCCTGCTTAGCTTAGTATTGTCTGCAAATACAGAGATTGAACTGTTTATCCCATCCTCCAGATCGTTTATAAACAAATTAAATAGGATTGGTCCCAGCACAGAACCCTGGGAACCCCACTACCCACCCCTGACCATTCTGAGTACTCCCCATTTATCACCACCCTCTGAACTCGCCCTTGTAGCCAGTTTTCAATCCATGTACTCACCCTATGGTCCATGCCAACGGACCTTATTTTGTACAGTAAACGTTTATGGGGAACTGTGTCAAATGCTTTTGTAAAATCCAGATACACCACGTCTACGGGCCTTCCTTTATCTAGATGGCAACTCACCTCCTCATAGAAGGTTAATAGATTGGTTCGGCAAGAACGATTCTTCATGAATCCATGCTGATTACTGCTAATGATACCGTTCTCATTACTAAAATCTTGTATATAGTCCCTTATCATCCCCTCCAAGAGTTTACATACTATTGATGTTAGGCTAACTGGTCTGTAATTCCCAGTGATGTATTTTGGGCCCTTTTTAAATATTGGTGCTACATTGGCTTTTCTCCAATCAGCTGGTACCATTCCAGTCAATAGACTGTCTGTAAAAATTAGGAACAACGGTCTGGCAATCACTTGACTGAGTTCCCTAAGTAACCTCGGATGCAAGCCATCTGGTCCCGGTGATTTATTAATGTTAAGTTTCTCAAGTCTAATGTTAATTCCATCCTCTGTTAACCATGGAGGTGCTTCCTGTGTTGTGTCCTGAGGATAAACACTGCAGTTTTGGCTACTGAAGCCCCCCGATTCACTCGTGAAGACTGAGGAGAAGAATAAATTCAATACCTTCGCCATCTCCCCATCCTTTGTAACCAGATGTCCTTCCTCATTCTTTATGGGGCCAATATGGTCTGTCCTCCCTTTTTTACTGTTTACATACTTAAAGAATTTCTTGGGATTTTTTTTTGCTCTCCTCCGCTATGTGTCTTTCATGTTCTATCTTAGCCGTCCTAATTGCACCCTTACATTTCTTATTGCATTCTTTATAAATTCTGAATGCTGAGGATGATCCCTCAACCTTGTATTTTTTGAAGGCCTTCTCCTTTGCTTTTATATGCATTTTTACATTGGAGTTAAGCCATCCAGGACTTTTGTTCACTCTTTTAAATTTATTACCCAATGGGATACATTGGCTAATGCCCTTATTTAATATACTCTTAAAGGAAACCCATCTCTCCTCCGTGTTCTTTGTTCCTAATATTTTATCCCAATTTATGCCTTTTAGCAAGGTTTGTAGTTTAGGGAAGTTGGCTCTTTTGAAATTCAGTGTCTTTGTATTCCCTTTATGTTTCCTATTTGTGTGATTTATACTGAAACTAATTGACCTGTGATCGCTGTTACCTAAATTGCCCCGTATTTCCACATCTGTGATCAGGTCTGTATTGTTGGTAATCAGTAGATCCAGTAATGTTTTATTTCTAGTTGGTGCATCTACCATCTGACCCATAAAATTGTCCTGCAAGACATTAAGGAACTGGCGAGCCTTAAATGAATGCGCGGTTCCCTCCGCCCAGTCTATGTCTGGATAATTAAAATCCCCCATTATGATAACACTTCCTTGCTGCTAATCCAATTTGTGATAGGAGATCCGTCTCCACTTCCTCCCTCAGGTTAGGGGGCCTATAGCATACTCCCAGTATTATTTTCCCCTTAGCTTCATCCCTTTGGAGCTCTACCCATAAGGATTCCACCTCCTCCCTAGCCCCCTCAGTGATGTCATCTCTCACATTCACTTGTACATTATTCTTGATATATAGGCATACCCCTCCCCCTTTTTTACCCTCTCTATCCTTGCGGTATAGGGTATACCCTTGAATGTTTGCCAGCCAATCATGAGAGCTGTTGAACCAGATCTCTGAAATTCCCACAAAATCCAAATCCTCCTCGTACAACAGTATCTCTAGTTCACCCATCTTGTCCGCCATGCTCCTGGCATTGGTGAACATGCCACATAGTTTAGACCGGTCGCATATTGTCCTCGTATTGGGTGTTTCAAGATTGCAACTAGGACTTGCTACTATACTCACCTTGTGATGCTTGCAGAGCAACTTGTGTGCCAAGCCAGGGACTGAGCAGGCCAGTGGGGTGAAGCTTGAGAAATATCTGGAGTTCCAAGCTAGGGACCCAGCAGAGAGACGGGGTGACGCTTGAGGAAGATACTACAGTGAAGATTGGAAGAGCTCAAGGGATTCAGTGGCAGTGAATCAGAGGGTCCAGTGAGAGACCGGGAGCTCAGTGAGCTGAAGAACTACAAGAAGTGATTGTAGTGAAAGTGAAGGAATTGTTACAACTTGTGTTAGAAACTTTTAAAGACTGTTGCCATAGGAGACAACATTCCTATACATGCAGATGTGGTTTCTTGCTGGATGCCTTTCCCTGCATGGCTGTCTACCTGTAGAAGTCTCGGAGTTTGCCAAACTAACACTGCAACTGCCTAAGGGTGTCCTGGCCCCAACCCTCTCTCCCAAAGTTCTGTTCAAGAGAAATAAAATCTCTTTACATTCAAGAAGTGTCTGGCGAATGAAACTACTTTACACTACACCCACTATGCCTTACAACCCACTCTATATGGAAGGATGTAAGCAGTTCTTGGCTCTGGAGGTTCTGAATAGACTGAAGAAGGCCTGGGACCTTGCTACATGGACTGAGGACTTTTTTTTACTTACGTGTATAACTAAGGAACAGCCAACATAAACAGTATGCTTTCCACCTCTGCAACTAATAGCTAACAGTTATCTAATTAACAGGAACTAATTAACAACTAGCCACTTAAACCAGCCTAGGTGACCAGACCGTCCATCACCCATCCCACAACCCTGGATATGCAGAGTACATTACACATTATTATAATCATAAACACATAATATTCCACAATGGTCTTATAACAAGGTAAAGTGGTCACAATATTAATCTTCTCTCCAAGAGATGATCAGACAGACAGAAACAATAGGTGACTTAATTTAGAATGACAATGCAAACCTAGGAGGCACACAATGGGATAGACAAAAAAGGTGTGTATTCTGTCCACTACACAAGTCATCAGAAGACAAACAATGTCCCAGCAGTCTGATAAAGGGGAATTCCTTTATCTTTATAGATTTCTTGAGGGATATTGTTGATAAATATTTCTATCCCAAGTGGAGGAGCCTCTCCAACCCAGTCTGCATGATGGCCACCATATTCCCTCTCCAACCAAGCCCGCATGATGGCCACCATATTCCCTCTCCAACCCAGTCTGCATGATGGCCACCATATTCCCTCTCCAACCCAGTCTGCATGATGGCCACCATATTCCCTCTCCAACCCAGTCTGCATGATGGCCACCATATTCCCTCTCCAACCCAGTCCGCATGATGGCCACCATATTCCCTCTCCAACCCAGTCCGCATGATGGCCACCATATTCCCTCTCCAACCCAATCTGCATGATGGCCACCATATTCCCTCTCCAACCCAGTCTGCAGGAGGACCACCATATTCCCTCTCCACCCAGTCCGCATGATGGCCACCATATTCCCTCTCCAGCCCAGTTTGCAGGAGGGCCACCATATTCCCTCTCCAACCCAGTCTGCAGGAGTACCACCATATTCCCTCTCCAACCCAGTCTACAGGAGGCCCACCATATTCCCTCTCCAACCCAGTCTGCAGGAGGACCACCGCCCACCATATTCCCTCTCCAACCCAGTCTACAGGAGGCCCACCATATTCCCTCTCCAACCCAGTCTGCAGGAGGACCACCGCCGACCATATTCCCTCTCCAACCCAGTCTGTAGGAGGGCCACCATATTCCCTCTCCCACCCAGTCTGCAGGAGGACCACCATATTCCCTCTCCAACCCAGTCTGTAGGAGGGCCACCATATTCCCTCTCCAACCCAGTCTGCAGGAGGCCCACCATATTCCCTCTCCAACCCAGTCTACAGGAGGGGCACTGCCCACCATATTCCCTCTCCAGCCCAGTCTGTAGGAGGCCCACCATATTCCCTCTCCAACCCAGTCTGCAGGAGGCCCACCATATTCCCTCTCCAACCCAGTCTGCAGGAGGACCAACATATTCCTCTCCCACCCAGTCTGCAGGAGGCCCACCATATTCCCTCTCCGACCCAGTCTGCAGGAGGCCCACCATATTCCGTCGCCAACCCAGTCTTCAGGAGGCTCACCATTTTCCCTCTCCAACCCAGTCTACAGGAGGCCCACCATATTCCCTCTCCAACCCAGTCTGCAGGAGGACCACCATATTCCCTCTCCCACCCAGTCTGCAGAAGGACCACCATATTCCCTCTCCAACCCAGTCTGCAGGAGGACCACCATATTCCCTCTCCAACCCAGTCTGCAGGAGGCCCACCATATTCTCTCTCCAACCCAGTCTGCATGATGGCCACCATATTCCCTCTCCAACCCAGTCAGCATGATGGCCACCATATTTCCTCTCCAACCCAGTTTGCAGGAGGCTCACCATATTCCCTCTCCAACTCAGTCTGCAGGAGGACCACCATATTCCCTCTCCAACCCAGTCTTCAGGAGGCTCTCCATATTCCCTCTCCAACCCAGTCTGCAGGAGGCCCACCATATTCCCTCTCCAACACAGTCTACAGGAGGCCCACCATATTCCCTCTCCAACCCAGTCTACAGGAGGCCCACCATATTCCCTCTTCAACCCAGTTTGCAGGAGGGGCACCGCCCACCATATTTCCTCTCCAATCCAGTCTGCATGATGGCGACCATATTTCCTCTCCAACCCAGTCTGCATGATGGCCACCATATTCCCTCTGACCACTACCATGTACAAGATTAATATTACATTTTTCCATCCATTCCAGAAGGTAAGCTTTATTGTCCTTATTCAGGCCTCGCTCTCAGCATTCATTAGAGAATGATCTCCTCTCTCCATTGGCCTTAATCAATGGGTAGGAGGCTTGCCCCTAGTCCACTCCAAAAGCCTCAGTACCAGTTTGGTCTGTCACAGGTTGGTCTTGATTGGCTGCTGTGAAGTGGCTTAACTCCCTTGTCTGTGCATGAGAGTTAATTCATCTGAACACCCAGCAGATGCCTTAAATGAACCCATAGAGTTATTATCGATGGAGCACCCTCCTAGTGTAGAGCAGGCTGCTAGGTAAGTTTAGTTTTCTAAACCAGTTTAATAATGAAGAAAATGCCTTGTGCCTGGCTGTGTGAGTTCTAAGGGGGGTGATAGGGCTGTATTTGGCAGCGGCTCCTACGAGGGTCTGCTACATGAATTTAACCCACACCTACTTACTGAGCTTCATCTGGTCTGGGTGCCCAGGCTCCAATGAACTTTGACCATGAAAGGATCAATGGACGCCTGGCATTCAGGAGTGGTCTTTGTTTACCTCCTTCTGAAAATGCTACTTCATTGGCTGTTCCTGATTTCAACACTTTCTGAGTTGCCTACAGAGAACACGCATGCAGATCTGGAAAGTCAAGAGTGAAGTTAAAAGCCCCGATTGGGATACTTGTTCAGATGCAATGAGGTTGATTTACTAAAGGAAAATAAGCTGTTCATTTTGTCTTGGAAGTTACACATTGCAAAGCTTAGTGAATACGGGGAAATTTCATTTTACAGAGAATACCAAATCATGTGCAAGGGAAATATAAAATGTTTGCCCATGATTGGATGAAGGAAATCAGCAGAGCTTCACCTCATTCTCTAAACTGCGGAGGAATTTCACTTGTGAAGTGAACACTTTATTTGCCTTTAGTAAATCCACCCCAATGTTTTACAATATACCAAAGACTTTGGATTAAAAAAAAAGTCAGGTCATTAGCATTTTCCAAAAAAAGTTTGGTGAGAAGATACAATGTATGACCCTAAAACAGGTTTTCTATGGCCAGGAGCTGACGCTCAGCTTTTTCATTGTCGTCTAAGATGTATATGTGGATACCATATAAAGAGGGTAGATAGATGGCAGAATACCCCTCCCCTAACGCCCCCTGAATATCCAATGGAACCCCTGAATATCCACTGATCCCCTTCACTATCTACCGGGTTCCCTGAATATCCACCGGACCCCTTAAATTTTAAGTAGGCCCCCTAAATTTCCACCGGGCCCCCTAAATATCCACTGGGCCCCCTGACTATCCGCCAGGTTCTCTGAATATCCACCAGGCCTCTCAAATATTCACCGGGCCCCTTGAACATCCGTAGGACCCCCCTTAATATCCACCAATCTCTCTAAATATCCACCGATCCTCTTAAATATCCAATGGGCCCCCTAAATATCCATTGGGACCCCCTAAATATCCATTGGGCCCTAGTCTCCTGCCCAGCTGGTCAGCTGGATGATCCAGCCCCCCCCCCCCCTATGAAATATCTAATTGTTTTATACGTAGGTATATTTCATAATGCCTTTTATGGCTTTGGACGGAATCTTTACACTTTGGGAACCTTAAACCTTCCTCACCCGCTCAATGTAAAATAATAAAACCAAAGTGAACCTTTTATGAGCTCCAGGATTTATTATTCACCAAAAAATACTAAATAAAAATATGACAAACTGTACAGAAAAAATGGAAATCAGATATTAAAGTCCAAATCCGTCTCTGTCCAACTTTTATTTTATCCGTCTCCTATAGGCTCTGAATGTATCTTCTGGCAGCAGACCTCGAACATGTCACCACCATATAGAAGATGGAGGTCTGCGCTGGGAAAACGCTACATGGGAGTAAAAAATGATCCGCCGCTATTTACATTAGACATGAAGATGAAATATCTGATACGGGATCTCATCCTCCAAACTGGGGAGGTGGGGGGGGGGAGGGGATGGCGTAATGCTTTCCACTCTCCAACTTCATATATACATCATATAGAGGAGAGGAGAAGATTCCGTGTCTGGGATGTACAGACTTCTCATAGATGTTTCTATTAAATGTTACACTTTAAGGTGGTTGTAAAGGCAGAAGGTGCATTCTATAAATTAAGATAAAAAACCTTCTGTGTGCAGCAGCCCCCCTAATTACTTACCTGAGCCCCATCTCCATCCAGTGATGTCCATGCATACCTCGGTCATCCGGGACTCTCCCTCCTCATTGGCTGAGACAGCATCTATCATCTATCTATCTAGCATGAGAGGCGTAACTAGAATATTCAGGGCCCCAGGGCAAGAAACCATGAAGCGCCACCACCAGGGGCATTGCTAGGTCTACAAAAGATCTCAGACTAGAGCCCATAGCAGGGAAGTAAAGAAAGTCATATGCTTGGGCGGGCATACACATGTATATAATATACATGTGTGCGGATGCCCCCTTACATCAGGGTCCCCAGAGAGCCTCCCTACTTACATTAGGATCCCCAAAGCCCCCCTCATTACATCAGGGTCCCTAGAGAGACCCTCCTTACATCAGGGTCCTCAGAAAGCCCCTTCTTACATCAGGGTCACCAGAGAGCCTCCCCTTTACATCAGGGTCCCCAGACAGCCCCTCCTTACATCAGGGTCCTCAGAGAGCCCCCCTTACATCAGGGTCCCCAGACAGCCCCTCCTTACATCAGGGTCCTCAGAGAGCCCCTCCTTACATCAGGGTCCTCAGAGAGCCCCTTCTTACATCAGGGTCACCAGCGAGCCTCCCCTTTACATCAGGGTCCCCAGACAGCCCCTCCTTACATCAGGGTCCTCAGAGAGCCCCCTTACATCAGGGTCCCCAGACAGCCCCTCCTTACATCAAGGTCCTCAGAGAGCCCCCCTTACATCAGGGTCCCCAGACAGCCCCTCCTTACATCAGGGTCCTCAGAGAGCCCCCCTTACATCAGGGTCCTCAGACAGCCCCTTCCTTACATCAGGGTCCTCAGAGAGCCCCCCTTACATCAGGGTCCCCAGACGGCCCCTTCCTTACATCAGGGTCCAAAAACAGCCACCCCCTCTCCAGAGGTTCCGTGTACCTGGCTGGTCTCCGCTGTCTGTGCGCCTCCAACACCCAGAATGTCTGTGTACCCCCCCCCCCGAGGGCCTCTGACCTCGGGCATGTATCGGCAAGAGTGAAGAAGCAGAACGACTCACTGGAGAGTGAAGCCGATAAATGCCTGGGTCAGAGGCCCCTCCCCTCTCCACTATATACATTCGGAGAGAGAACTACAAGCCCCAGGGTGATCCCCCAGCTCCTAAGCACCATACAGCTGATCATGGCCTCCCACGACTAGATACTAAAACGGACAGCCAGAGGTGCAGGGGGAGATGCCAGGTCTTGGGGCCCCCCCCACAGAACGCCAGAGCCCAGTCGCAAGTGTGACTGCAGCGACCCTGAAAGTTCCACCACTGTCTAACATACTTATGATTTACCATTTACCTGTTGCTAAGCCCTCTGGTTATGTTAGGAGGTGAATTGGCAGTACAAAGTCGTTATATAATAACAGAGTCTATATCCTCTCTACAATTCACAGAACATTTAGGAAACATCCATTCATCCATCAATACATCCTTCCTTCCTTCCTTCCTTCCTTCCTTCCTTCCTTCCTTCCTTCCTTCCTTCCTTCTTTCTTTCTTTCTTTCCTTCCTTCCTTCCTTCCTTCCTTCCTTCCTTCCTTCCTTCCCTCCTTCCTTCCTTCCTTCCTTCCTTCCTTCCTTCCTTCCTTCCTTCCTTCCTTCCTTCCATCCATCCATACATCCATACTTCCATCCTTCCTTCCTTTCTTACATCCATCCATACATCCATCCTTCCTTTCTTGCATCCATCCATTCTCCCATTCATCTCCATCCTTCATCTATCTATCTATCTATCTATCTATCTATCTATCTATCTATCTATCTATCTATCTATCTATCTATCTATCTATCTATCTATCTATCTATCTATCTATCTATCTATCTATCTATCTATCTATCTATCTATCCCATCCCTGTAGAGAACTCTGGTGAAGATTAGCAGATCTCGGATTGGTATAATTTACTGATTTCCATTCATCTGGATTTGGAATGTTCTCCTTCTCTTTCCTGTGATTGTATTTTTTGTCTCCTATAACAAGAACATTCAGATAAGAAGATAAAACCAATTATCAGTGAAATTTCCCATCTATCTCTGTATGTAATGTTGAGGGTCATCTATGACAGTAACGTGTTATTTTCATCTTCTGGATTAAATTTGTGGGTCTTTATGTCCAATTCTCCCCGAACATATTTCATTCTGGAGATGGAATGGTTTGTAGAGAGTCTCCGATATCTGCCAGAGCCAATTACTGCGCTGGACGTCTCTTGCACAATGTTTGAGAATTGTATTTATGACCTAAATTGACTTCTCAGTGTATGGAAGCCGAGCAGAAGAACATTTCTACAGAGGATACAAAAGGTAACAAATCAGAGAATTCTCAGGATAGATCTATATTGTGCCATGCAGGGTGCGCATCCATTTTCAAGTGTCTCTTATAAGGGGAAGAAGATCGTAGTCTCAATGTGCTCATATTCTGAGTAAATATGGCAACTGAAGTCACAGGAATGGATACACAATGTACCAACAATCTCCATGTTCACAGCCTTTCCTTCCTGTGACAGCAATTGTTCAGGTCATCAGAACATGACTTCATCAGACATTAGAGTTAGACCCAGTGCAATCAGTAATCAGCTCTCAAAAATAGGATACGTACCCCTCTAAAAAACACAAGTCAATGTAAGAAAGGTCTAATTGGTATGACTATTACTCAGCTCTGCCACCACAGAGCACTGACGGGGGAGGGCAGAAAGCAGCATTTTCACTAAGAAGAAGAGTCAGGTAGAGAGTTAGACCCGGTGCTCTCAGTAATCATCAGTCAGTAGCAGATCTGGTCAGAATCACCCTCTCTCTTCCTTTGCTGTACAGCTCTGTGTGAGAACAGGTATAATTAGGGGTGTGACTCAGCTCTGCCGGCACAGAACACTGGGGAAGGGGGTCTGAAAGCAGCATTGTCAGTAGGAGCAAAAAACTTGCATCCAATAGGAAGTTACACCCAGTACTCTCAGTAATCACCAATCAGTAGCAGCCCTGGTCAGACAGAACATTTTTGCTGAGGGGTGTGGTTGTTACTCAGCTCTGCCATCACAGAGCACTGGAGGGGGAGGGCGATAAGCACTATTTTCACTGAAATAAAAGGTACAGTCAAGTAGAGAGTTATACCCATTGCTCTTAGTAATCATCAGTCAGTACCAGACCTGGTCAGACACTCCCTCTCTCCTCCTCTGCCATACAGAAGATGGTTATGATTAGGGGTGTGGCTGTTACTCAGCTCTGCCAGCACACTGAGGGACTGGGGAAAGGGAGGGCCAGGAAGCAGCATTTTCATTAAGAGGAAAAGGAAGAGTCAGGTAGAGAGTTAGACCCGGTGCTCTCAGTAATCATCAGTCAGTAGCAGATCTGGTCAGACACTCCCTCTCTCTTCCTCTGCTGTACAACTCTGTGTAAGGACACTTATGACTAGGGGTGTGACTGATACTCAGCTCTGCCAGCACAGAGCACTGACATAGAGGGACAGGAAGCAGCATTTTGACTAGGAGTGGAGTCAGGTCACCAACCTGTTGCAGACCTGGTTATACAGGGCACCTGTGCTGAGGGTTGTGGCTTTTACTCAGCTCCGCCATCACAGAGCACTGGAGGGGGAGGGCAAAAAGCAGCATTTTCACTGGAATAAAAAGGTAGAGAAGTAAACTGAGTGCTCTCAATAATCATCAATCATTAACAGATCATTAACACAGTCTCTTAACACCGTCTCTACCATTGCAATACAGGTCTGTGTGGGGACACTTGTGCTGAAGGGTGTGGCTGTTACTCAGCTCTGCCAACACAGAGCGCTCGCTGAGGAAGGGGGGCAGGGAGCATCATTTCCACTAAGAGAAAAAAGTAGAGTCAGGCAGCAAGTTAGACCAAGTGCTCTCAGTAATTATCCCTCATTAGTAGACCTAGTCTAATAGGGGTGTGGCTGTTACTCAACTCTGTCAGCACAGAGCACTGAGGGAAGGGGGAGGGGGGCTGGAAGAATAATTTTCACCAGGAGAAAAATAAACAGATAGGTAGGGAGTTAGACTCAGCACTCTCAAAAATTATCACCCATTAGCAGACCTAGCCTGACGGGACAATTGTGCTAGGGGGTGTGGCTGCTACTCAGCTCTGCCAACACAGAGCACTGGAGGGGGAGGGCAAGAAGCAGCATTTTCACTTGGATAAAAAGGTTGAGTCAGAGAAGTAACCCAGTGCTCTCAATATTCATCAATCATTATCCGATCTGGTCAGACACAGACCTTTTTTACCACTGCAATACAGTTCTGTGTGGGGACACATGTGCTGAAGGGTGTGGCTGCTACTCAGCTCTGCCAACGCAGAGCACTGGGGAAGGGGGACAGGGAGCATCAATTTAACTAAGAGAAAAAAGTAGAGTCAGGCAGCAAGTTAGACCAAGTGCTCTCAGTAATTGTCACCCATTAGCAGACCTGAGCTGGTGGGGCACTTGTGCTATGAGGTGTGGCTGTTACTCAGCTCTGCCAGCACAGAGCACTGGAAGAAAAGAGCAGGACACAGAGTATTTTAAGGAATTTTAGGGGAAAATTAGTAACTAATTATTTTCACTAAGAGAAAATAATTCGAATTAGGCAGCAAATTAGACCCAGTTCTCTCAGTAATCATCACCCATTAGCAGACTTAGTCTACCGGGACCCGAATGTCAAAAATCAAAAGTGCTCATTTTAAAGGTTTATATGCAAGTAATTGGGCATACAATGGTTATAGGGCTCCGGGTCCTGCCCTGGGGGACATGGATCAATAAAAGAAAAGTTTGTAAAAAACTTAATTTTTAAATGAGCAGTGATTTTTTTATTTTTAAAGTGAAAGCATAAAAATGAAAAATGTCTTCCAATATAGTGCCTGGGGGGGTCCCCTTAGTCTACCTGTAAAGTGGCAGATCTGTACCATGTCTAGAATCTGCTGCAGCAATAATTGCATTTATAAAGCCAAAAAAATGACATTTTCCCTGCAAGCTGCCTTTATTTTGCTCAGCCACAGCTGAGGAGCCAGAAGTGTGTATGATGAGGCCACAATGTAGTGCACTGGGAACAAGATTAGAGATTTTTTGGATACATTCTGGTGTCACATTGACTTTGCATAGAAGTAATGGGTGCGTAAAAATTGGTTTTAGGGTGTCGGTGGCACCAAGAATTGGTCTTGCTGTAAAAAATTGCAGTGATATTCACCTGCCAAACTTGTGCTGAAAAATTGGTCTTTGGGTGTTAATTGTGCCCATGAAACCTATACCAAAAACATTCTTCCAGATGAAATGATTGAACACCCTCAAAGCTAGGCAACCTCGAAGTCCTGCAGAGATTCCACATCCCAAAAAGACTTAATCAGTGACATTGGCATCAGGGGCTTCATAGCTGGTAGTCCAGGACTGATTCATTCAAGTCAAATGGTCCACGGAGTCTGTGGACAGACACGTTCTATGATCAGTAACGAAACCTCCTGCAGCACTGAATGCCCCCTCTGAAAGCACGCTGGATGCAGGGCAGCCTAACAACTCAATAGCATACTGGGCAAGTTCTGGCCAGTGGTCTGTTCTCATGACCTAGTAAGTCAGTGGATCCTCAGCTGGAAAGCTCTCCTTCTCTGTTTTGGCCCTGAAGTAATCGTCCACCATGTGATGCAGATGCTGCCGATGAAACGCTGAAAGCCCTGGGTGTCGAGGACTAAAAAAATTCAGAAATGCCTCACTTAGGTGGATGCCTTCTCCAACGCTCCTCTCTAGACCAACAGAAGAGACTCAAAGCTACATTTTCCACGACACTGTAACCTACTGGAATCAGGAAAAACGTTCAATAAAATCCTCTTTAACGTGTCCTCAAGAGATTTTATCTTCTCCACTTTCTGTGGGGACGGGATGAGTTCTGAGACCTTCTCCTTATAACGGTGGTCAAGGAGGGTTGCCAACCAGTAATCAGCCTTCTCCTTTATGCCATGTATTCTTGGGTCCTTTCGCAGGCTTTGAAGCATGAGGTTGCCCATGTGCCTCAAATTTGCCGAGGCTTGAGAAGCAGACTCCTTGTGTTCATTTAGAATGACAGCATCTGGAACTTCCTCCTCCAAGCCACATACTACTTCCAAGGGTCCTTGGGTTGGAAAGCCATCGCTTACAGATTGACGCATGTCTTCCTCTTCTTCAAAAGCTATGAAAGTGCCAGAATGCTCCTCCTCATCCTCCTCCCCTCTCTTCTCCTGTGTGTTCTGTGACATAGGAATGATGGTGTCTCGATAAAATGGGCCTTGAGAGGAAAGGAAGTCCTCCTCTTCCTCCTGTTGCTCTGCCTCTAGTGCCCTGTCCATAATGCCATGCAGAGTCTGCTCCAGCAGGAACACAACAGGGATTGTGTCACTGATACATGCACTGTCACTGTTCACCATCCTTGTGGCCTCCTCAAATGGTGACAATACAGTGCATGCACCCTTAATGATCAGCCATCAGCGTGGGGAAAAAAAGCCGAGGCGGCCTGAGCCTGCCATTGTGCCGTACTGGCACAGGTACTCGTTGACGGCCCTCTGCTGCATGTATAGCTTCTGTAGCATTCCCAAAGTTGAGTTCCACCTGGTGGGCATGTCACAAATCAGGCGGTTTACGGGCAGGTGGAATTCTTGCTAAATTTCAGCCAACCGAGCACTGGCTGTGTATGACCGCCTGAAATGGCTACAGACTGGCCTGCTTTAGTACATCTTGCAACCCTGGGTACGTATTTGCACCACCAAATTGAGGACATGTGCCAGGCATGGCACATGTGTCAACTTTCCCTGTCTAAGGGCTGACAGGAGGTTTGAGCCATTATCGCACACCACCATTCCTGGCTCCAGCTGGTGTGGTGTGAACCACCTTTGGGCCAGTCCCTGCAGAGCTGCAAGAATCCATGCTCCGGTGTGGTTCCTGTTCCCTAAACACATCAGCTGAAGCACTGCATGGCACTTTTTAGCCTGACTCTGGGAATAGCCATTTGAAGGCTTGGGGGGTACCTGATGTTCATAGGGCAATTCTGCAGAGGAGGGCATAGAGGTGGCAGAGGAGGAGGGGGTAGAGCTCACAGGTCTGGCATCATCACCACCAGCTGTATGGATAACTCAGCTGACTCCTCCGTGGCTGATGTTGCGGCTATGGCGGGACTAGATGTGGACAAGGAGGCAGGTTTATGCACTCTGGCAACTACAGGGGACTTCACACTTGTCTCTGCTTGCATGACAGAGGATGGGGAGGATGAGGAAGGTTTAGTAAGCCAGTCCACCACCTCCTCTGCATGCTGTGGCTGGATAGTACAGACAAACTCACTAAACAGGAAAATGGAAAAAACTAAACAGAAAACAGGAAATGGTGCCCTGCCTGAAGACTGACCACCACGTCCACCTTTGCCTGTGGCCCCCTTACAGTGCCAAGGGAACGTCTGCCTCTCCTTGTTGTTCTCCCAGACATTATTGGGAGGGAGGGGGTGGTGCTTATAAGCAAATGTAAAGAAGAAGTTGAAATCTGTACGTAGATGCACTTTAATCAACGTAAAGAGGTGTTGGGTGCACTTTAATTTGAGTGCTCACACTACACAGACACACTCCATGGATACACTTTAATATACTGCAATATAATGCGCCAAACATACAGTAACGCACAGAACTATATGGCGTTAAACTGGCAGTAACGCACACAAAACTATATGGCGTTAAACTGTCAGTAATGCACGCAAAACTATATGACGTTAAACTGGCAGTAACACACACAGGAGTAAATGGCGTTAAACTGTCAGTAACGCACAAAACTGTATGGCGTTAAACTGGCAGTAATGCACACAGAACTATATGGTGTTAAACTGTCAATAACGCACAAAAAACAATATGGCGTTAAACTGGCAGTAACGCACACAGAACTATATAGCGTTAAACTGGCAGTAACGCACACAGAACTATATGGCGTTAAACTGGCAGTAACGCACACAGAACTATATGACGTTAAACTGGCAGTAATGCACACAGAACTATATAGCGTTAAACTGTAAATAACGCACACAAAACAATATGGCTTTAAACTGGCAGTAATGCACACAGAAGTAAATGGCGTTAAACTGTCAGTAACGCACAAAACTATATGGCGTTAAACTGGCAGTAAGGCACACAGAACTATATGGTGTTAAACTGTAAATAACGCACACAAAACAATATGGCGTTAAACTGTCAGTAACGCACACAGGAGTAAATGGCGTTAAACTGTCAGTAACGCACAAAACTATATGGCGTTAAACTGGCAGTAACGCACACAGAACTATATGGCATTAAACTAACTAATAACACTGAACAGAGCCCTGTTCTATCTCTCTCCACACCAAAATCACACTGAAAATGGCTGCCATTGAAAGAATACTTTTATACTGTGAGGTGGGAATGAGCCATGATTGGATAAAGTCATGATGACAGTGTCCAGTCATGACTCTGACAGTGCTCTGTGCCCTGATTGGCTGAAGCTTTTACTGCTTCAGCCAATCAGGGCTTGCAATGCATTGTTCAGCACAGCAATGCATTGTGGTCAGTTCGGGGGGGGTAAACAAACGGTCGAATTACCGTTTGTTTGGCTGTTCACCGAACGCCCAAACAACAAAAGTTCGGCCTGAACTTATGCTCGAGCTGAACCGTTGGCCCATCCTTAGTCTGGTGGGGCACTTATGCGAGGGAGTGTGGCTGTTACTCAGCTCTGCCAGCACAGAGCACTGGAGGGGGAGAGCAGGAAGCAGTGTATATTAAGGAATTCTAAGCAAAAATCAGTGATAAGTACACAGAGGGGTACAGGAATATAAAGAGATACAAGACTTCAGATGGGCTTCAATTACATGAACAGACTGGAAAGCTATTTCTCACGTCCAGCCATGCAGAATAGGATCCCGACATCCGGCGCGATTAGTCAGCGGGGCCGACAGGTGCAGCGGGTGAATGCCAGAATTCCAGCAGGCTACATCTTTTGGGGAGACTCGATTTCAATTTTCAGCAGACTCGTAACGCCAGACAGCTCCAGCCTCTGAGCCCGGCAATGGCGGATTACACTTTGATTCCTTCTTTATCCGCGCAGACATGCCTTTGTTTACAGCGTTTAATTCCTTCCAATCAAAAATCCCTCTAATGGTTTTATCTCAAACCAAAAAAAAAAAAAAAAAAAAAAAGCTTTTAAGTCAAGGAATCATTTCTAGACAACCAGCATTGGAAAGACCCAAAACAAATCTGATTAATAAAAGACAATAAGCTCTTTAATCGAACGCCCATCGCCAAATTCCTTCTTTTTTCTTTTCCCCCATTTTCTAACAAAAATAACAATATTGGCCGGGCCGGTGCCCACATAAGATCCTATTTCTGCGGGAGGCTGAATCGCGGCATTGTTCCTCTCAGCAAAAGGGATTAGGCAGGTTGCTATTTTGGTAATTCGATGGGTAAGATGTACTTACAGCGACGATCCAAGTTGGATGCCTGGAGGTGGGAAGAAAAGTCTGTTACCTCGGATGACCCGGCGTCTAACGAGCATCTCGCAGCGAGTCTCCTACAAGCCGGCAAAATGTGACAATGGAGATATTATTACAATGTGACAGAGCGCTCTAATAAGACTTCTCCGCCATCCGCCGCAGAGGGGGACCGTTCTGTCCCAACATTGCAGAACATTCTCCGAGCCGGGACACTTAAAGGAGCCGCGAGCTGAATTCTGTCCAAAAACCAGTTTATGATATTCGTTCATCTTCCTTATATTTATTCCTTTTATTTAAAGGGCTGACCCCGATCCTAACCCTTCCAGTCATACTAAAGGCAGGTTTGTTTTTCTTGAGGGGGGGGGTTTGGTAAATAAAAAAGAAGTTATACTTACCTGTTCTGGGCAAGAGTGCCCCCAAACCTCCTCTTCTGGAGCCCCCCTCCCCCTCCCGCCGGCACTGTCTGCTGCCCCTCCTCTGGGTGCTTCCTATAGCAAGCCGGGTGCTAAGGAGACTCCCATGCTCACCTGCACGCTCCTGAGCCAGACTGTGTGCGTCCATAGACACACACAACACCGGCAAGCCACGCCCCTTGATCCCTCCTCACATGGGTTTGACTGACAGCAGCAGGAGCCTATGGCTGCCATCAGTGTCTCCTATAGAAAGGGAGGAGCGCGGGGGCTGCACCTGGAATGGCACTGGGGATAGGAGCAGTGCCGGGACAAGGGCATCCAGCACCCAGGGCAAGATTGCCAAACTGTACCCCCTCCCTTCCCTTAGGGTTAGGGTTGGGGCGCCCCCCCCCCCATCCTTGCAATAAACCATTGCGCCCAGGGCAACCTTCCCTCCTGCCCCTTGTCCCGGCCCTGGACAGGAGCCAGGCAAGCGTTTAGGGGTGGGGCATAGAACAGGTAGTAGGGCATTTTTTGGAAAACAGGTTTATAGGCGCTGCAACCTTCCCACATAAAAGCTCCGCCCCGGTGTTTAGACCATGACCAAGGACGAACGTCCGAAACGCGTAGGCTGTTTTACAGCTTTGTGCATGCATTTAATAAAGAAATACTATTTTGGATGTCATTCTGAGTGCCGACCATCCCTTTCCTTTAGTAGGGCACTTTTTACCTTAGTGCAGAGAATGCATTAAGGTAAAACTTTTTGCGAAGCAAGGGGTGTCAAACTCAAATTCATTGTGGGCCGCATTAAGGCCCAGTCAGTGGCGGCTGGTGCTCAATATTTTGGGGGGGTGGCAAACCAATGCCAAACCCATAACCCCCTCCCCCCGGCAATCCCTCCCCCCCGCGGGAGACATATGGGTATGCGGTGATCCCTACCCCCGCGGGAGACAGACGGGTATGCGGCGATCCCTACCCCCGCGGGAGACAGACGGGTATGCGGCGATCCCTACCCCCGTGGGAGACAGACAGGTATGCGGCGGTGATCAGAGGCCTTCTTACCTTAGGAAGGAAGGAGATCAGGCAGACATGAATCTGGGCTGCAGCTCCTCGCTCTGGGGCCAATGCTCCTCCTCCCGACCGAATAGGAAGTGGGTCCTGACTGAGACCCGATTGGCCGGGGATGTCCTAAGACTCCCTGGCCAATCGGGTCTTCGGAACTGCTTCCTGATTGGCCGGGAGGAGAATCAGGAAGACAATAGCGCCCTGAGCCCACCCTTTTTTGAAGCCAATTAGAGCCTCAGGCTCTAATCACATGCTTAAAAAGAAAAAAAAAAACATTGGAATCCATGCGTCCGGTGCCCCGCATGTAGATTAGGGGGCCAGACGCATGGATAGGGGGGGCCCTATGGGCCCAGTTGTATCTGTAAGACTAGATGTCCAGAGCACTCCAACCCCCCTTACATCAGATGTCACAGCCTCCCCATCATCCACAGTCAAGGGTCCCCCACCCTCCAGTACATTACAGTGCACTCCCCCCCCCCACCTTGTGCTGTGCCAGGAGGAAGCTGGAGGTGGAGCTGGGAAGCAGAAAGTGCAGGGTCTGGAGGAGGACCAGAGGAGTGCTGGAGTTCGCTGCCTGAGTCTGCTGAATGCTGAGGGGGAGGCGGAGACGAGGGGGGGCTGCGCCTGCACAGAGTGGTGCAAGGTCTGCAGGAGGAGTTCTGTCCTCCTCTCTGCTGCCGACTTCTGAGATGAGGTGAGGGGGCAGAGATGAGCCTCTCATGGCACAGGATCTGGCGTGGGAGTTCTTACCTGCCTACTGCTGAGACAAGGTGGGGGCGGAGATGAGGGGGCTGCCGCAGCTGCCGGAGAGGTGCAAGGGCCACATGAATAGGGCTGGCGGGCCGGATTTGGCTCACGGGCCTTGTGTTTGACACGTGTGCTTTAGACTTTAGAACCACTTTATTGTGTTGGACTTTTCATGTATACATTTCTATAATCTCATAACTTCCCATGTCTGTATATACAAATTCTGTTACAATGTATAACAATAGTATACTGCACCTTTCATCATGAAAACCATCTTTGAAGCATACTCTAGTATGCTGACATCTAGTGGTGGTTTCTGGCCACAACTACTTGTTTACTATGTGATTTTGTTATCTTCCTCTGTCCTCCCCATCTTGTTTAGTGCTAGTTAGTTCAGTCCTAGATAGACCCTCCCTACTTCCTCCATGTCCCCCCAGTCAGTGATAGTTATGCACAAAGACAGGGCTTAGGAAAGTCTTCTCACACCTCAAAAGACTGGAAAATCACCCTCTATACTGCAATTAACCAAATTCAAATTGTGTTGGATTCAGCTGTGTCTCATTGAAGAGTGAAGCTGCCTGTGTATGGGACCAAGTCAGCAGTTGACTGTACTGTCAGACGAGCCCTAAGAAAGTGTGTCAATGTATAAAGCAACATTTGAAACAGAGCGATGATTTAAGTGGTTGCAAAGGCTCATGGTCATGAAGGTAAAAAAACCTTCTCTGTACAGCAGCCCCCCCCCCCCCCAATACTTACCTGAGCCCCATCACGATCCAGCAATGTGCACCAGGGCCTCAGATCTCTGGGGAATCTCCCTCCTCATTGGCTGAGACAGCAGCTGGAGCCATTGGCTCCCACTGCTGTCAATCACAACCAGTGAGCCAATGAGGAGAGGGATCGGCGGGGCCAAGCCACGGCTCCGTGTCTGAATTGACACGCAGAGCAGTGGCTTAGGAGCGAGCCTGCTTGGGTGCATTCGGCAGGAGGGAGAGGCCAGGATGCACTGGTGGGGACACCAGAAGATGAACATTAGAGCTGCTCTGTGCAAAACCATTACCATTTTTTAAAAATTACCTTTAATATCACTTTAAGTGCTCAATAAGGCGAAACGCGTTAGTGTTCACATCTTCTGCTGCATTGCATTGGATTTTATGGATATACTACAATAAAGAAGCTGATTTTACCAGAGTGTGGCCATCCATGGTTCTTCATATGGGTTCCTCAGTAATGAGCTGGGCAGCCACCTGGTAATTAGGCTCGTCGGGGTGGACCGACCTTGGATTGGTGTTATACGCGGATCGTCCAGAACTGATAGCCCTGGCCTTTTATTCTCTTTGCTTTACAGCAGCCTCAAAGTGAGATTGTCAGCCAAGGGAACCAACTGTTGGGAGTGATGTAGGTCTTCAATGTCCTTTTCCATCACAATGTACCGGTAGATCCATTGCAGTGACCTTTGTTCCGGGTCTGTTATTCATTGTCTGTTTTATGACTGGTAATGGCTTCTCTTTGGGTCTCGCAGCCTCTGGACACCATTCCTCCAGAACAAAGCCATGTACAGGAAAACAAGTCTCATTTAATGGCGACGCATTTTTCCATTTGTTTCCCAGTTTTGCATTCCAGTAGTCGCCTCGTAAAACTATTTTTTTCAGAATCTTTTAATTCCAGACGGCTTATATCATTTCACACACTTGGGCGGGACGCAGAGGAATGCCACTAAGCGCAAGCCAAGCAAAGGATTCTGGGAGAGGAAACAGCGAGCGATGGCCAGGAATCACAAATCAAAATTCCGCGGCCGGGCAAAGTGAGCCGTGGGTCAAAACTTTCAGCGCCTGACCTTGCACTGTGCCAGGCTCCAAATCTTCAGTAGGCTTACACCGCTTTCACAAGTCCCGTAATTGGACCGGCGGTTCTCAACAACAACGTCTGCAGAAGAAGTCTGGATCTGTTTAACCACAAAGTTCATTATGAGCGAGACAAAAATATCCCGAAAAATGAGAAGTTATCTGAACACCCAATGTATTGTATCAATGTGTCTTGTCTGTAGATTGGAATGGACATCTAAAGTACACACGACTGGACTTTCCGACCGGACTGGTCTGACGGAACGAATCCATCGGACAATTCGACCGTGTGTGGGCTTCATCGGACATTCAGCTGACTTTTTCTGTCCAAAATCAGACGGACTTTAGATTTATTTATTTTATTTATGAACATGTTTCAAATCTTTCCGACAGACTCAAGTCCGGTCGAAAAATCTGTTCGTCTGTATGCTAGTCCGATGGACAAAAAAAGGACGCAAGGGCAGCTATTGGCTACTGGCTATGAACTTCCTCATTCTAGTCCCTTCGTACGTCATCACGTTCAAACCAACGGACTTTCGAACGGACTTTAGTCCATTCGTGTGTGGGCAAGTCCAGTCGTTCGAAAGTCCGTCGAAAGTCCATTGGAAAGACCGGATGCTGAAAGGTCCGCTCGTGTGTACACGGAATTAGACCAGCCAGTCTTAACAAGGGTTGCTCCAGACTTCCCACTGATCACCAATGTAAGGAACATTCTTCTCACTGACCCCCAATGTAAGGAACATTCTTCTCACTGATCACCAATGTAAGGAACATTCTTCTCACTGATCACCAATGTAAGGAACATTCTTCTCACTGATCACCAATGTAAGGAACATTCTTCCCACTGATCACCAATGTAAGGAACATTCTTCTCACTGACCCCCAATGTAAGGAACATTCTTCTCACTGATCACCAATGTAAGGAACATTCTTCTCACTGATCACCAATGTAAGGAACATTCTTCTCACTGATCACCAATGTAAGGAACATTCTTCTCACTGATCACCAATGTAAGGAACATTCTTCCCACTGATCACCAATGTAAGGAACATTCTTCTCACTGATCACCAATGTAAGGAACATTCTTCCCACTGATCACCAATGTAAGGAACATTCTTCTCACTGATCACCAATGTAAGGAACATTCTTCTCACTGATCACCAATGTAAGGAGCATTCTTCTCACTGATCACCAATGTAAGAGACATTCTTCTCACTGATCACCAATGTAAGGAACATTCTTCTCACTGATCACCAATGTAAGGAACATTCTTCCCACTGATCACCAATGTAAGGAGCATTCTTCTCACTGATCACCAATGTAAGGAGCATTCTTCTCACTGATCACCAATGTAAGGAACATTCTTCTCACTGATCACCAATGTAAGGAACATTCTTCTCACTGATCACCAATGTAAGGAGCATTCTTCTCACTGATCACCAATGTAAGGAACATTCTTCTCACTGATCACCAATGTAAGGAACATTCTTCCCACTGATCACCAATGTAAGGAACATTCTTCTCACTGATCACCAATGTAAGGAACATTCTTCTCACTGATCACCAATGTAAGGGACATTCTTCTCACTGATCACCAATGTAAGGAGCATTCTTCTCACTGATCACCAATGTAAGGAACATTCTTCTCACTGATCACCAATGTAAGGAACATTCTTCTCACTGATCCCCAATGTAAGGAACATTCTTCTCAGTGATCACCAATGTAAGGAACATTCTTCTCACTGATCACCAATGTAAGGAACATTCTTCTCACTGATCACCAATGTAAGGAACATTCTTCTCACTGATCACCAATGTAAGGAACATTCTTCTCACTGATCATCAATGTAAGGAACATTCTTCTCACTGATCACCAATGTAAGGAACATTCTTCTCACTGATCACCAATGTAAGGAGCATTCTTCTCACTGATCACCAATGTAAGGAACATTCTTCTCACTGATCACCAATGTAAGGAACATTCTTCTCACTGATCCCCAATGTAAGGAACATTCTTCTCAGTGATCACCAATGTAAGGAACATTCTTCCCACTGATCACCAATGTAAGGAACATTCTTCTCACTGATCACCAATGTAAGGAACATTCTTCTCACTGACCACCAATGTAAGGAACATTCTTCTCACTGACCACCAATGTAAGGAGCATTCTTCTCACTGATCACCAATGTAAGAAACATTCTTCTCACTGATCACCAATGTAAGGAACATTCTTCTCACTGATCACCAATGTAAGGAACATTCTTCTCACTGATCACCAATGTAAGGAACATTCTTCTCACTGATCACCAATGTAAGGAACATTCTTCTCACTGATCACCAATGTAAGGAGCATTCTTCTCACTGATCACCAATGTAAGAAATATGTTCCCCATTGACCTCCAATGAAGTGGTTTAGCAAGGTTTCCCAGAGACCTGAAAGTTATTTAAGGGGTTTCCTCTGTTGAGGAAGGTTGTATCAGACCTTTGGTAGGGCTGTATGTGCATTATTTACAAAAAGCAGAGAATTTGTTGAGTCTATAAAATGGGACAATATTAACCTAACCACAAATGTAGAAGAAGAGGAGCTGTCATGGTGGGACTCTCAGTATACGCCACAAGAACCTAAATGGTTCTGTGGAATCCTTGGCTGCCTCCTGAGGTTACCAGGGGTAACTTGGGTTGTGGCTGATTGACCTCCCATTTGATGGTGCCTCCTTAGTTCTAGGGCCACCTACCAATCAACTTATGTAGAACCTGCCTGTCAGGTTTTTCCCATAGATTAGTGCGGCTGGCTATAGCCAGCCGCACTGATCAGTGTTTTCTGTTTGCAGGGTAGGCCCCTGTTGTTAGAATACAATAGCTCACTGGGATTGATTCCGCATCCACCTTTGAGTGTGTGGATTAGGGACATTTTTATTTTTTTTCAATGTAAAATGATTAATGTATAGCTACCCTAAGGGTGGCATTCTGGCCACCACTGAAAAGGTTGTAGTCTTCCTACTAACCAGCAATGTAAGGAGAATTTTCGTCATTGACCACCATTTAATCCCACGAGATATTTTAGGGGTTCCTCTGAGGTAACAAGGTTGAGAAAGGCTAATCATACCTTCATTAGAAATCCTCTGATTCTTCTGTAAATGGCGGGATGGCAAGCTCTGGCCATTAGACTGAGCCAAATGCTCAACCCAACTTTGGATCTTGGACACGCCAGGGGCTTTATCACTGTTTAATGGGATGCCGCTCTAAGGCCAACCTGAGGGGCCTCATTGGAAAATCTAATGTTGGAGGGCTATCTAAGAGCTGAACATAGCCTAGAGGGGTAGAATTGTGGATACAAGACTAAAAAAAAGTGTATCCAAAGACAAAAATGTAAAATATTGTATACCAGTCACATCTCTGCGTGTCAGGAACATGTGCACAACCAGAACTAAGGAGGCACTTCCCCAACATGCACAAAAACACGCTGCCCTTTAGCAGACATTTTGTGCTGCCATTAGTAGTTACTGGTACTCCCACATATCTGCAAACACGCACGTTTTCGCGTAACCAAACTGCATGGAGCTGAAGCACCATACAATTTGGCATAGCGTGCTTTTTAAAAGAGTTCAGGACTTCTTTTCCATATTTCTGGTGCAGGGCAGACCATTGAAATAAACGGTCAGTGCCAGGACAAGGTCATCTAGCGCCAAGGGTGAAGATGCTAAACCAAACCCCCCCCCCCAAATGTATGAGCATTATGTGTCAGAAAAGATCCCCTGCCCCCCCTCCCCCCCAAAAAATGTCAGCGCTAATCTTCACACGTATCCCCTTTGCAAGCCAAAATTCTCCACAAACCTAAAATCAGAACAAATCCCCCCTCCCAGCTCAAATACACTCCCTCCCCAAATCCCCCCCCCCCAATCCACTACCTCTCAAATCCCCTTTTTCCAGCACAACCCCCCCCAATCCCCTCTTCTAGGGGTAATTCTCCCCCAAATTTCCCCTCCTACCACAAATCCCCCCAATCATCCCTACTAGTACAAATCCTCCCAAACCCCCCAAATCACCTTTCCTAACAAAAATCCACTCTCCTATTACTAATTCCGCCCTCCAAATCATCTATTCTAGCACAACCCCCCAAAATCCCCACTGCGCCCAGGGCAGCCCGTCCTTCTGCCCCCCCCCGTCCTGGCCCTGCCCAGCATGCAGGAACACGCTTGTGCTTGGTCGTACCTGTAGGTGTGAACCATGCCTTGATGACTGCATTCGTTTTCCTATTTTCAGGCTTTATTTTTCCCTTTATTTTCACCAGGTGATCCTGCCAGTAATACTCTTCCTGTCCTAAGGTGGCTACGTTCACTCCTCTACAGTGAGCACTCCCGGCACACCCCCTGCGCACGTCTATGATTGGCAGGATCAATAGATATTCTCTGTACATGATGAAAATGTGCTTAGCATTTTTCTTTTTGGGTTTAGATATCCTTCAAATAAAAAAAAAAAAAAAAAAATATATATATATATATATATATATATATATATATATATATATATATATATATGTATATATATAGTGGAACCTCCTGGCTGAGACTCGGGTACCTGGAATATCACCAGCACTCTGATCTCACCACCATGGCCGGCTACACCGACTCTTACAACCTACTGTGACGGCATGGCCAAGCTCGGTCTTTTATTCAGAAGAAGGTGTCATTGGAGTTCACCATCTCTTTAAATGATTTTGGAATCTGGATCGGTAGCTAACATTAAGAACAGGATTATTTTTTTTTTTTAAGTTCATTTTTTTTTTTTTCAAACATCTTTTAAATTCCAATCCTACTGGGAACTTGTTTATTGCCAAGGAGTGGAACGGTCCCCCTTGGTACATTCCATTCTGCAGCAATAGGCACAGTGTCCAAAGCAACAAAGATGCCAAATGTCTCTACCAATCAGGTGCTGGAAGGATGACTACCGCCGGTTATAATAATCCTTGTTTACAGTTCACGGGACGAGGATAAGCTTGTTTTGTTTCATTTCATACAAGAAAATTTTATTCAAACGTTTGCTTGGATGTGATCGCCACCACATGCTAAAAATGGAGCAAACTATAAAGGATTCAGCTGGTGGTACATAAACATGGACAGTTCGCGGTCTCATTGCCCTTCTCTCGGGCACAGCCAATGATATGAATCTTGCCAGTTTGCAGAGGCCATGAGAGTCAAATGAGGTCAAATGAGTTCACACCATCTGAGAATCATACAATTCGATCTTTATTATCTCTCTCACGGAGATCACAGTACCAAATGCCTTCTTCTGCTTTTTTTTTCTAGTAGGACAGCGCCATCTTTGTATCACCATCTATTTCCTGGACTGAGATGGTGGCTCAGGGACCAGAACTGGAATTTCTCCGGTCTGCCCCGGTGGCTCAGGGATCGGAGCTGGAATTTCTCTGGTCTGCCCCGGTGGCTCAGGGACCAGAACTGGAATTCCTCCGGTCTGCCCCGGTGGCTCAGGGATCAGAACTGGAATTTCTCCGGTCTGCCCCGGTGGCTCAGGGATCAGAACTGGAATTTCTCCGATCTGCACCAGTGACTCAGGGATCGGAACTGGAATTTCTCTAGTCTGCCCCGGTGGCTCAGGGATCAGAACTGGAATTTCTCTGGTCTGCCCCGGTGGCTCAGGGATCAGAACTGGAATTTCTCCGGTCTGCCCCGGTGGCTCAGGGACCAGAACTGGAATTTCTCCGGTCTGCCCCAGTGGCTCAGGGATCAGAACTGGAATTTCTCCTGTCTGCCCCGGTGGCTCAGGGATCGAACCTGGAATTTCTCCAGTCTGCCCCGGTGGCTCAGGGACCAGAACTGGAATTTCTCCGGTCTGCCCCAGTGGCTCAGGGACCAGAACTGGAATTTCTCCGGTCTGCCCCAGTGGCTCAGGGATCAGAACTGGAATTTCTCCTGTCTGCCCCGGTGGCTCAGGGATCGAACCTGGAATTTCTCCAGTCTGCCCCGGTGGCTCAGGGATCAGAACTGGAATTTCTCCGGTCTGCCCCGGAGGCTCAGGGATCGGAACTGGAATTTCTCTGGTCTGCCCGGTGGCTCAGGGATTGGAACTGGAATTTCTCTGGTCTGCCCGGTGGCTCAGGGATCAGAACTGGAATTTCTCCGGTCTGCCCCAGTGGCTCAGGGATTGGAACTGGAATTTCTCCGGTCTGCCCCGGTGGCTCAGGGATCAGAACTGGAATTTCTCCGGTCTGCTCCGGTGGCTCAGGGATCGGAACTGGAATTTCTCCGGTCTGCCCCGGTGGCTCAGGGATAAGAACTGGAATTTCTCCGGTCTGCCCCAGTGCTTCAGGGATCGGAACTGGAATTTCTCCGGTCTGCTCCGGTGGCTCAGGGATTGGAACTGGAATTTCTCTGGTCTGCCCCGGTGGCTCAGGGATCAGAACTGGAATTTCTCCGGTCTGCCCCGGTGGCTCAGGGATCGGAACTGGAATTTCTCCGGTCTGCCCCGGTGGCTCAGGGATCGGAACTGGAATTTCTCTGGTCTGCCCCGGTGGCTCAGGGATCAGAACTGGAATTTCTCCGGTCTGCCCCGGTGGCTCAGGGATCGGAACTGGAATTTCTCTGGTCTGCCCCGGTGGCTCAGGGATCGGAACTGGAATTTCTCCGGTCTGCCTCGGTGGCTCAGGGATCAGAACTGGAATTTCTCTGGTCTGCCCTAGTGGCTCAGGGATCGGAAATGGAATTTCTCCAGTCTGCCCTGGTGGCTCAGGGATCGAACCTGGAATTTCTCCGGTCTGCCCCGGTGGCTCAGGGATCAGAACTGGAATTTCTCCGGTCTGCCCCGGTGGCTCAGGGATCAGAACTGGAATTTCTCCGGTCTGCCCCGGTGGCTCAGGGATCGGAACTGGAATTTCTCCGGTCTGCCCCAGTGGCTCAGGGATCAGAACTGGAATTTCTCCGGTCTGCACCAGTGACTCAGGGATCGGAACTGGAATTTCTCCAGTCTGCCCCGGTGGCTCAGGGATCGGAACTGAAATTTCTCCAGTCTGCCCCGGTGGCTCAGGGATCGGAACTGGAATTTCTCCGGTCTGCCCCGGTGGCTTTAGGGATCAGAACTGGAATTTCTCCGGTCTGCCCCGGTGGCTTTAGGGATCAGAACTGAAATTTCTCCAGTCTGCCCCGGTGGCTCAGGGATCAGAACTGGAATTTCTCCGGTCTGCCCCGGTGGCTTTAGGGATCAGAACTGGAATTTCTCCGGTCTGCCCCGGTGGCTCAGGGATCGGAACTGGAATTTCTCTGGTCTGCCCCGGTGGCTCAGGGATCGGAACTGGAATTTCTCCGGTCTGCCCCGGTGGCTCAGGGATCGGAACTGGAATTTCTCCGGTCTGCCCCGGTGGCTCAGGGATCAGAACTGGAATTTCTCCGGTCTGCCCCGGTGGCTCAGGGATCAGAACTGGAATTTCTCCGGTCTGCCCCGGTGGCTCAGGGATCAGAACTGGAATTTCTCCGGTCTGCCCCGGTGGCTCAGGGATCAGAACTGGAATTTCTCCGGTCTGCCCCGGTGGCTCAGGGATTGGAACTGGAATTTCTCCGGTCTGCCCCAGTGGCTCAGGGATCAGAACTGGAATTTCTCCGGTCTGCCCCGGTGGCTCAGGGATCAGAACTGGAATTTCTCCGGTCTGCCCCGGTGGCTCAGGGATCAGAACTGGAATTTCTCCGGTCTGCCCCCGGTGGCTCAGGGATCAGAACTGGAATTTCTCCGGTCTGCCCGTAAACTTTGTAACCACATCATAAAAATAAAAAATAGAAAAAGTATTTAGAAGCACCGAATTGTCCACTAATCCATGGCCCAAAAAAGAACCTAATTTAACCCCTCAAGAGATCCCTAAATCCAGTGGCGGCTGGTGCTTTATTTTTCTATTTGGGGGGGAGGGCAAACAATGCACCACCCCGTGGGTGGGTCGGTAGGGTCAATCACACCCCAGCAGCTCATTTCTTCGGGCGACGACTTCTCGTTTGTCTCCTCATGGTGGCCGTGCGTCTTCTCTCTCCTCCTCCTAGGCGGCCAATAGGATTGCCTGTTCTTTCAGCCAATAAGGTGACGGATCTCAGGACCCGATTCCTGATTGGCCGGGAGGAGAATCAGTGTGACAATAGTGAATATTAATTCGCTATTGTCAGTGTCACACAACTGGGAGGGCTCAGGGCGCAGTGCTCTGAGCCATGAGCCCACCCTTTTTTGAAGCCAATTAGAGCCTCTGGCTTTTATCACAAGCTTAAAAAAAAAAAACCCCATTGGAATCCATGCATCCGGCGCCCCGCATGTAGATTAGGGGGTCGGACGCATGGATGGGGGGGGCAGCGCCCGTGCGCCCCTAATGGATGGGCCGCCACTGGATTGGATGATCTTTTCAGCAGTAAGTTTTTCCTTAACTTGTCTTGGGCTTCAGATTGGATGTCTTGTTCGGCACTGGTTCTATGTTGAGATTATTCTAGGCTTCAGATTAGATGAACTGTTTGGTAATGTCTCTGTGGTGAGATTATCCTAAGTTCCTGATTGAATGGCTTGTTTTGCAGGAATGTGTTCTCAGATTGTCCTGGGCCCCAGTGTTGATGACCTGTTTGGTAGCAGGTCTGTTATTAGAGCATCCTGGGCTTCAGAGATGATGACCTGTTCTGTAGTTGGTCTGGTTTAAAGTCGTCCTGGACTCCAGAGTTCAGAACCTGTTTGATGGCAGGTCTGGCTTTAGATTGTCCCAGGCTCCAGTGTTGATGACCTGTTTGGTAGTGGGTCTGTGTTTAGATCATCTGAGTCTTCTGATTGGATGGCCTGTTTGGTAATGGGGCTATGGTTAGATTGTAGGCAGGTGTAGGCCTCCCTGCATAGGTGGCGCTGTGAAAGCCACCACCATGCAGAGAGGACAGAGAACAGGAGGAATGCTTGTTCCTCTGAGGCCTCCATAGTTGTCCTCAGGAGAGCAGCTGCCTGATTGGACACTGTTGCCCTGGACGATGTTGGTGGCCATCTTTATTGTGTGCTTGTAAATCACACTATCCCGCTGCAGTTGGTGCACTTTTGGAAAGTGGTTAGGTCAGGGACAGGGAACCTTCTGGTTAGGGACAGGGTGTCTAGTGTATGGAAAGGTCCCAGTAGTGGAGGGACAGAGAAGGGTCTACATGCCTGTGTCTCCAGCAGAAGCTCTCCCCATGGTCAGGGGCCTTGTTGCCAGACCGGCTTCCAGCCGTTTCTTTTGTCAGATGTTGCCAGGCATCATACACCATTTATGGAGACCTCTGTGATACTGAGACTGAGTTTGCAAGACCTTCTGTAAAGTGCTGCTGTGCCGGGCTCGGCCATGCTACACAGATCCTGGTACCACATTGTCGGAACGTTCCTATTAATACATTTTACTGCATTCATTGGGCTCCATGAGCATCTTCTCCACTCCGGGGAACCAACTGTCTGGCCTGCCTACAAGATTATCCTAGGATTCTGGGTGACCTGTTCTGCAGCAAATGTGTTCTTAGATTGTCTCAGGTTGATGACCTGTTCGGTAGCAGGTCTATGTTAAGATTATCTGGGGCTTCTGATTGCATGATCTATTCTGCAGAAAGTATTTGCTTAATTTATCTTAGAATTCAGATTGGATGACTTGTTTGACATTGAGTCAATGTTGAGATTGTTGCAGGCTCCAGATTGGATGATTTTTTCAGCATTGGGTCTATGTTCAGATAATTGAAGGCTCCAGATTGGATGACTTGTTCAGCATTGGGTCTATGTTCAGATTGTTGCAGGCTCCAGATTGGATGACTTTTTTGGCATTGGGTCAATGTTCAGATTATTGCAGGCTCCAGATTGGATGACTTGTTCGGCATTGGGTCAATGTTCAGATTGTTGCAGGCTTCACATTGGATGACTTGTTCAGCATTGGGTCAATGTTCAGATTGTTGCAGGCTGCAGATTGGACGACTTGTTCAGCGTTGGGTCAATGTTCAGATTGTTGCAGGCTTCACATTGGATGACTTGTTCAGCATTGGGTCAATGTTCAGATAATTGAAGGCACCAGATTGGACGACTTGTTCAGCATTGGGTCAATGTTCAGATAATTGAAGGCACCAGATTGGATGACTTGTTCGGCATTGGGTCAATGTTCAGATTGTTGCAGGCTTCACATTGGATGACTTGTTCAGCATTGGGTCAATGTTCAGATAATTGAAGGCACCAGATTGGATGACTTGTTCGGCATTGGGTCAATGTTCAGATTGTTGCAGGCTTCACATTGGATGACTTGTTCAGCATTGGGTCAATGTTCAGATTGTTGCAGGCACCAGATTGGATGACTTGTTCAGCATTGGGTCAATGTTCAGATTGTTGCAGGCACCAGATTGGATGACTTGTTCAGCATTGGGTCAATGTTCAGATTGTTGCAGGCTGCAGATTGAACGACTTGTTCAGCGTTGGGTCAATGTTCAGATTGTTGCAGGCTGCAGATTGGACGACTTGTTCAGCATTGGGTCAATGTTCAGATTGTTGCAGGCTTCACATTGGATGACTTGTTCAGCATTGGGTCTATGTTCAGATAATTGAAGGCACCAGATTGGATGACTTGTTCAGCATTGGGTCAATGTTCAGATTGTTGCAGGCTTCACATTGGATGACTTGTTCAGCATTGGGTCAATGTTCAGATTGTTGCAGGCTGCAGATTGGACGACTTGTTCAGCGTTGGGTCAATGTTCAGATTGTTGCAGGCTCCAGATTGGACGACTTGTTCAGCATTGGGTCAATGTTCAGATAATTGAAGGCACCAGATTGGATGACTTGTTCAGCATTGGGTCAATGTTCAGATAATTGAAGGCTCCAGATTGGATGACTTGTTCAGCATTGGGTCAATGTTCAGATTGTTGCAGGCTTCACATTGGATGACTTGTTCAGCATTGGGTCAATGTTCAGATAATTGAAGGCACCAGATTGGACGACTTGTTCAGCATTGGGTCAATGTTCAGATAATTGAAGGCACCAGATTGGATGACTTGTTCGGCATTGGGTCAATGTTCAGATTGTTGCAGGCTTCACATTGGATGACTTGTTCAGCATTGGGTCAATGTTCAGATAATTGAAGGCACCAGATTGGATGACTTGTTCGGCATTGGGTCAATGTTCAGATTGTTGCAGGCACCAGATTGGATGACTTGTTCAGCATTGGGTCAATGTTCAGATTGTTGCAGGCACCAGATTGGATGACTTGTTCAGCATTGGGTCAATGTTCAGATAATTGAAGGCACCAGATTGGATGACTTGTTCAGCGTTGGGTCAATGTTCAGATTGTTGCAGGCTTCACATTGGATGACTTGTTCAGCATTGGGTCTATGTTCAGATAATTGAAGGCACCAGATTGGATGACTTGTTCAGCATTGGGTCAATGTTCAGATTGTTGCAGGCTGCAGATTGGACGACTTGTTCAGCATTGGGTCAATGTTCAGATTGTTGCAGGCTGCAGATTGGACGACTTGTTCAGCATTGGGTCAATGTTCAGATTGTTGCAGGCTTCACATTGGATGACTTGTTCAGCATTGGGTCAATGTTCAGATAATTGAAGGCACCAGATTGGATGACTTGTCCAGCATTGGGTCAATGTTCAGATAATTGAAGGCACCAGATTGGATGACTTGTTCAGCATTGGGTCAATGTTCAGATTGTTACAGGCTCCAGATTGGATGACTTGTTCAGCATTGGGTCAATGTTCAGATTGTTGCAGGCTTCACATTGGATGACTTGTTCAGCATTGGGTCAATGTTCAGATAATTGAAGGCACCAGATTGGATGACTTGTCCAGCGTTGGGTCAATGTTCAGATTGTTGCAGGCTGCAGATTGGACGACTTGTTCAGCATTGGGTCAATGTTCAGATTGTTGCAGGCTTCACATTGGATGACTTGTTCAGCATTGGGTCAATGTTCAGATAATTGAAGGCACCAGATTGGATGACTTGTCCAGCGTTGGGTCAATGTTCAGATTGTTGCAGGCTTCACATTGGATGACTTGTTCAGCATTGGGTCAATGTTCAGATAATTGAAGGCACCAGATTGGATGACTTGTCCAGCATTGGGTCAATGTTCAGATTGTTGCAGGCTGCAGATTGGACGACTTGTTCAGCATTGGGTCAATGTTCAGATTGTTGCAGGCTCCAGATTGGATGACTTGTTTGGCAATGGGCCTATGATGTGATTGTTTTTTGTGCTCCGGATGTCCTGTTCGGTACAGTAGAGGGTCTTTGGTTGGATTATTCTGGGCAACTGACTGTATGATCTGTTCCGCATAATTTCTGTTCCTAAATTGTCCCAGGCTCCTAATTGGACAACCTGTTCCACAGTGGGTCTTCTCAAGCTCTCGACTGGATAAGAAAAGGGCTGACACTGCTCCTAAAATCCCACCGACTTATCATCCTGGTCTACTGCTGCATTAAGAGCTTGTTCCTGCACCATAGACGATCGACCACAGGACAAAGGAGTCTGCACGCCAAATGTCCCAAGATACATTCGTTAATCCAGATGCACAGCACACTCCCTGCCAAGACTCGATTCGCTAACGCATTTCACCCAAAACGGACCTAATCATATAGATCTGATTTCTTGGTCTAGTTGTCCTGATTGGGTGGCCTGTTCTCCATTCAGTCTCTTCACATTGTTCTATATTAGTTGGAGGCCGAGGTGCAGAGGAATGCGGCGTGTTCTTGAACACCCACTTGGTAGGACACATTCGAGGGCGTGTATCTGTGTACCCAGAACGTTTGTAGTGTTGCACACAGGCCTCACATTCACGGTTTGGCATCATTCAAATGATTTTTTCAAAGAACAGAATTACACAATCCATTGTTTTGCCAGAGCAACATAAAAGATTTCCATGGCTATAAATTCTAAAAATGGTCGTAATAATCACAGACGGGATCTGAGGAACAATTACTCATTAAAAACAAACATTTCTATAAAAGCCAATTGCCGTGGTGGCAGAGCGAGCCAACGAAGAGCAATCTGGAACAGCAAAGTATGATTTACCCGACCCACATAGAAATGATTTGTGTGTTTGGATGGCTGGATGATGTTGTTAGTCCTCTTTTACAGATTAGGAAATAAACATCTTAATAGGGAAATGTATTTCAGATTGCTGCAGACACAACGTGAATTATTCCTTTAAATGGCTTTCCAAGACCTGACAGAATGAAGTCAATTATTGTGAACGACGGAAACATCTCATGAGGGATAAATCTGTAATCAATAACCCGGAGTGGGAGAATAGTATGAATTATATGAGGAGTACCCATGTACTTCCTCTACCACTACGACCCCCCCCCACCCATGTACTTCCTCTACCACTACGACCCCCCCCCACCCATGTACTTCCTCTAACACTACGACCCCCCCACCCATGTACTTCCTCTACCACTACGACCCCCCCCCACCCATGTACTTCCTCTACCACTACGACCCCCCCCCCCCCCCCATGTACTTCCTCTACCACTACGACCCCCCCACCCATGTACTTCCTCTACCACTACGACCCCCCCCCCCCCATGTACTTCCTCTACCACTACGACCCCCCCACCCATGTACTTCCTCTACCACTACGACCCCCCCACCCATGTACTTCCTCTACCACTACGACCCCCCCACCCATGTACTTCCTCTACCACTACGACCCCCCCACCCATGTACTTCCTCTACCACTACGACCCCCCCACCCATGTACTTCCTCTACCACTATGAGTGCCCCTCTGCCCATGTACTTCCTCTACCACTACGACCCCCCCACCCATGTACTTCCTCTACCACTACGACCCCCCCACCCATGTACTTCCTCTACCACTATGAGTGCCCCTCTGCCCATGTACTTCCTCTACCACTACGACCCCCCCCACCCATGTACTTCCTCTACCACTATGAGTGCCCCTCTACCCATGAAATTCCTCTACCACTATGACCCCCCCCCCCCACCCATGTACTTCCTCTACCACTACGACCCCCCCCCACCCATGTACTTCCTCTACCACTACGACCCCCCCCACCCATGTACTTCCTCTACCACTATGACCCCCCCACCCATGTACTTCCTCTACCACTACGACCCCCCCCCACCCATGTACTTCCTCTACCACTACGACCCCCCCCACCCATGTACTTCCTCTACCACTATGACCCCCCCACCCATGTACTTCCTCTACCACTACGACCCCCCCACCCATGTACTTCCTCTACCACTACGACCCCCCCACCCATGTACTTCCTCTACCACTACGACCCCCCCCACCCATGTACTTCCTCTACCACTATGAGTGCCCCCTACCCATGTAATTCCTCTACCACTACGACCCCCCCCCACCCATGTACTTCCTCTACCACTATGAGTGCCCCTCTACCCATGTACTTCCTCTACCACTATGAGTGCCCCTCTACCCATGTACTTCCTCTACCACTATGAGTGCCCCCCTACTCAGTGTCAGATTCAAAAGGGGGCAAAAGGAGCAATTGCCCCAGGCCCCCCTGCCAGAGGGAGTCCCTGACTTCCTTTGTCTTTTGAGAAAATTATCCAGTTTGCAGCCTTTGCCGCGCTCCGGTCATCTCTCACTCCATCTCTCCATCTCTCACTCCATCTCAACAGGCAGTTTTATTACATGATGGGGGATGCCGGTACCTCTCCAGGTGGTAATGTCCCTGTTAGAATAAATTGGAGAATGATGGTCACTAATTGTTTGGGGAGAAAGGTCATTCAGCTAATTATCAGTGATAAAGAAATGATAAAGTGTCTTCTTCAGCATCCAGCTTATATTATTCAGGCGACTTATCATTCGTTGACTCATAATTTAGAGGGTCAGTTCACCTTACGGAACACGTTAGACTCGTATTGATGTGGGACAGGGAAGGCCCAATACAAGCAGATTCAATTTCAGCTTTAATTGTGATCATTGAGGACCGCGGACCGCCATCTGCGGAGGGTCCGGCTCCAGTACAGAGCAGTTGGGGAATCATTCATTTTTAGGAGATTTGTTTAGGGAAGACATTGTGTCCTCCCCAATGAAAACAATTTTAATTAAAAATATTTAATTGTGTGTAATATGTCATAGGAAGAGACCCTCAGGACTGGAACAGGACGATCCTCATAATTCTGGCCTGTCTCCGATCGCTTTTCATGTGCAGAACTGAGTGGGAACATGTTGATGGTGAGCTAGGAGCCTCCACACTACTAAACAAACCTACTACACCACCCTCATCCAAACCTTCTCATCCAAACCTCCTCACTTCTTTTCTACCCTTAATTCCTTACTTCACCCCCCCCTGCCCCACCCACCAACTTGCTTACCGCTTAGAGGATCGCCAATCATTTCAAAAACAAAATCAACACAATTCATAATGAGATATCCAGCTTCCTCCTCCAACCAACACACCAAGTCCAACGTCCACCCAACGCGGCACCCAATACTTTCCTCCTTCAGCCGTCACCACTGAGGAAGTTTCCAAACGCCTTCCCACAGCCCACCTCACCACCTGTCCCCTGACGATTACCGCGAACACCTTCCTGCTCTAAACTCTCCAACCCACCTCTTCGACCTCTTCCTCTCCTCCGGCACCTTTCTCTCCTCGCTCAAACGTGCTCTGGTTACCCCCAAAGACCCTCACTGACCCCACTTGTTTGAACTTAAGACTCATCTCCCTGCTCCCGTTTGCCTCCAAGCTTCATGAACGCCTTGACCACAACCGTATGAGTCGCTACCTCACTCACAACAACCTTCTCGGCCCCCTACAGTCCGAATCCCACCGACAACATTCCACTGAAACTTCTCTACTAAAACTCACCAACAACCTACTAACTGGCCAGTACTCCATACTCCTCTCCATACCCCTCTCCATACTCTTCTCCATACTCCTCTCCATACTCCTCTCCATACTCCTCTCCATACCCCTCTCCATACTCCTCTCCATACTCCTCTCCATACTCCTCTCCATACCCCTCTCCATACCCCTCTCCATACTCCTCTCCATACCCCTCTCCATACTCCTCTCCATACTCCTCTCCATACTCCTCTCCATACTCCTCTCCATACCCCTCTCCATACTCCTCTCCATACTCCTCTCCATACTCCTCTCCATACTCCTCTCCATACCCCTCTCCATACTCCTCTCCATACTCCTCTCCATACTCCTCTCCATACTCCTCTCCATACCCCTCTCCATACCCCTCTCCATACTCCTCTCCATACTCCTCTCCATACCCCTCTCCATACCCCTCTCCATACACATACATGTGAATGGGAGTAACTTTATAATTATCAATCAGCTGCTGCACCTGCGGGGCAGGGTCTGCATCCCTTCAGACGTGATTTCTCTTTGGGAGTATCTCACCAAATATTACATTTTTGTTGCAGGGGATGCCCAAAATCTGGCTTGTATCTTAGTGCAGGCATCTGGGAAAATCATTGAGCCAATCACACAAGCAGAAAATGACATTTCTGAGGGCGCTCTGTATACCATCTGTGTACAGAGCGCCTCCAGGTGGTCATTTTGCATTTTACAGAAAACTACAGCGGCTGCAGATTAGAAAGGTAGTTATTAATAAAATTCAATTACAATATTACGTATGTTGCAATTGTTTGCGCTATATTATTGTTGTTATTATTTTTATTTTTTTTTTTGCTATTTTGTTTGCTTTTTAAATGTTTGAAGTTACCCCTTTAAGTCTTATCAAAATTATCAAACCGTTTTTAAGGGCACCAATATTTCTGGTAAATATTTAAAACCATCAAATTTAATAACGTGTTCATTCAATAATAATTAAATAATATTAATAATTTTTAAATAATTTATTAATATTACACTTGTAATGATATAATTAAACTATCAAATGTAATAATGTATGAAGTCAACAACAATTAGATAATAATAAAAATAATAATAATGATGATTATTATTTTCATTAATAAATTAATTTTTTTTTTAATAATACACTTGTAATTATACAATTAAACTATCAAACATAATAATGTGTTAAATCAACAACAATTGGATAATAATAATAATAAAAAAAAAAAATAATAATAATAATAATAATAATAATAATTATTATTATTATTATTATTATTATTATTTAATAAATTTAATATTTTTTAAATAATACACTTGTAATTATATAATTAAACTATGAAATGTAATAATGTATTAAGTCAACAATAATTAGATAATTATTATTATTATTATTATTATTAATATTATTTAATAAATTAAATATATTTTTTAATAATACACTTGTAATTATATAATTAAACTATCAAATTCTTAAGATAAAAAAGCTTTATTTATAAATGACAAAAAACATGTACATTCCACAAATCAACTAAGAAAATCATGGCACACCCCGCTGCTGAAATCTTGATAAACACCATAATAAATGACACATATGATGAAGAATAATTCACAGCGTAATCCTTGGTCCACCTCTTGATGCTCCAGAAGAAGATGAAATTTTCCCAACGAAACGCGTAGAGCAGGGGTCTCAAACTGGCGGCCCTCCAGCTGTTGCAAAACTACAAGTCCCATGAGGCATTGCAAGGCTGACAGTTACAAGCATGACACCCACAGGCAGAGGCATGATGGGACTTGTAGTTCCATAACAGCTGGCGGGCCGCCAGTTTGAGACCCCTGGCGTAGAGTTCTTCCTTCATTATTATCACATGAATTGGTGATCCGGGGAATATCGGATTGCCTTGTGGGGGGGGTCAGGAAGGAATTTTATTATCCCCACTGGAGCAGATTGGACGATGCTTTGTTGGGGGGGGGGGAGGGGTTTCCTTCCTCTGGGTATATAGGATGGTGTATACGGAGGTTTCTTTTTCTATTGGTTGAAGCAGATGGACTTGTGTCTGGGAATAATGATCTATCGTAGGAGTCATGTGATCTGGTGATGATGAAGGTTTGATCCTCGATTTTATCAGTTTATGTGATGTTCAATGTTATTTGTTTTATGTCATCTATAAATAAAACTTTTTTTACTTTGAATTATAAGCATTGAGACATTGTTTGGTACCTTGAAAGCCCCATAGTGGACATCTGATAGTCACTATGGCAGATAGCTGAATTATCTATGGTGGGTGGTGAATGTCTATGGTGGGTGGGAGGTGAATGTCTATGATGGGTGGTGAATGTCTATGGTGGGCGGTGAATGTCTATGGTGGGTGGTGAATGTCTATGGTGGGTGGTGGGTGGAAGGTGAATGTCTATGGTGGGAGGTGAATGTCTATGGTGGATGGTGAATGTCTAAGGTGGGAGGTGAATGTTTATGGTGGGCAGTGAATGTCTATGGTGGGTGGTGGGTGGGAGGTGAATGTCTATGGTGGGAGGTGAATATCTATGGTGGGTGGTGAATGTCTATGGTGGGAGGTGAATGTCTATGGTGGGCAGTGAATGTCTATGGTGGGTGGTGAATGTCTATGGTGGGTGGTGGGTGGAAGGTGAATGTCTATGGTGGGAGGTGAATGTCTATGGTGGATGGTGAATGTCTAAGGTGGGAGGTGAATGTTTATGGTGGGAGGTGAATGTCTATGGTAGGTGGGAGGTGAATGTCTATGGTGGGTGGTGAATGTCTATGATGGGTGGGAGGTGAATGTCTATGGTGGGAGGTGAATGTCTATGATGGGTGGTGAATGTCTATGGTGGGCGGTGAATGTCTATGGTGGGTGGTGAATGTCTATGGTGGGTGGAAGGTGAATATCTATGGTGGGAGGTGAATGTCTATGGTTGGTGGTGAATGTCTATGGTGGGTGGTGAATGTCTATGGTGGGTGGGAGGTGAATGTCTATGGTGGGAGGTGAATGTCTATGGTGGATGGTGAATGTCTAAGGTGGGAGGTGAATGTTTATGGTGGGAGGTGAATGTCTATGGTAGGTGGGAGGTGAATGTCTATGGTGGGAGGTGAATGTCTATGGTGGGTGGTGAATGTCTATGGTGGGAGGTGAATGTTTATGGTGGGAGGTGAATGTCTATGGTGGGTGGGAGGTGAATGTCTATGGTGGGAGGTGAATGTCTATGGTGGGTGGTGGGTCGATGGTGAATGTCTATGGTGGGTGGTGAATGTCTATGGTGGGAGATGAATGTCTATGGTGGGTGGTGAATGTCTATGGTGGGAGATGAATGTCTATGGTGGGTGGTGAATGTCTATGGTGGGAGGTGAATATCTATGGTGGGTGGTGAATGTCTATGGTGGGAGGTGAATATCTATGGTGGGTGGTGAATGTCTATGGTGGGAGGTGAATGTCTATGGTGGGTAGTGAATGCCTATGGTGGGTGGAAGGTGAATATCTATGGTGGGAGGTGAATGTCTATGGTGGGTGGTGGGTGGGAGGTGAATGTCTATGGTGGGCGGTGAATGTCTATGGTGGGAGGTGAATGTCTATGGTGGGTGGTGGGTGGGAAGTGAATGTCTATGGTGGGAGGTGAATGTCTATGGTGGGAGATGAATGTCTATGGTGGGAGGTGAATGTCTATGGTGGGTGGGAGGTGAATGTCTATGGTGGGCGGTGAATGTCTATGGTGGGAGGTGAATGTCTATGGTGGGCGGTGAATGTCTATGGTGGGAGGTGAATGTCTATGGTGGGAGGTGAATGTCTATGGTGGGTGGGAGGTGAATGTCTATGGTGGGCGGTGAATGTCTATGGTGGGAGGTGAATGTCTATGGTGGGCGGTGAATGTCTATGGTGGGAGGTGAATGTCTATGGTGGGAGGTGAATGTCTATGGTGGGTGGTGAATGTCTATGGTGGGTGGTGGGTTGATGGTGAATGTCTATGGTGGGAGGTGAATGTCTATGGTGGGCAGTGAATGTCTATGGTGGGAGGTGAATGTCTATGGTGGGTGGATGGTGAATGTCTATGGTGGGTGGTGAATGTCTATGGTGGGTGGTTGGTGAATGTCTATGGTGGGAGGTGAATGTCTATGGTGGGAGGTGAATGTCTATGGTGGGCAGGAATGTCTATGGTGGGAGGTGAATGTCTATGGTGGGAGGTGAATGTCTATGGTGGGAGGTGAATGTCTATGGTGGGCAGTGAATGTCTATGGTGGGAGGTGAATGTGTATGGTGGGTGGTGAATATGTATGGTGGGTGGTGGGTGGATGGTGAATGTCTATGGTGGGCAGTGAATGTCTGTGGTGGGTGGTGAATGTCTATGGTGGGTGGTGCGTGGGAGGTGAATGTCTATGGTGGGAGGTGAATGTCTATGGTGGGCAGTGAATGTCTATGGTGGGAGGTGAATGTCTATGGTAGGTGGTGGGTGGATGGTGAATGTCTATGGTGGGAGGTGAATGTCTATGGTGGGTGGTTGGTGAATGTCTATGGTGGGAGGTGAATGTCTATGGTGGGAGGTGAATGTCTATGGTGGGAGGTGAATGTCTATGGTGGATGGTGAATGTCTATGGTGGGCGGTGAATGTCTATGGTGGATGGTGAATGTCTATGGTGGGAGGTGAATGTCTATGGTAGGTGGGAGGTGAATGTCTATGGTGGGAGGTGAATGTCTATGGTGGGTGGTGAATGTCTATGGTGGGAGGTGAATGTTTATGGTGGGAGGTGAATGTCTATGGTGGGTGGGAGGTGAATGTCTATGGTGGGAGGTGAATGTCTATGGTGGGTGGTGGGTGGATGGTGAATGTCTATGGTGGGTGGTGAATGTTTATGGTGGGTGGTGAATGTCTATGGTGGGAGGTGAATGTTTATGGTGGGAGGTGAATGTCTATGGTGGGTGGGTGGTTAATGTCTATGGTGGGAGGTGAATGTCTATGGTGGGTGGTGAATGTCTATGGTGGGAGGTGAATGTCTATGGTGGGCAGTGAATGTCTATGGTGGGAGGTGAATGTTTATGGTGGGAGGTGAATGTCTATGGTGGGTGGGTGGTTAATGTCTATGGTGGGTGGTGAATGTCTATGGTGGGTGGTGAATGTCTATGGTGGGAGATGAATGTCTATGGTGGGTGGTGAATGTCTATGGTGGGTGGTGAATGTCTATGGTGGGTGGTGAATGTCTATGGTGGGTGGAAGGTGAATATCTATGGTGGGAGGTGAATATCTATGGTGGGTGGTGAATGTCTATGGTGGGTGGTGAATGTCTATGGTGGGTGGGAGGTGAATGTCTATGGTGGGAGGTGAATGTCTATGGTGGATGGTGAATGTCTATGGTGGGAGGTGAATGTCTATGGTGGGAGGTGAATGTCTATGGTAGGTGGGAGGTGAATGTCTATGGTGGGAGGTGAATGTCTATGGTGGGTGGTGAATGTCTATGGTGGGAGGTGAATGTTTATGGTGGGAGGTGAATGTCTATGGTGGGTGGGAGGTGAATGTCTATGGTGGGAGATGAATGTCTATGGTGGGTGGTGAATGTCTATGGTGGGAGGTGAATATCTATGGTGGGTGGTGAATGTCTATGGTGGGAGGTGAATATCTATGGTGGGTGGTGAATGTCTATGGTGGGAGGTGAATGTTTATGGTGGGTAGTGAATGCCTATGGTGGGTGGAAGGTGAATATCTATGGTGGGAGGTGAATATCTATGGTGGGAGGTGAATGTCTATGGTGGGTGGTGGGTGGGAGGTGAATGTCTATGGTGGGCGGTGAATGTCTATGGTGGGAGGTGAATGTCTATGGTGGGTGGTGGGTGGGAAGTGAATGTCTATGGTGGGAGGTGAATGTCTATGGTGGGTGGTGGGTTGGAGGTGAATGTCTATGGTGGGCGGTGAATGTCTATGGTGGGAGGTGAATGTCTATGGTGGGAGGTGAATGTCTATGGTGGGTGGTGAATGTCTATGGTGGGTGGTGGGTTGATGGTGAATGTCTATGGTGGGAGGTGAATGTCTATGGTGGGCAGTGAATGTCTATGGTGGGAGGTGAATGTCTATGGTAGGTGGTGGGTGGATGGTGAATGTCTATGGTGGGTGGTGAATGTCTATGGTGGGTGGTTGGTGAATGTCTATGGTGGGCAGTGAATGTCTATGGTGGGAGGTGAATGTCTATGGTGGGAGGTGAATGTCTATGGTGGGAGGTGAATGTCTATGGTGGGAGGTGAATGTCTATGGTGGGCAGTGAATGTCTATGGTGGGTCATAGATCTTCACATACAGAAGACACGATCTTCTCACTTGTCTACATAACACAAATGTTCTTTCTCCCGTCCTAATCGCCTTCTCATGACATTTCAGGCTCGCTCTCCTCCAGACTGGCACAATGGCGGTGTGTTTTTGGCCTTTGGTAGGTGAGCGATTGAAGCTGAGACACGGGATCCTTGGTACAGGAACGCGTTTGGGCGCCGTTCAAAGTTAGCAGCACGAGAACGAGATGTCCTTACGTGCTTTGCTGAAAATCCCCACAACCTCCAGAGTTCTCCAGAAAGATCAGTAAGCCAAAGCTAAGCTTCTCCAAGTCAGGTGATGCCTCCTGAGATGTCAACTTAGGACAGAGCCCCGGAATGAACGTGCCGAAGTCTCGGGGGCTGGGCTTTAGATGGCACACAGGGAGGCCACATTGTATTTGGATCATCTCTTGTCAGCTGGCCGGGAAAATTTACAAAATAGGGTGACAAGGTTTCCTTCGATTTGGTACAATACAAAAACTAAGGCAGAAAATATACAGTGCCTGGAAAAAGTATTCATACCTCTTGACATTCTCCACATTTTCTCATGTTACACCCAAAAACATAAATGTATTTTATTGGGATTTTATGTGATAGACCAACACAAAGTGTCACATAATTGTGAAGTGGAAGGAAAATGATAAATGATACAAATAAATATGTGAAAAGTGTGGGGGGGGGGGGGCATTTGTATTCAGCCCCCTCTACTCCGATACCCCTAACTAAAATCTAGAGGAACCAATTGCCTTCAGAAGTCACCTAATTAGTAAATAGAGTCCACCTGTGTGTCATTTAATCTCAGTATAAATACAGCTGTTCTGTGAAGCCCTCAGAGGTTTGTTAGAGAACCTTAGTGAACAAACAGCATCATGAAGGCCAAGGAACACACCAGACAGGTCAGGGATAAAGTTGTGGAGAAGTATAAAGCAGGGTTAGGTTATAAAAAAATCTCCCAAGCTTTGAACATCTCACGGAGCTCTGTTCAATCCATCATCGTAAAATGGAAAGAGTATGGCACAACTGCAAACCTACCAAGACATGGCCGTCCACCTAAACTGACCGGCCGGGCAAGGAGAGCATTCATCAGAGAAGAGCCAAGAGGTCCATGGTAACTCTGGAGGAGCTGCAGAGATCCACAGCTCAGGTGGGAGAATCTGTCCACAGGACAACTATTAGTCGTGTTCTCCACAAAAGTGTGGGGGGGGGGGGGCATTTGTATGGCGCCCCCCGGAGTCAACACTTTGTAGAACCCCCTTTCTCTACAATTACAGCTGCAAGTCTTTTACACCCAAGGTATACAGAATACCGAGTGGTTATTGGAGTTATTGTTGTCTTTCTATCATCTGGAACCAGTCTGCCCATTCTCCTCTGACATCAACAAAGCATTTTCCTCCACACAACTGCCGCTCACTGGATATTTTCTCTTTTTCCCACCATTCTCTGTAATCCCAAGAGATGGTTGTGCGTGAAAATCCCAGAAATACTCAGACCAGTCCGTCTGCCACCAACAACCATCCCACGTTCAAAGTCACTGAGATCCTCTTTCTTCCCCATTCTGATGCTCGGTTTGAACTTCAGCAAGTCGTCTTCACTACGTCTAAATGCCTAAATGCATTAAGTTGCTGCCACGTGGCCGATTGGCAGTTTGTGGTTCCTAGCAACTGAACAGATGTACCTAATAGAGTGGCCAGTGAGTGTATATATATATATAGTATCTCACAAAAGTAAGTACACCCCTCAGTGACATTTTTGTAAATCTTTTCCTCTATCTTTTCATGTGACAACACTGAAGAAATGACACTTGTCTACAATGTAAAGTAGTGAGTGTACAGCTTGTATAACAGTGTAAATTTACTGTCCCCTCAAAATAACTCAACACACAGCCATTAATGTCTAAACCGCTGGCAACAAAAGTCAGTACACCCCTAAGTGAAAATCTCCAAATTGGGCCCAATTAGCCATTTTCCCTCCCCCGGTGTCATGTGACTCCTTAGTGTTACAAGGTCTCAGGTGTGAATGGGGAGCAGGTGTGTTAAATTTGGTGTTATCGCTCTCACTCTCTCATACTGGTCACTGGAAGCACAACATGGCACCTCATGGCAAAGAACTCTCTGAGGATCTGAAAAAAAGAATTGTTGCTCTACATAAAGATGGCCTAGGCTATAAGAAGATTGCCAAGATCCTGAAACTGAGCTGCAGCACGGTGGCCAAGACCATACAGCGGTATAACAGGACAGGTTCCACTCAGAACAGGCCTCGCCATGGTCCACCAAAGAAGTTGAGGTCACGTGATCAGCGTCATATCCAGAGGTTGTCTTTGGGAAATAGACGTATGAGTGCTGCCAGCATTGCTGCAGAGGTTGTAGGGGTGGGGGGTCAGCCTGTCAGTGCTCAGACCATACGCCGCACACTGCATCAAATTGGTCTGCATGGCTGTCATCCCAGAAGGAAGCCTCTTCTAAAGATGATGCACAAGAAAGTCCACAAACAGTTTACTGAAGACAAGCAGACTAAGGACATGGATTACTGGAACCATGTCCTGTGGTCTGATGAGACCAAGATAAATGTATTTGGTTCAGATGGTGACAAGCGTGTGTGGGGGCAACCAGGTGAGGAGGACAAAGACAAGTGTGTCTTGTCTACAGTCAAGCATGGTGGTGGGAGTGTCATGGTCTGGGGCTGAGTGCTGCCGGCACTGGGGGGCTACAGATCATTGAGGGGACCATGAATGCCAACATGTACTGTGATATACTGAAGCAGAACATGATCCCCTCCCTTCAGAGACTGGACCGCAGGGCGGTATTCCAACATGATAACCACCCCAAACACACCTCCAAGACCACCAATGCCTTGCTAAAGAAGCTGAGGGTAAAGGTGATGGACTGGCCAAGCATGTCTCCAGACCTAAACCCTATTGATCATCTGTGGGACATCCTCAAACGGAAGGTGGAGGAGCACAAGGTCTCTAACATCCACCAGCTCTGTGATGTCATCATGGAGGAGGGGAAGAGGACTCCAGTGACAACCTGTGAAGCTCTGGTGACCTCCATGCCCAAGAGGGTTAAGGCAGTGCTGGAAAATAATGGTGGCCACACAAAATATTGACACTTTGGGCCCAATTTGGAGATTTTCACTTAGGGGTGTACTGACTTTTGTTGCCAGCGGTTTAGACATTAATGGCTGTGTGTTGAGTTATTTTGAGGGGACAGTAAATTTACACTGTTATACAAGCTGTACACTCACTACTTTACATTGTAGACAAGTGTCATTTCTTCAGTGTTGTCACATGAAAAGATAGAAGAAAAGATTTACACAAATGTCACTGAGGGGTGTACTTACTTTTGTCAGATACTGTATATATATATATAGTGTAGGACACTATAAAAACCACCAATCACATTGTAGTGCATACCTCTGGCGCTCCTCGGTGCCCCTCTCCTCTCCTCTTATCTACGATTCCTCAATACAGATGACATCTGGCATCTATCATTCACTCTCCACCAATTCTTCCCAGCAACGTCCTCGCCCACCATTGGATCACCATGGATGTGTTCCATATTGAGAGCGGAATTCAACTATAAAAGTTGAGCTTCCTGTCTTCCGCCACATCCTTTGAGAAAGGCAACGCAACAAAATGCGTCAGTAAGTGACGTCAGGCGCGCGCCGGAAGCAGAAGTGCCTGGTCGGCCACCTTGGAATTGGGCTTCTCATGGTTTTCCTGTAAACATGTAGATGTGGAAATAAATGGCTTAATGTTGGAATAGTTACACTGTGGTCCTTCTTTGGATTTCTTTGCATGGTTACCCCTTAATATACTTATGGGGGGATATCTGATGAGAGGGAGCGGGGGGAGGGGATACAGTGGACTTCTGAGTCCGGTAAGGCTCAGTATTTCACTGGGGTGTTTGTTAGACGTGTGCAGAACCAAAAAAATACTTTTGTTTCGATTATTTTTTTAAAATAATTTTGTTTAGTTAAATTTGTTAAATTAGATTCATTTGTTTTCGGGAATTGTTTGGCTTTGTTCATTCATTTTTTAATTTGATAAGAATTTTCTGAATTTGGTCAAAATTAATTAAATTCGACTGAATTTGGAAAATTCGAATTGGAATTCAAATTCAAATTTATTCCATTTGAAACTTGAATTTCAGACGACAGTTAAATGCTTTCTAATTTATTCTAGTCTATTTTTTTTCTATTGTATTCTATACTTTTCTATTCTATTCTAATCTATTCAATTCTTTTCTATTCTATTCCTTTATTTTATATTCTAATTTATTCTATGCTTTTATTTTATATTCTATTTTATTCTACTCTATTCTATTATTTTATATTCTATTCCTTTATTTTATATTCTATTTTATTCTACTCTATTCTATTATTTTATATTCTGTTCCTTTATTTTCTATTCTAATTTATTCTATGCTTTTATTTTCTATTATGTTCCCTTTTATGCTATCCTTTTCTATTATATTCTTTTCTATTCCTTTATTTTCTATTCTAATCTATTCTTGTTTTCAAATTCAAATTCAAATTTGGTTTCGATTTTTAATTCGCTTTGATATTGATTACAGTTTGATTACAGTTTCGGCTGAAGAACGTTTTGTTATTTCAGATTCCTTTAAATTTGTTACTATTTAAATTTAGAAACTTGGATACATCCGAACTTCTGAACAACAAAAAATCCATCCAAATTTTGATTGGAAACTAAAGGAACCACACATGTCTAATGTTTGTACGCCCTCGTTGGACGGTCAGCACACGGGGGTATGAAGGCATGATTACACTATTATGTGATTACACTCTTATAGCAGATTTGTTTTTTTTTCGGGGGGGCGGATGTTATAAGTCGGATGTTATCATTATTGGATAAGAGGAGAGGAGAGCGGCACCCAGGAGCCCCGGGGGGTTATGGCTCGAGTTATTCACTAAAATGTCGGCACATTAATGTGATTGGTGGTTTGTATAGTTGAAGCGTCTTACACTGTATGTACTATATATATATATATATATATATATATATATATTGGTTAGTTTGTTTATTGTGTTCTTGCTGGACAGAATTATGTTCTGAGGAAGAGAAGAAGGCGATAGAAATGGAATAAAGACAAAACGCACTTCACAAATTGTTCCATCAAGTCTTATTGACATAGAAAAGTGACGGCAGAAAAGGACTTAGTAGTCCATCATGTCTGCCCATTTTTTTTTTTTGTGGGTTTTTTTGTTTGTTTTTTCATTAACCTTTGTTGTCTGACTATAGATCTATGTTTGTCCCAAGCATGTCTGAAGCCATTTACTGTTGGCTAAAGATGAGCTCAGGCGTGTTCGTAGCACCACGTGCCCGTGCCCGCCCGCCAGGAAGCTGACACTCTTCTGAGAAGACGCTCTTCTGTGAAGACGCTCTCCTGTGAAGAGGCTTTTCTGTAAAGATGCTCTTCTGGGAAGACGCTCTCCTGTGAAGACACTCTTCTGGGAAAACGCTCTTCTGTGAAGACACTCTTCTGGGAAGACGCTCTTCTGGGAAGACACTCTTCTGGGAAGACGCTCTCCTGTGAAGACACTCTTCTGGGAAGACGCTCTTCTGTGAAGACACTCTTCTGGGAAGACGCTCTTCTGGGAAGACGCTCTCCTGTGAAGATGCTCTCCTGTGAAGACACTCTTCTGGGAAGACGCTCTTCTGGGAAGATGCTCTTCTGTGAAGACACTCTTCTGGGAAGACGCTCTTCTGGGAAGACGCTCTCCTGTGAAGATGCTCTCCTGTGAAGACACTCTTCTGGGAAGACGCTCTTCTGGGAAGATGCTCTCCTATGAAGACACTCTTCTGGGAAGACGTCCTCCTGTGAAGACACTCTTCTGTGAAGACACTCTTCTGGGAAGATGCTCTTCTGGGAAGACACTCTTCTGTGAAGACGTTCCTCTGTGAATATGCTCTTCTGTGAAGACACTCTTCAGGGAAGACGTTCTCCTGTGAAGACGCTCTTCTAGGAAGACGCTCTTCTGTGAAGACACTTTTCTGGGAAGACGCTCTCCTGTGAAGACACTCTTCTGGGAAGACGTTCTCCTGTGAAGACACTCTTCTGGAAAGATGCTCTTCTGGGAAGACGCTCTTTTGGGAAGACGCTCTTCTGGGAAGACGCTCTCCTGTGAAGACGCTCTTCTGTGAAGATGCTCTTCTGGGAAGATGCTCTCCTGTGAAGACACTCTTCTGGGAAGACACTCTTCTGGGAAGACGCTCTTCTGGGAAGATGCTCTCCTGTGAAGACACTCTTCTGGGAAGACGCTCTTCTGGGAAGACATTCTCCTGCGAAGACACTCTTCTGGGAAGACTTTCTCCTGTGAAGACACTCTTCTGTGAAGACGCTCTTCTGTGAAGACGCTCTCCTGTGAAGACACTCTCCTGTGAAGACGCTCTCCTGTGAAGACACTCTTCTGGGAAGACGTTCTCCTGTGAAGACACTCTTCTGGGAAGACGCTCTTCTGGGAAGACGCTCTTCTGTGAAGACACTCTTCTTTGAAGACGCTTTCCTGTGAAGACACTCTTCTGGGAAGACGTTCTCCTGTGAAAACACGCTTCTGGGAAGACACTCTTCTGGGAAGACATTCTCCTGCGAAGACACTCTTCTGGGAAGACGTTCTCCTGTGAAGACACTCTTCTGTGAAGACGCTCTTCTGTGAAGACGCTCTTCTGGGAAGACGCTCTTCTGGGAAGACGTTCTTCTGGGTAGACGCTCTCCTGTGAAGACACTCTTCTGTGAAGACACTCTTCTGGGAAGACGCTCTTCTGGGAAGACATTAATAAAGAGGGACTCTGTTTGGAGAAGGAGAAGATGAGAATAAAGAGGGACTCCGCATGGGGGAGGAGATGAGAATAAAGAGGGACTCTGCTTGGAGGAGTAGATGAGAATAAAAAGGGACTCCATTCGGAGGAGGAGGAGATGAGAATAAAGAGGGACTCCGCTTGGAGGAGTAGATGAGAATAAAGAGGGACTCCGCTTGGAGGAGTAGATGAGAATAAAGAGGGACTCCGCTTGGACGAGGAGGAGATGAGAATAAAGAAGGACTCTGGTTAGGAGAACATTTGTATGCGAGCTGTAGAAAAGGTTCTTCTCTCTCTATACCTGGAGATCCATGGCGAAGTTCCTCCTGCTCAGCTCCTGGTACATTTGTGCTCCTTGTTTGGTCCTCCTCTATCTATAGACAAGACTCTCATTATTCACCTGTCTGAGCCGCCCCCCTCACCCCCGCTTCTCACCGCCATCAATGTCCCTCTTTATTGGTCTGTTGTGGTTGGGTGTAGACAATGAGGACATTGAGTCCTGCGGAGGGAGGGCGCCCACCTGGACTCTCCTCTTCATATGATTAGGAATATGAGCCAGAAATATTCTCCTCTTAGTGACATTTAATAAACTCCATCGGGAAGAATTGTTATCATTAATAATTGGTTTCTGCTGTTATTTAAAAAGGGAAAAAGTAACTCACCAATCAGAGCCTTCAGTCTTTTATCTCTACCTTTTTTCTCCTCTTTTCCCCTCTCCTCCCCTCTTCTCACCTTCTTCCCAACCTTCCTCTCTCTTCTCCCCTCCCCTGTCCTCCTCTCCACCCCTCCATCCATTCCACTTCCTTTTCTTTTCCTCTCTCTTCTTATCTCCTCTCTGTCTCATCCTCTCCCCTTTCTTCATCTCCTCTTCTCTCCTCCCCTTCCTTCTTTTCTCTGCTCTTCTCTTCTTTTTTTCTCACTTTTCTCATCCCTTCTCTTTTCCACTTCTTTTTTATTCTTTTCTCGTTTCTTTTTTCTTTCCCGTCCTCTTCTCTGTTCCGCCTTCTCCTCTGTTTTCTTTTTTCCTCACTTCTGTTGTCACCTCTCTCTTCCACTTTTCTCTCCTATTTTTTCTCCTCTTCTCCCTTCTCCTCTCTTCTCTTTTCTCCTTTCCCTTCTCCTCTGTCTTCTCCTATCTTCTCCTCTCTGATTTCTTCTCCTCTTCTTCTCTCAACTTCTCTCCCCTTCTCTCCTCTTCTCTCAACTTCTCTCCCCTTCTCTCTCGTTATCTCTTCTTCTCTCCCCTTCTCTCCCCTTCTCTCCCCTTCTCTCCCCTTCTCTCGTCTCCTCTCCTCTTCTCCCCTCTTCTCTCCCCTTCTCTCCTCTCCTCTTCTCTCCTTTTCTCTTCTCGTCTCTCCCCTTCTCTCCTCTCTTCTCTCCCCTTCTATCTTCTCTTCTCTTCTCTTCTCTTCTCTTCTCTTCTCTTCTCTTCTCTTCTCTTCTCTTCTCTTCTCTTCTCTTCTCTTCTCTTCCCTTTTCTTCTCTTCTCTCCCCTTCTCTCGTCTTCTCTCCTCTTCTCTCCCTTTCTCTCCTTATCTCTCCTCTTCTCTCCCCTTCTCTCCTCTTCCCTTCTCTTCTCTTGTCTACTTTTTCTCTTCTCTCCTCTTCCCTTCTCTCCTCTCCTTTTCTCTCCCCTTGTCTCCCCTCCTCTCCTCTTCTCTCCACTTCTCTCCCCTTCTCTCCTCTTCTCTACCCTGCACTCCTCTTCCCTTATCTCCTCTTCTTTCCTCTTCCCTTCTCTTCTCTTCTCTCCCCTTTTCTCCCCTTCTCTCCTCTTCTCTTCTCTCCCCTTCTCTCCTCTCCTCTTCTCTCTCCTCTCAATTTCTCTTCTTTCCTCTCCTCTTCTTTCCCCTTCTCTCCTCTTCTCTGCTCTTCTCTCCTCTTCCCTTCTCTCCTCTTCTCTCCTCTGCCCTTCTCTCCTCTTCCCTTCTCTCCTCTCCACTTCTCTCCCCTTCACTCCTCTTCTCTCCCTTTCTCTCCTCTTCTCTCCCCTTCTCTCCTTTTCTCTCCCCTTCTCTCCCCTTCTCTCCTCTTCTCTCTTCTCCTTTTCTCTCCTCTTCTCTCCTCTATCTCCCTTCTCTCCTCTTCCCTTCTCTCCTCTCCGCTTCTCTCCACTTCTCTCCCCTTCTCTCCTCTTCTCTCCTCTTCTCTCCTCTCCCCTTCTCTCCTCTTCTCTCCTCTTCTCTCCTCTCCCCTTCTCTCCTCTCCTCTTCTCTCCTCTCCCCTTCTCTCCTCTTCTTTCCTCTTCTCTCCCCTTCTCTCCCCATTCGCTCCTCTTCTCTCCCCTTATCTCCTCTTCTTTCCTCTTCCCTTCTCTTCTGTTCTCTCCTCTCCCCTTCTCTCCCTTCTTCTCATCTTCTCTCCTCTTCTCTTCTATCCCCTTCTCTCCTCTTCTCTCCCCTTCTCTCCATTTCTCTTCTCTCCTCTCCTCTTCTTTCCCCTTCTCTCCTTTTCTCTTCTCTTCTCTCCTCTTCCCTTCTCTCCTCTTCTCTCCTCTTCCCTTCCCTCCTCTCCGCTTGTCTCCCTTTCTCTCCCCTTCGCTCCTCTTCTCTCCCTTTCTCTCCTCTTCCCTTCTCTCCCTTTTTCTCCTCTCCTCTTCTTTCCTCTTCTCTCCCCTTCGCTCCTCTTCTCCCCCCTTCTCTCCTCTTCTCTCCTCTCCTCTATTCTCCTCTCCTCTTCTTTCCTCTTCTCCCCTCTTCCCTTCTCTCCTCTTCCCTTCTCTCCTCTTCTCTCCTCTTCTATCCTCTCCTCTCCTCTTCTTTCCTCTCCTCTTCTCTCCTCTTCTCTCCCCTTCTCTCCCCTTCTCTCATCTTCTCTCCTTTCCTCTCCTCTCCTCTCCTCTATTCTCCTCTCCTCTATTCTCCTCTCCTTTCCTCTTCTCCCCTCTTCCCTTCTCTCCTCTCCTCTCCTCTTCCCTTCTCTTCTCTTCTCTCCTCTCCTCTCCTCTTCCCTTCTCTTCTCTCCTCTCCTCTCCTCTTCCCTTCTCTTCTCTTCTCTCCTCTTCTCTCTCCTTCTTTCCTCTCCTCTTCCCTTCTCTCCTCTTCTCTCCTCTCCTCTATTCTCCTCTCCTCTTCTTTCCTCTTCTCCCCTCTTCCCTTCTCTCCTCTTCCCTTCTCTCCTCTTCTCTCCTCTTCTATCCTCTCCTCTCCTCTTCTTTCCTCTCCTCTTCTCTCCTCTTCTCTCCCCTTCTCTCCCCTTCTCTCATCTTCTCTCATCTTCTCTCCTTTCCTCTCCTCTCCTCTCCTCTATTCTCCTCTCCTCTATTCTCCTCTCCTTTCCTCTTCTCCCCTCTTCCCTTCTCTCCTCTCCTCTCCTCTTCTCTTCTCTCCTCTTCTCTCCTCTTCTCTCCTCTCCTCTCCTCTCCTCTTCCCTTCTCTCCCCACCTTCTTTTACAAAGGTACAAACAATGGCTGTTTATAAGAAGAATGAACATCTCCTTAATAATTACATGGAATTCAATGTTATTCGGATGTCTTTCCTATTATCATATTTACCATTTGTAGCCAGTAGTTGGAGCTCTGTGCGGTAATTAAAGGATTATAAAAGAGTGTTTTCTATCTGTGGTACAAATCAGACGTGACCAGCTGACATCACATTTCCTATACCACCCCCTCCCCCCACCCCAACTTTAACCAGCTGAGCTGACAATCTTCTCCCGGATAACACTGCAGCAGACTTTACAGGAAGTGAGGATCTCACTGGATTTCCGGCAGTATCTACAAGTATTTCTATTGACCAGATATGACAAAAAGCTGTCAATGTGATATTTAGGAGACGCTGATTGATTGGGTTCCGTGGAGTCTTGTTGTGGTCGGAGTGACTCCTCCTGTTATTTTAGGGACATTTAGTAAAGTATATACACAACGATCGAACATTCTCAATCTCCAGCTAACAGATAAACAAAGAAATAGCAAAAATAGCGCTGCCTCCAGCAGTTCCCATGGACCGCAACCCCACTGGAGGGGCCCAAGCAACATTTCCAAGCGCCCCCAGCTGGTCATCCCACAGCGCTGCGCTCTCCATGGTGGTTATTCGGTCCAAGGAACATGTGGGACCACAGCTGTGATCATCCCGAGCCAAACTACTAACAACAACAAGATATTCTCCAGATAATACGAGAGACGCTTCCAAACCGCACAGGATATTCACTCCGGAAATCAAACATTTCCTTCTATTTCTAAATACATATCCAAATCATCAATTTATAGAAGGTCCAAATCAATACTGGCTGGAAATCTGTTTTATGTATGTCTGTCCTGAGAGAGAGAAGAGGAAGAGCCCCCCCCCAAGATGGCAGTTTGTGGCTTTGCTCTCTCCTCCTGTCAGCATGTTCCCTGTCAGCAAATGTGAACTGCCGCATAGCCCTGATTGGCTGCTACTGATACCTCCAGTCTGGGTGCTGTACAGGGGATCACAGGAGGCAAAGTCTGGAGATGACACCAAGTGCAAAATAAAATATTGAATGAAAGCTTAGCTAAACCCAACAACAAAAATATATATATATATATACATGTAGATGGGCTCCTCCCATATACACAATTATCACAGGCTCCTCCCATATGCACAAGTATCACAGACTCCTCCCATATACACAATTATCACAGGCTCCTCCCATATACACAAGTATCACAGGCTCCTCCCATATACACAAGTATCACAGACTCCTCCCATGTACATAAGTATCACAGGCTCCTCCCATGTACATAAGTATCACAGACTCCTCCCATGTACATAAGTATCACAGGCTCCTCCCATGTACATAAGTATCACAGACTCCTCCCATGTACATAAGTATCACAGACTCCTCCCATGTACATAGGTAACACAGACTCCTCCCATATACACAAGTATCACAGGCTCCTCCCATATACACAAGTATCACAGGCTCCTCCCATATACATAAGTATCACAGACTCCTCCCATGTACATAAGTATCACAGACTCCTCCCATGTACATAAGTATCACAGACTCCTCCCATGTACATAAGTATCACAGACTCCTCCCATGTACATAAGTATCACAGGCTCCTCCCATGTATATAAGTATCACAGACTCCTCCCATGTACATAAGTATCACAGGCTCCTCCCATGTACATAAATATCACAGGCTCCTCCCATGTACATAAGTATCACAGACTCCTCCCATGTACATAAGTATCACAGGCTCCTCCCATGTACATAAGTATCACAGGCTCCTCCCATGTACATAAGTATCACAGGCTCCTCCCATGTACATAAGTATCACAGACTCCTCCCATGTACATAAGTATCACAGACTCCTCCCATGTACATAAGTATCACAGGCTCCTCCCATGTACATAAGTATCACAGGCTCCTCCCATGTACAGGGAGAACACGCAAAGTCCATGCAGGTAGCGCCGTGGTTGGGATTTGAAGCGACAACCCCACTGCTGTCAGGCGGAAGTGCTAACCACTCAGCCACTGTGCTGTCCAATGCTGGGTCCTAATATAAAGGGAGGTGTTCTATAGCACACGGAGGGAAGTAATAGGAGGGGATGGAGAGAACAGAACATTATCATCTCACAACCTTTCTGGCAGGATCAACAGCTATTATTTTATACTATTCAGACATATAATACAAGACTTTCAATGGGAGATTTCACAGACCGGATGGGGAGATAAGAGACGATCGATGTCGGGGGATACAAAATAATTGGCATTCATTTTTGTTTGTTTTTTCTCCCTGCCTTGTATTCAGTGTTATGGGTTTGGTTAAAGATTACCATTATTTAGGTTAGGGGTAAAGGCTGACAATCGTGTTTTCATGTTAGTTTACAGTATAACCGCACTTTCACTAAACATTATATATTTGTCTTTCTTTCCTCAACCCCTCCCCCTCCCCCATCCTATGCAAAAATGCCAACATGATGGGTTATCTCTTCTGAAGATTCCTTCTATTTCCTGTAGTGTGGCCTCCCCATGAGGTCGGGTGCATGTTTGCCATTGGAAAGTTCTTCCTGGTCACCACTAGAGGGCGCTGTCTGGGGGCAAGAGACCCGCCTTGAGCTTAAACTGGAACTTTATCCAACAACTTGATGAAAAATAACGTCCTTTATCCAGGAGGACCATCCATTCCACATGAACCCCTTCAATACCCCTTCACTACCCCTTCACTACCCCTTCAATACCCCATCACTACCCCTTCACTACCCCTTCACTACCCCATCAATATCCCTTCACTACCCCTTCACTACCCCATCAATACCCCTTCACTACCCCTTCACTACCCCATCAATACCCCTTCACTACCCCTTCAATACCCCATCACTACCCCTTCACTACCCCTTCACTACCCCATCAATACCCCATCAATACCCCTTCACTACCCCTTCACTACCCCATCAATACCCCATCAATACCCCTTCACTACCCCTTCACTACCCCTTCACTATCCCTTCACTACCCCATCAATACCCCATCAATACCCCTTCACTACCCCATCAATACCCCATCAATACCCCATCAATACCCCTTCACTATCCCTTCACTACCCCATCAATACCCCATCAATACCCCTTCACTATCCCTTCACTACCCCATCAATACCCCATCAATACCCCTTCACTACCCCTTCACTATCCCTTCACTACCCCATCAATACCCCATCAATACCCCTTCACTACCCCATCAATACCCCATCAATACCCCTTCACTACCCCTTCACTACCCCTTCACTATCCCTTCACTACCCCATCAATACCCCATCAATACCCCTTCACTACCCCATCAATACCCCATCAATACCCCTTCACTACCCCTTCACTACCCCATCAATACCCCTTCACTACCCCATCACTACCCCTTCACTACCCCATCAATACCCCTTCACTACCCCTTCACTACCCCATCAATACCCCTTCACTACCCCTTCACTACCCCTTCACTACCCCATCAATACCCCATCAATACCCCTTCAATACCCCTTCACTACCCCTTCACTACCCCATCAATACCCCTTCACTACCCCATCAATACCCCTTCACTACCCCTTCACTATCCCTTCACTACCCCATCAATACCCCATCAATACCCCTTCACTACCCCATCAATACCCCATCAATACCCCTTCACTACCCCTTCACTACCCCTTCACTACCCCATCACTACCCCTTCACTACCCCATCAATACCCCTTCACTACCCCTTCACTACCCCATCAATACCCCTTCACTACCCCTTCACTACCCCATCAATACCCCTTCACTACCCCATCAATACCCCTTCACTACCCCTTCACTACCCCATCAATACCCCTTCACTACCCCATCAATACCCCTTCACTACCCCATCAATACCCCTTCACTACCCCATCAATACCCCTTCACTACCCCTTCAATACCCCATCAATACCCCATCAATACCGGGCACTGATGTGATAGTGTACACAGAGGACATTCTTATTTTATTCACACAGATTTCTTTTGGTGATATTTAATCACCACGGGGGGGGGGGGGGTTTTATTTGATAAACAAACAAAAAAAGACTGAAAATTTAGAAAAACATTCTTTATAGTTTGTTATAAAATTTAGCAAACTGGTAATTTTTCTCCTTCACTGATGAGCTCTGATATGCAGCACTGATGGGCAATGATGGGTACTGATAGGCACTGGTAGGCGGCACAGATAGGTGACACTGACGATGAGGCACTGATGGACAATGATTGGCAGCACTGATGAGCACTGATTGGCAGCACTGATGAGCACTGATAAGTGGCACTGATGAGCACTGATAGGCGGCACTGGTGGGCACTGTTTGGACCAATGTCCCTTTAACAGAAGCCAGTTATGGGCTCTCCTCTCTTCTTCTCTCAGCTGTCAGTGTGAGGAAAGAAGAGCCAATAACTGTCTTGTGTTTACATCCTGTGATCAGCTCTCATTGGCTGACAGCTGATCACGTGGTAAAGGGCCGCTGTGATTGGCCCTTTACCCCGATCTGTGATCAGCTGAGTATGAAGGTTGGCACACGGGCAGCGCGATCATAGGAGCAAAACTCCCAACTGTCCCGGATTTGGAGGGACTGTCCCAGATTTGGAGGGACTGTCCCGGATTTGGAGGGACTGTCCCTCATTCAGAACAAAGTCCCTCTGTCCCTCTGTCCCTCTTTCCTCCTCATTTGGTCTGATCTATAAAGTTTTATATAAAATGCACTATTTATATAAAAAATGTTTTACAGAGATAAACCTTTCATTCAATTTCTAAATGGCAGCAATTGTGGATTCTAAAAGCCGATATAAAGAAAAAGAAGTGATAAGAAAAAGCCGTTGTAGGTTTAACCAATCATTTGTTTTGGTACACTTCTCCTTTAAGGGGGTGTGGCAGGGGGTGTGTCCTATGCCTACACACTTTTGCTAATAGGTGTTCCTCATTCCCATCTCAGAAAGTTGGGAGGTGTGTAGGAGGACGCCCATATAAAGTGCGCCCCCCGCTGTAGTCGTCATTCGATTATCACACGGGCGGGAAGCTGGTAATAATGATGCCACCAACATTCGTGTCTGCTGTAAATTTCCTCCAGCATGGCTCCTGTATCTTCTTATTGCTAAAGCCCAGAGCCCATGAGCAGCAGTAAATATTTAGGCTGTCAGCAGATCAGCCTCTACAAATTCAGCACAGTGGCTAAAAATAGAGAGCGACTGAGCATGTGCAGAGCGGGGTGAGGCCGAGTGTTACTGGATTGTACACAGTATAGACACTTATTATTAATGTGTTACATCTCTATACCTGTAAAAGGGGCCGGCCTGAAGTCATCCAGCAGGACTTGATTTTTGGACTAAAGTTCCATTTTATTGAGCAGAATACATGACCAGGAGCCGAGCGCTGTCACATGAGGTACATGCTCCTCCATACATGGAAGTACCGGCTCCTCATTCCGCTCACAGCGCTGAGCAGAGCAGGAACAGAAGAAGGTAAGTATACGCCGCTCAGAACGTTATACAGAGGACCACTAGGGGGCACACCTACAACTCTTTATATAAGACAGGATAGGAAGAATGCAAAAGTGTGAAAGTCATTAAAAAAAAATGATGTTTAATTCCATGTTACAAATGAAGTGAAATCGCTGAAAAGACACTCTGTTCCCTTAAAAAGGATCCCGATACAAAGTAAAGTTCCTGTGTGAGAAGCTTCAGATCAAAGCTGCCATCTTCTGACTCCCGGACTACATTTCGTTCTACTATAGAGAGCTATTTATTTATATGTAAAATAATGTAGGAAAAGGAATCCTCTGAAAGAGTATAAGATTGGGGCAATGTGTTGGCTGGAAGACAGCTGAAAAAAATTGTGCTTGTTTTCTTCAGATGATTGAAAAAAAAGAGCAAACAGTGTGAGCAGGCAGGAAAAGCAAATAGAATTCTGGGGTGTATCACTAGAGGGGTCACCAGGAAGGGGGTCCTGATTCCTCTATATAGATCTTTATATCACTAGAGGGATCACCAGCAGGAGGAAGGAGGTCCTGATTCCTCTATATAGATCTTTATATCACTAGACGGACCACCAGCAGGAGGAAGGAGGTCCTGATTCCTCTATATAGATCTTTATATCACTAGAGGGATCACCAGCAGGAGGAAGGAGGTCCTGATTCCTCTATATAGATCTTTATATCACTAGAGGGATCACCAGCAGGAGGAAGGAGGTCCGGATTCCTCTATATGGATCTTTATATCACTAGAGGGGTCACCAGCAGGAGGAAGGAGGTCCTGATTCCTCTATATAGATCTTTATATCACTAGAGGGGTCACCAGCAGGAGGAAGGAGGTCCTGATTCCTCTATATAGATCTTTATATCACTAGAGGGGTCACCAGCAAGAGGAAGGAGGTCCTGATTCCTCTATATAGATTTTTATATCACTAGAGGGATCACCAGCAGGAGGAAGGAGGTCCTGATTCCTCTATACAGATCTTTATATCACTAGAGAGGTCACCAGCAGGAGGAAGGAGGTCCTGATTCCTCTATATAGATCTTTATATCACTAGAGGGGTCACCAGCAGGAGGAAGGAGGTCCGGATTCCTCTATATAGATCTTTATATCACTAGAGGGGTCACCAGCAGGAGGAAGGAGGTCCTGATTCCTCTATATAGATCTTTATATCACTAGAGAGGTCACCAGCAGGAGGAAGGAGGTCCGGATTCCTCTATATAGATCTTTATATCACTAGAGGGGTCACCAGCAGGAGGAAGGAGGTCCTGATTCCTCTATATAGATCTTTATATCACTAGAGAGGTCACCAGCAGGAGGAAGGAGGTCCGGATTCCTCTATATAGATCTTTATATCACTAGAGGGGTCACCAGCAGGAGGAAGGAGGTCCTGATTCCTCTATATAGATCTTTATATCACTAGAGAGGTCACCAGCAGGAGGAAGGAGGTCCCGATTCCTCTATATAGATCTTTATATCACTAGAGAGGTCACCAGCAGGAGGAAGGAGGTCCTGATTCCTCTATATAGGTCTTTATATGACTAGAGGGATCACCGGCAGGATGAAGGAGGTCCTGATTCCTCTATATAGATCTTTATATCACTAGAGGGGTCACCAGCAGGAGGAAGGAGGTCCTGATTCCTCTATATAGGTCTTTATATGACTAGAGGGATCACCGGCAGGATGAAGGAGGTCCTGATTCCTCTATATAGATCTTTATATCACTAGAGGGGTCACCAGCAGGAGGAAGGAGGTCCTGATTCCTCTGTATAGATCTTTATATCACTAGAGGGGTCACCAGCAGGAGGAAGGAGGTCCTGATTCCACTATATAGATCTTTATATCACTAGAGGGGTCACCAGCAGGAGGAAGGAGGTCCTGATTCCTCTATATAGATCTTTATATCACTAGAGGGGTCACCGGCAGGAGGAAGGAGGTCCTGATTCCTCTATATAGATCTTTATATCACTAGAAGGGTCACCGGCAGGAGGAAGGAGGTCCTGATTCCTCTATATAGATCTTTATATCACTAGAGGGGTCACCAGCAGGAGGAAGGAGGTCCTGATTCCTCTATATAGATCTTTATATCACTAGAGGGATCACCAGCAGGAGGAAGGAGGTCCTGATTCCTCTATATAGATCTTTATATCACTAGAGGGATCACCAGCAGGAGGAAGGAGGTCCTGATTCCTCTATATAGATCTTTATATCACTAGAGGGGTCACCAGCAGGAGGAAGGAGGTCCTGATTCCTCTATGTAAAGCATCATCGTCATGGGCATTGCTTCCTTCAGCATTTATGAATGGAGATATCTAGAGTGATGTTATCACATCAGCACCATTCTCTCCATCATCGAGGATTGCCAAAGGAACTTCCCAAGATGCTGAACATCATGGGACCTACGTGAGGATTTTGGAAAAGTCTACTGTTGGGGGCCTACAAAGGGATAAGTGGGTCAGTTAAGAAAGGAAAAAGGGGGAGAGAGGTTGATTTAGAGTTTGGCTTAGAGGAAACAAGGGAAAATAAACTTGACCTTTACCTGAAGGGTGTGAATAAGGTTCAAGAGGGCTGTATTTTTGCCATGAGATGAAGATCACAGATGCAGGGACCTCAAACTAGCAGGAGGAAAGTTCCAAAGTAAAGTTAGAAAGTGGTGAAAGTGTGGATCTGACTTCCAGCAGAGGTAGTGACTTCATCAGCAGTAAGTGACTTTAAATACGATCGGTATAAGGTCTATACTCAGGAAAAGACTCAATGGACCACTTGGCCTTTTTCTTCCATTAGCCTCCTTTGTTCCTATAAATACATTGACTTTTACTGTCTGGGTATCCAAAAACATCAGCTTCCAGCTGAAGCTCCTCACACTGGTTGTACTCTTCATGCATGATTCCCATTATTATGTTACAGTGATGGCAACTTCAGGAGATGCCGGGTTTTGCAGCAGATCGACGCAATGATGGCGCCAGGAGAACACATCCAGATGACAAACTGCCTGGGAGGGTAAACAGCAATCACTTTCAATCAGAAAATTGCTGTTTTTCCAGCATTTTAGATCAATTTTGAGATATTTCTTTGGAATGGGCATCCCTTTAATCAAGTAGTGGGGCCAGTTCTGTCACCAGCCGTATTTATTTATTTTTTCCCATCCTTTGTATTAGTTTGCTCAACACATACAGCTTTGATATGGCTGTGATTAGGTGGACGATGTTTTTTAGTCTGCTGGATGGAGTCTGGTCATGGCTGTCCGCCACATGTTTAACTTTCCTTGTTTGGGCTTTTTTATGCCCTTTTTGAGCACCTCCAGTCTGCCTGACGTGCCAGCAAAGCAGCGCAGCGAATCAAAGGCCCCTATTTGTTCACACGGTATTGCAAACAGTTGTAGATAAAATGTATTTTCCCAGTGAGGACGCTGCCAGGAGTCGTCTGCACTATCTTTTTTTCTTAACACCTTCACGCCCGGATTTGTCATTATAATATTTGTAATACCTGCCACGCGACTGCTGCGTAGTTTGAACTTTCTACGTCAAATTTAAAGCCCAGTTCCAGCCCCCTTTTTCTGCACTCCATCCATAGTTTGCACAAAATGGTTGTACATCAATTCTTTGTGTTTGTATCCAGTTGCGTGACAGGTCCTCTTTCTCCTGTTCTTCCTCTGGCGGGTTCTGTATGGTGCAGAGAGTGTAGTTACATAATCATTTGGCGATGCTCCTTGCAGAATTCTCCAAGCTGGTCTCATATGAAGTATGTTCCTCTCGAGCACCATGCTGAAGTTGACCATATGGTTAATTGTGGACTCCAACCAATCCTGACTAGGCCCAACATGGAGAAGATATGTCACCAGCACCCCAACAAGCTTGTTATGTGATTGTGCAATAAAAGGAACTTTTCGTTTTGAAACCAGCTTGCCAATGTGCTGGTGACATATCTTATACAGGGTGGCCTGGTGACAGAGCACGGATTCTTGATGCTGTCGGCTCACAAGCAGAGCGTCCTTCAACCTGGGAGAGGGCCAATGCTGGATCACAGAGTAGTGAGCCTGGGGATTTTTTAGTTTTATTTTTTTATAACCTGAAGTTGGTGTCTAAAGTGACTCTGTAATGAACAAGTTTGGCAGCCCCATCAACGTATACCCTATGTGGTCAAAAGATTGTAGAGCCCTTGACCATCACACCTACTATATGGCAAAAAGTATGTTAAGGTGTCTCCAGTGAAGGACCCTGGTAATACTACATCACACAAAGACATTGGAGACAATTGTGCTTTTCCAACCTTGTGGTAACAGTTTGGTGAAGACCCTTTTCTGTTCCAGCATGATTGTACGGCCCCCCACCCCTGTGTACAAAGCCAACCCCATAAAGACATGGAGTCACCAGTTTGGTGTGGAGGAACTCGAGTGTCCTGCACAGAGCCCTGATACTGAAAACCTTAGAGATGAATTGGAACGCCAATGGTGAGCCAAGTCTTCTTATCCAAGACAAGTACCTGATCTCACAAATGTTTCTTTGGCTGACTGGACACAATTTCCCACAATCATAGTCCAAACATTTGTGGAAAGCCTTTCCATGTAGGTAAAGCCAGCTCCATAAAGACATGGTGTGACCAGTTTGGTGTGGAGGAACTCGAGTGTTTTGCACAGAGCCCCGACCTCATCCCTACTGAACACCTTTGGAGGAATGGGAACGCTGATTGAGAGTCAGGTCTTCTCATCCAACATCAGTCTTATCCTTGGAAGTTCATCATTAAAGAACCCTACTAATAATAGTAATAGGATTAGCTCATTTCTAACGGATACACTATTTGGTCCAAAGGCTGCAGACCCCCCTCCAAATGATGGAGTTTAGGTGTCTCCAGTGAAGGGTCCTGGTAATACTCCATCATACAATGGCATTGTAGACAATTGTGCTCTTCCAACCTTGGTGAAGACACTTTTCTGTTCCACCATGACTGCCCCCCCGTGCACGAAGCCAGCTCCATAAAGATATGGTGTGACCAGTTTGGTGTGGATGAACTCAAGTGTCCTGCACAGAGCCCTGACCTCAACCCTACTGATCACCCTTGGGGTGAATTGGAACACCAATTGTGAGCCATTTCTTCTCATTCAACATCGGTATCCTACCTCACAAATGTTCCTTTGGCTGATTGAATACTAATTCCCACAGGCATACTTCAAAGTTTTCTGGGAAACCTTTCCAGAAGAGTAGAGCCAGCTCCATAAATACATTGTTTGATGCGTTTAGTGTGGCTGAACTGCATAGAGTCCTGACCTCAACCCTATTGAATATACCTTTGGGATGAATTGGAACAACGATGGTGAGCCAGGTCTTCTCATCCAACATTAGTACCTGACCTCACAAATAGACACAACCTCCCAGAGACTTCTGGGAAGTCTTCACAGAAGAGTGGAGGATGTTCTAGTTGCAAAGAGGGGCAACTTCATAATAATGGTTATGGGGAGGGGGGCACCTCTATATTAATGGCTGGGCTTTTGGAATGGGAAGCTCAACAAGCTCATAGAGGTTGAGGAACTCGAGTGTCCTGCACAGAGCCCAGACCTCAACCCTACAGACCACCCTTGGGATAAATTAGAAGGCCAAATGCACCATCACGGTAAAGCTGCTCTTTGTATCACGGGGGATGAATACATAATAGAGACTAAGATCTTCTAATATTAGTGTCCAGTCACGTGAGTGACTCTCATTGATCAAGTTGAATTGCTTTAGTGAGGCCGCTTCCATATTCTTGCGGCATATGAACACTTTCAAACCTTTTTGAGCCTAGGCATCCCTGAAGAACGCCAATCGTCTGAAATGCCTTTATATACTGTAACATGGACAGTAAAACTCAGAAGTCCTGATGAAGGGGAATTTGTGAAACACGTTGACTTTCTATTGCTGCTGATTTTTTGTAAAAATAGAAAAAAATACTCTGGACTCCACCACCCTTACTGCTATCTACTGGACTTCTCTGTATCACCGAGGACCTTGTCCATCATATAACTGGCCTGAAGACAAAAAGGTAATTAAATATGTGCTGTGAGCCATCCAGGGGAGGGGGGAGGGGGGGGGGCATTTATTAGGCTGGGGTGGGCCAATGCTTAAAACCAATACCCGAGAAATGACCTCCGTTGGGTTCATAGCCAGGTGAGACCTCCCGGGTTATAATGATGAAAATAATCCCAATGGCCTTTGTTCCTCGGCTTCCTAGACAGTGGCGTTGTACACAGCGGATCACCCTGGAAGGGGATTATTCATGTATTCCTAATAGAGATGAAAGTGTCTTCGATCGGTCAGTGAAGGTGTGAGATACCGAGAGAGAGAGAGCAGAGGAGAGAAATGCCGGAGGGGCGCTGATAGGGGCTCATTACTCCCCATTCCAAAGAGACCGCAGCAATCTTCCGCCCCCGACCACCCCACAACCCCCCTCTCTTGTTTAGTGTTACCCAGTCACGCAATTCTATTCCCCGGAGCCGGGCCGGTCATTCATCACCAGCTAAATACGATGATTACAGGAGCAGATGGGAACCAGATCTGAAAAACGTCACATTTACTAATGTGGGGGCCGCGTGCGAAAGGATTTCATTCTAAAGAATACGTCTGCAAATCCTTAAAGTGGAACTCCTGGCAAAATAAATACATAAATATTGCTCCCCCCCCCCCAACTTACTGTCTGTTCAGTCTAGGGGGGCTCTCGAGTAGACTGCGGTACTTACCTCACTCCGTGATTTTGCAGGCTTCTCCCACACTGGACAACCGACCGCCGGCCACCCCCACCCCCTCACTGACATCATCACATGCGGCAGAATCTGCCCCATTTACACCGGTAATGCCCCCCCCCCTCCCCCATACACACACTATGAGCACAGGGAAGCCCCCCCTGCTTCAGTATACTCTATGTCCTCCCTGTGGTGAGGTGGCACAAGCTCACTGGTCCCCCCCGGTGGTTGGGAGGGATAAAAACATCAGCAGAGAGCTCTTTTATTGAATGCGCACTCTGGAGCTGGGACAGTGTCTGGGGTCAGGCAATGCGAATCTTCAGGTTCCCATGACTCTTAGCTTGAAGTGGAATTAGAGGTTCGGCTAAAAAAAAAAACCCAAACATGTTATACTTATCTCTGCTCTGTAATGGTTTTGCACGGAGCAGCCCCCGATCCTCCTCTTCTCAGGTGGCTCCTCCCCCTTGACCAGTGCCCCCAATAGCAAGCCACTCGCTATGGGGTCACTGGTGCGTGCTCGCTCCTGAGCCCAGCTCTATGCATCCATAAGACACATAGAGCCGCTGCTCCGCCCCACCCCCACTCTCTCCTCATTGACGCCAATGGCCCCCACTGCAGTCTCAGCCAATGAGGAGAGGGAGTCCCGGGACAGCCAAGGCTCTCGTGCACATCGCTGGATCGAGAGGGGTCTAAGTTAAGTATTAGCGGGGGCTGTGGGTGGAGCAGCACACAGAAGGTTTTTTTTTACCTTCATACATAGAATGTATGAAGATGTAGAGCTCTGGGGTTTAATCGGGGGGCTCCTCGCCAAATTCCTTGTCAGAAGTAGCTACTGTAGTTAATTATTAGGGATCCATTGACTTCTCCCTAAGTTTGGCCTGGTTGTACTTTCCGCTCCCACCACCAGGTGGCCGGGCACTTGGAGGTATTAGATTGAGAAGGACAACTCAAGGTCGGGTTATGGGTATATGGGGTATCTCAGCCAATGGGCAGGGATTTTGTTGAATCCATTTCCCTGCTGGGAGAACCTATATATTCGGGTGAGGTCAGGTGATCTGTGTTCTGTGCCACCCAGAATGCCGTCTGGGTGGATGTGTGTCGTCCGCCCTGGACTGCTAGGCCAGAGATTGGGCCTATCCCAGGGGCATCTGGCTGCCAGGCTTTGTGAGGGCCTATCCAGAGTAAGAGAGCAGAGAAGGGTTGGGAATGCGGCTTGCAGTCCAACCAGAAGTGACGGTTCTGCCAGCCGGAGAACCTGTCGTGGTTTGAGGTAGAGGGGAAGATGTCACCTTATTACCAGGGACCAGAGTGAGTGACTGAAGCAAGTACCGGGGCAGTATTCTCACCAACCGGAGACGGTGGAGAATCGGGAAACTTCAGGCAGTGATCGAGTCAGGGACACAACCAGCGGAGGTGACGCTTGCAGAGCAACTTGTGTGCCAAACCAGGGACCGAGCCGGTCACCGGGGGTAAAACTTGAGAAGATTCTGAAGTGCCAAGCTAGGGACCCAGCAGGGAAGCGGGGGTGACGCTTGAGGGGATACTACCACAAAGGCTTTGAGGAGCTCAAGGGATTCAGAGTCAGTGAATCAGAGGGTCCAGTGAGAGACCGGGAGCTCAAGGGGGCTGAAGAACTACAAGGAGAAGTTGTAGTACAGCTGAGAGAACTGTCACTTTGAGTTGGGAACTAAGTACTGTTGTCATAGGAGACAGTGACCCTGCACGTGCAGAAGTGGCACCTCGCTGGGGCCTTTCCCTGTACGGCTGTCCTCCTATTGAAGTCTCAGAGTCTGCCATTGAAATTGTAATTACTTAAGGGTGTCCTGGCCCTAACCCTCTTTACCTTTCAAAATATAAAAAGGACTGTCAAAGAAATAAAACCTCTTTACATCCAAGAAGTGTCTGGCGCCCAATGACTTTTATCACCTTTTGCACCCACTATGCCTCACAACTCAACACATATTGAAGGATGTCAGCTATCTTTAGCCTTGAAAGTTCTCATTAGACTGGAAGAGGTCAGAGATTCTGCTACAAAGGTAAAAAAAACGTTCGCCTTTACAACCACTTTAAGCCTGAAATCCAGGTCTGGATTTTGTAACATGGATACATTGTCCCAGCTTGGACAAACTATGTATATACCAGAGTTGGGGGGGTTCCTCTAGAAGCTGGAAGTCACTTTAGAAGGCACCACTACTACACTTCTGTTACCTCTCCTACACTACTACTACACCTCTACTACACCACTAATACACCTCTCCTACAGTACTACTACACCACTACTACACTTCTGTTACCTCTCCTACACTACTACTACACCTCTACTACACCACTAATACACCTCTCCTACAGTACTACTACACCACTACTACACTTCTGTTACCTCTCCTACACTACTACTACACCACTACTACACCACTAATACACCTCTCCTACAGTACTACTACACCACTACTACACTTCTGTTACCTCTCCTACACTACTACTACACCTCTACTACACCACTACTACAACTCTAATACACCTCTCCTACACCTTTCCTACACCACTACTACACCTCTACTACACCACTACTACACCTCTACTACACCACTACTACACCTCTACTACACCTCTATAACACCACTACTACACCTCTACTACACCACTACTACACCTCTACTACACCTCTACTACACCACTACTACACCTTTACTACACCACTACAGTGATCACCACTAGCTTCAGGGTCCTGTGCCGAGCAGTTGTCCTGCTACATTGTGAAGACAGGAAATCATACTCTTGGCATGGGCCCCATATAAGGAAAAACCTTTGCATTTCCCCAATGAGTGCAAAGTGTTTTCTGATTGGATGAGGTGGAAAGGCGAGGTGGTGATAAGTGAGCAACTTCTGCGTTCAATAGGTAGCAGGGAAGCCGCTTGGCACAGGACCCGGAGGATAGTGGCAATCATTGCTGTAGTGGTGTGTATACAGTGATTTCCAGCTTCCACAGGGGTCCTCCACCTCTGGTATATACTCTACATATCTAAATATATCCATATCTGGACTTCAACTTTAAGGCTCCATTCACATCTCTGCGTTTCAGGAACGCAGCAAAATCACGTGCTTTGCGGACCGACAGAGGAACACGTCGCACTTTAGCAGACACATCGGTGTGCCATAAATCCCTAATGACACCCCCACACATTGGTAACCGCGGAGAGTTATGCAGCACCATACTGTTCGGTGCGAAAGAAGGGGCGGAGACTTCTTCCCCGTGTTTCTCGCGAGTATTTCAGTCCATTACCATGAATGGAGAGCCCTACATGCAGCCACACAGGTGAGGCCAATGCCGTGTACTCACCACCGGACTTTTCTACCGGACTGGTCCGATGGAACGAATCCGTCCGACAATCTGACCGTGTGTGGCCTTCATCGGACTTTTTTCAGTCGAAAATCAGACGGACTTTAGATTTGGAACATGTTTCAAATCTTTCCGACGGACTCGAGTCCAGTCGAAAAATCCGCTTGTCTGTATTCTAGTCCGATGGACAAAAAAGGACGCAAGGGCCGCTATTGGCTACTGGCTATGAGCTTCCTTATTCTAGTCCCTTCGTACGTCATCACGTTCAAACCAGCAGACTTTAGTCCATTCGTGAGTGGGCAAGTCCGGTCCTTCGAAAGTCCGTCGGAAGTACTGTCGGACCTTTGATGCTGAAAAGTCCGCTCGTGTGTACGCGGCATTAGACTAAATATGAAGGGGGGAGGGGCTGGGAGCAAATCAGTTATAAGTTACATTGTATACTAAGATAATAATAATATCAGATGGTACATTTATATTCTTGCATGACCCCATTCTGGATGTGTCCTCCTGAAGTCCTCCTAGCATGTTAAAGAGTCCTCCTGCCCTGGACCCCATTCCATGTGAACTCTCACCCACCATAGAAACATACAATGACTTCTACCCGCTACGTAGTTTGTTCTGGATATGGACGGTTTGTCATCTATACTGTTTTTCATGGTTTATCATTTACCATTTTCTAGGAAGGAAGGTCACCACAAGTCCTCTGCATGTTTTTTTCAGGCTTCTGCGTGTACATTGGACAGAAACCACTTGTTTTCAATGCAAAACCTTCCATGAAATGAAGACTAAAAGGGAATAGATGTGTCCCCGAAAATAAAGGATTGTGGGGGCGAGTTCAGGATGGGGAGTCTAGGCTGATCAGATCTTTAATGGCCAACACACACCTAAAGCTGAACTCCGGCCAATAGAAAATACACAAATGAATTGGAACGAGGGCTGTACCGAAAGTAATGCAAAATAGGTCATAACCTTTTATTAATTTACATCAGGCATTCAAATGTCACATGTTGGTGGAGTTCCTCTATACTAACTCTATAGTAACTCTCCCTCTATATCTTCCTCTGTAGGAACTCTTCCTCTATAGTAACTCTCCCTCTATATCTTCCTCTATAGGAACTCTTCCTATATGGTAACTCTCCCTCTATATCTTCCTCTATAGTAACTCTTCCTCTATAGTAACTCTCCCTCTATATCTTCCTCTGTAGGAACTCTTCCTCTATAGTAACTCTTCCTCTATAGGAACTCTTCCTCTATAGGAACGCTAATGCCCCGTGCACACGATCGGACTTCCCGACAACAAAACCATGGAATTTAGTTTGAAGGTTGTTGGCTCCAACTTGTCTTGCATACACACGGTCACACAAATGTTGGCCAACAATTACAAACGTAGTGACCTACAAGACGCACGGCGAGCCGATAAAAAGGAAGTTCAATAGTCATGTGATATCTCCATTACGAACGCTAGTTTTACAAGACCGAGCGCTTCCGGCTCGCCCTTGCTTCCGAGCATGTGTGTTTGTAGTTTGGACTTTTGTCCGACAGACTTGTGTACACATGTTTAGAGAGTAGGACAACACACATTTGTTGGCGGAAAATTTGAGAGCATGCTAGCCAACAAATGTCCGATGGAGCACACACACATGGTCGGACTTACCGCCAACGAGCTCACATCCAACATTTCCTGTCGGAAAATCTGATCGTGTGTACGCAGCATTACTCTATAGTAACTCTCCCTCTATATTTTCCTCTGTAGGAATTCTTCCTCTATGGTAACTCTTTCTCTATAGTAACTCTACCTCTATAGGAACTCTTCTTCTATAAGAACTCTTCCTCTATAGTAACTCTCCCTCTATTGTAACTCTTCCTCTATAGGAACTCTCCCTCTATAGGAACTCTTCCTCTATTGTAACTCTTCCTCTATAGTAACTCACCCTCTATATGAACTCTCCCTCTATTGTAACTCTTCCTTTATAGGAACTTTTCCTCTATAGTAACTCTTATTCTAGAGTAACTCTCCCTCTATAGTAACTCTCCCTCTATTGTAACTCTTCCTCTATAGTAACTCTCCCTCTATAGTAACTCTTCCTCTATAGTAACTCTCCCTCTATTGTAACTCTTCCTCTATAGTAACTCTTCCTCTATAGTAACTCACCCTCTATATGAACTCTCCCTCTATTGTAACTCTTCCTTTATAGGAACTTTTCCTCTATAGTAACTCTTATTCTAGAGTAACTCTCCCTCTATAGTAACTCTCCCTCTATTGTAACTCTTCCTCTATAGTAACTCTCCCTCTATAGTAACTCTTCCTCTATAGTAACTCTCCCTCTATTGTAACTCTTCCTCTATAGTAACTCTCCCTCTATTGTAACTCTTCCTCTATAGTAACTCTTCCTCTATGGTAACTCTTCCTCTATAGTAACTCTTCCTCTATAGTAACTCTCCCTCTATTGTAACTATTCCTCTATAGTAACTCTTCCTCTATGGTAACTCTCCCTCTATAGGAGCTCTCCCTCTATTGTAACTCTCTCTCTGTAGGAACTCTCCCTCTATAGGAACTTATCCTCTATAGTAACTCTTCCTCTATAGGAACTCTTCCTATACTGTAACTCTTCCTCTATAGTAACTCTTCCTCTATAGGACCTCTTCCTCTATAGGAACTCTTCCTGTATGGGAACTCTTCCTCTATAGTAACTCTTCCTCTATAGGAACTCTTCCTGTATAGTAACTCTTCCTCTAAAGGACTCCTTGTTCTATAGTAACTCTTCCTCTATAGGACCTCTTCCTCTATAGTAACTCTTCCTCTATAGGACCTCTTCCTCTATAGCAGTGGTTCTCAACCTGGGGGTCGGGACCCCCTCGGGGGTCAAATGATGATTTGCCAGGGGTCACCAAATCCTTGGCTGTCCCTGGAGCCCTCAGCCGCCCACTCAGCCTCTTCGCAGCCGCCCATTCAGTTCACGGCATGACTGGGGGGGCAGAGACTAGAGGTCAGCTGACTGGTGAGGAATGTGAAGTGGGAGGGGCTGGAGGAGACCCTATCTCCTGATTTCGACATAGGTGTCACTGCTACGGGATACCACAAAGTCGGAGACACAGTGAGTAACACTACCTGTGATTATAGTTGCCATTACAAGTCCCCACTACAGTTCTCAGATCAGCAGATGACCTTGATCAAGAGCACCTAAGTTGGCTGATCAGAACTCCCCCCAGCACTGCCACTCTTCCCATCCCCCACCAGCACTGCCACTCATCCCATTCCCCCACCAAGGAGTAAGAGAAGGATTAAAAATAGAGAATACATGGAAGGGAGAGGGAAAAAGGGAGATAAAGAATAAGAGAACAAGAAAGATGGCTAGAAAGAGGGATGGGGAAAAAAAACAAGAAATTAGGATAGAGAGGGATAAAAGGGAATGAAAGGAGAACAAAAAGAAAGAGTGGTACATCTTAAAATGTACCATAAGGGGTTTTAATACTGTACGAGTGGAAGGGACTCGGGGAGCGCTAAATGTCCATGGCTTAGGGGCACAAATTACTTGTCTTGCCTTGGGTGCTGACAACCCACGCTATGAAAATAATTTTTCGGTTGGGGGTCTCCACAACTTGGGAAATTTTATCAAGGGGTCACGGCTCTAGAGAGGTTGAGAGCCACTGCTCTATAGGAACTCTTCCTCTATAGGACCTCTTCCTCTATAGTAACTCTTCCTCTATAGGAACTCTTCCTCTATAGTAACTCTTCCTCTATAGGACCTCTTCCTCTATAATAACTCTTCCTCTATAGGACCTCTTCCTCTATAGGACCTCTTCCTCTATAGAACCTCTTCCTCTATAGGGACTCTTCCTCTATAGTAACTCTTCCTCTATAGTAACTCTTCCTCTATGGTAACTCTTCTTCTATGGTAACTCTTTGTTCTATTGGAACTCTTCTTCTATGGTAACTCTTCCTCCATAATGACTCTCCCTCTACAGGAACTATCCCTCTATATAAAGGTCCTACTCAGCATTGTCTCCATCACAAGTGATAGATTTATGCCATCTTTGAACTCAACTTCTGAATCCTCTTTGAAAACATTCAGGTATCCTCTGTTGTTCCCAGTTCTTTACAGCCATCAAATCGTTGTCCCTGAAGACTGCCCTTCATTGGACTGAAACAAGTAGAAGTCGGAGGGCACTAAATCTGGGCTGTAGTGGGGATGATGAATCATTAACCAGCCAAATGTTCCGATCATCTGATTTGTTGATAAAGATGTGTGTGTGGCTGTGTATATAGTCATGGTGGATGTGGATGGTTTTCAGATTCCTGGTCGCTCTCTTCCTCCCAATGGCTTCTATGAGCTTCTTAAGTGTCTCAATGTTTGGCCACATTCCAGAAAATAAAGGCGAATGACGCTCATGTCATCCCAAAAAACAGTCACCATGACTTCCTATGCTCTTGAACGTCCTAGGCTTTGGGAAAGAGGTGTGACCTCATTTCATGGACTGATTCTTCATTTCCAGGTCATAAAGATATGCCCACCTTTCATCCTCTGTCACCAGATCAGCAAAAACGTGTCTTCATTGGCCACCAGCAGATCCGAGCAGAGTTCCACCCTTCTCTCCTTCCAATCTGATGTCAACTGCCGAGGTCCCCACTTTGCACACACTTTCCAATACCCCAAGTCTTCCACCATCTTCTGCATGGTATTGTGAAATAATGAAAAAGTAGAAGAAGAGTTACTATAGAGGGAGAGTTCCTATAGAGGAAGAGTTACTATTCCTGAGTGGAGGCCAGTGGAGGGAATAAGGGATTAGTAGAGGGGGTGGAGGACACTGAATGGAGACCAGTGGAGGGATTGGCAGAGAGGGGTGGAGGACACTGAATGGAGACCACTGGAGGGATTGGTAGAGAGGGGTGGAGGACACTGAATGGAGGTCAGTGGAGGGATTGGCAGACAGGGGTGGAGGACACTGAATGGAGACCAGTGGAGGGATTGGTAGAGAGGGGTGGAGGACACTGAATGGAGGTCAGTGGAGGGATTGGCAGAGAGGCGTGGAGGACACTGAATGGAGACCAGTGGAGGGATTGACAGAGAGGAGTAGAGGACACTGAATGGAGGCCAGTGGAGTGATTAATAGAGGGGTGGAGGACACTGAATGGAGGTCAGTGGAGGGATTAGTAGAGGGGTGGAGGACACTGAGTGAAGGCCAGTGGAGGGATTGGTATAGAGGGGTGGAGGACACTGATGGGAGACCAGTGGAGGGATTGGTAGACGGGTGGAGGACACTGAGTGGAGGCCAGTGGAGGGATTAGTAGAGGGGTGGAGGACACTGAGTGGAGGCCAGTGGAGGGATTGGTAGAGGGGTGGAGGACACTGAATTGAGACCAGTGGAGGGATTAGTAGAGAGGAGGAGGACACTGAGTGGAGGTCAGTGGAGGGATTGGTGGAGAGGGGTGGAGGACACTGAATTGAGACCAGTGGAGGGATTGGTAGAGGGGTGGAGGACACTGAGTGGAGACCAGTGGAGGGATTGGTGGAGAGGGGTGGAGGACACTGAGTGGAGGCCAGTGGAGGGATTGGCGGAGATGGGTGGAGGACACTTATGGGAGACCAGTGGAGGGCATGTTAGAGGGGTGGAGGACACTGAGTGGAGGCCAGTGGAGGGATTGGTAGAGGGGTGGAGGACACTGAGTGGAGACCAGTGGAGGGATTGGTGGAGAGGGGTGGAGGACACTGAGTGGAGGCCAGTGGAGGGATTAGTAGAGAGGAGGAGGACAGTGAGTGGAGGTCAGTGGAGGGATTGGTAGAGGGGTGGAGGACAGTGAATGGAGGCCAGTGGAGGGATTAGTAGAGGGGTGGAGGACACTGAGTGGAGGCCAGTGGAGGGATTGGTAGAGGGGTAGAGGACACTGAGTGGAGGCCAGTGGAGGGATTGGTAGAGGGGTGGAGGACACTGAATGGAGACCAGTGGAGGGATTGGTAGAGGGGTGGAGGGCACTGAATGGAGACCAGTGGAGGGATTGGTAGAGGGGTGGAGGACACTGAGTGGAGGCCAGTGGAGGGATTGGTAGAGGGGTGGACGGCACTGAGTGGAGGTCAGTGGAGGGATTGATAGAGGGGTGGAGGACACTGAGTGGAGGCCAGTGGAGGGATTGGTAGAGGGGTGGAGGACACTGAATTGAGACCAGTGGAGGGATTGGTAGAGAGGAGGAGGACACTGAGTGGAGGCCAGTGGAGGGATTAGTAGAGGGGTGGAGGACACTGAATTGAGACCAGTGGAGGGATTGGTAGAGAGGAGGAGGACACTGAGTGGAGGCCAGTGGAGGGATTAGTAGAGGGGTGGAGGACACTGAGTGGAGGTCAGTGGAGGGATTGGTAGAGGGGTGGAGGACACTGAGTGGAGGCCAGTGGAGGGATTGGTAGAGGGGTGAAGACACTGAATGGAGACCAGCGGAGGGATTGGTAGAGGGGTGGAGGACACTGAATTGAGACCAGTGGAGGGATTGGTAGAGAGGGGTGGAGGACACTGAATTGAGACCAGTGGAGGGATTGGTAGAGGGGTGGAGGACACTGAATTGAGACCAGTGGAGGGATTGGTAGAGGGGTGGAGGACACTGAGTGGAGGCCAGTGGAGGGATTAGTAGAGGGGTGGAGGACACTGAATGGAGACCAGTGGAGGGATTGGTAGAGGGGTGGAGGACACTGAATTGAGACCAGTGGAGGGATTGGTAGAGGGGTGGAGGACACTGAATGGAGGTCAGTGGAGGGATTAGTAGAGAGGGGTGGAGGACACTGAATTGAGACCAGTGGAGGGATTGGTAGAGGGGTGGAGGACACTGAGTGGAGGCCAGTGGAGGGATTGGTAGAGAGTAGGAGGACACTGAGTGGAGGCCAGTGGAGGGATTGGTAGAGGGGTGGAGGACACTGAATTGTGACCAGTGGAGGGATTGGTAGAGGGGTGGAGGACACTGAATGGAGGTCAGTGGAGGGATTGGTAGAGAGGGGTGGAGGACACTGAGTGGAGACCAGTGGAGGGATTGGTAGAGGGGTGGAGGACACTGAATGGAGGTCAGTGGAGGGATTGGTAGAGAGGGGTGGAGGACACTGAGTGGAGGCCAGTGGAGGGATTAGTAGAGGGGTGGAGGACACTGAATGGAGACCAGTGGAGGGATTGGTAGAGGGGTGGAGGACACTGAATGGAGACCAGTGGAAGGATTGGTAGAGGGGTGGAGGACACTGAGTGGAGGCCAGTGGAGGGATTGGTAGAGAGTAGGAGGACACTGAGTGGAGGCCAGTGGAGGGATTGGTAGAGGGGTGGAGGACACTGAATGGAGGTCAGTGGAGGGATTGGTAGAGAGGGGTGGAGGACACTGAGTGGAGACCAGTGGAGGGATTGGTAGAGGGGTGGAGGACACTGAATGGAGGTCAGTGGAGGGATTGGTAGAGAGGGGTGGAGGACACTGAATGGAGACCAGTGGAAGGATTGGTAGAGGGGTGGAGGACACTGAGTGGAGGCCAGTGGAGGGATTGGTAGAGAGTAGGAGGACACTGAGTGGAGGCCAGTGGAGGGATTGGTAGAGGGGTGGAGGACACTGAATGGAGGTCAGTGGAGGGATTGGTAGAGAGGGGTGGAGGACACTGAATGGAGACCAGTGGAGGGATTGGTAGAGAGGGGTGGAGGACACTGAGTGGAGGTCAGTGGAGGGATTGGTAGAGAGGGGTGGAGGACACTGAATGGAGACCAGTGGAAGGATTGGTAGAGGGGTGGAGGACACTGAATTGAGACCAGTGGAGGGATTGGTAGAGGGGTGGAGGACACTGAATGGAGGTCAGTGGAGGGATTGGTAGAGAGGGGTGGAGGACACTGAATTGAGACCAGTGGAGGGATTGGTAGAGAGGGGTGGAGGACACTGAATGGAGACCAGTGGAAGGATTGGTAGAGGGGTGGAGGACACTGAATTGAGACCAGTGGAGGGATTGGTAGAGGGGTGGAGGACACTGAATGGAGACCAGTGGAGGGATTGGTAGAGAGGGGTGGAGGACACCGAGTGGTTGGGAAGGTGGATGAGTCTGACAGGAGCATTCATGATGGACTGAAGGGGGGAGGGGCCTATGTAAAGGTAAGCCATTGAGGGTGGAGTTGCGATAGTCGAGGTGAGAAGAGATGATCGGGGAGTAAATTAGAAGATTTAAGATTTTAAACAATTTTTCAACAAAAAGCAAAAAAAAAAAAAGACCCTTTCATTGGGAATTGCACCATTTGTCTTGAGTAATAACGAGGGGTAATGGCAGCCAATTAGGAGCCTCTAATGATTACACTCTATTACAGCACCCGCTGGGAATCGGACAGGAAGCCCTCCGACTATTAAACAGAAGAATTTGGCAATGCGAGATTTCACATTTCGACAAATATTTGCGCGGTGAGATAAGAGCAAAGGAGAGATTAAACCAACAAATGTCATAACTCCTGAGATTTCAACAACGGGTTAATGATTGTCACAAATTGATACAAAGACTTTTTATTTTCATTCGTCTTTCCTGGGATTTCAGTCTTCCGATAGATCTGCACTTTTTTTTTTTTTCGGTAATCTACGGAAAACATCTTGAGGCAATCATCGCGTTTCATTTAACAGAAATGATGGTGCTGATTTTGATTAATCTGCATAATGTGTTTCATATACATTACGAATATTTGGCACGGCGTCCGCGCAGTATATGTGGAGGAAACATGATATATATACATAAATTACATGAATTCCAGCAGATAACGACTACTCGGGTCGCCTTTTTCCACTCAAATTGATTTAAAGTGAACCTGTATAGAGGCCTAAGAGCCTGAATGTCCTCCCGGCTCTGCCGATCACCTTCTGGAGCCCCAATAGAAATCCGGCACTTCCAGGTATGAGGGAACACATGACTCTCTTCCTTACTCAGGATGAGCAGCCAATCAGCTGGTCCAAGAACGGTCACATAGGGCAGATGACAAGTCCCGAACGTCTTGAACCCAACCCAAAACTTTTTCTATTAACGTTTTTGTGGAGATAACGGTTTGAGTTCATCTCTACTTTGTTTTCAAGGTGTATTCTCAGGAATTGTGTTGGAGATAAATCCTTAAAGTTTCACTAAACCCCCATCATAAAAAACGATGAATAAATGGTGGATTCCATGCTGGTCATACTCACTCATCACTATGACATTCCTTCTCTGTATTCTACAAAAAACAAGTTGTTCCTGCTGCTCTCTGTCTCCCCCTTCTGTCCATGTCCCCAATGCGGTTTGAGATTTTTCAGAGCAGTGGGCACTGATATGCAGCACGAATGGGCACTGACAGGCACTGATAGGCATCATTGATGGGCACTGATAGGCAGCATTGGTGGGCACTAATAGGCGGCACTGATAAGAAGGCTCTAATTGGTGGCACTGATAAGCAGCACTGATAGGCAGCACTGATGAGGAGGCACTGATAGGCGGCACTGATGGGCGGCACTGATGAGGAGGCACTGATAGGCGGCACTGATAGGTGGCACTGATGGGCACTGCTTGGGCTGCATTGATTTTTGGGACACTGATTATCAGTGTAGATGTCCTCGGTCATACTTGCCCCCGCCGTTTCCTGGCTCTTCTCTCTTTACGATGTGACATTCTGTATATAGAGAGACGTTGTGCTATACTGGGGATTACAGTGGTGATCTATAAATCCTTTCCTCCCCCCACTCCATATCTCTGTCCAGATTTAAGGCCAGCCCCAAATATGAAATTTAAAGGACCTGTGCATTTTTATTGTCACCGAAGTCACATGATAAGGTCCTCTCCCCACAACCAGTGTATCTAAGCGGGGATTCATTTTATATAGTTGGATTTCACTAGAAATTTGCCTCTATGACGCGTCCAGTTATGGAGATTTGTGATGTGGATCTCTTCCCTGGCGGGGAGTGAAGACTTTGGAGACACAAATATTTTATTCAGAATTCTGGGTGGTGTTGAGTCCATTATGTCCCTTTATCATGGTTACCAATCCAATGGACAATGAGGTCCATGTGTCTCCATGCTTCTGTCTGTGATTGTGTGGATGGGAGTTTCTTCCATAATATGGAGGGTCACGGTCCTACTGTCTATATACAGGCCGGGCCCCGGGTAGTAGATTGAGTAGAATGACTTTTGTAGACAGAGGAAAAATAAATGAGTTTTATGAAGAGAAGCTTTCATGTGTTTCTGAGTCTTTGTATTATTACATCACCGGCTCCACCAGGAAAACTCCAGAGTTATTTCTAGTTCATATTTTATATAGAGGTGAGGACCATCTACTGCTTCTTTCTCATTTAAATTGTAAAGTGTCAGTTATACCGGTCAGCTACCTCCGAACCCCCATAAGTCACTCTGGGTTTCAGGGGTCCACGTAAGGCATATACCAACCTGCTTCTCACACCATGTGCTGTTCTATTGGTCCATCAATGTGGTGTGCAATCCAATACAGGAGGTGGGAAGGGAATGCCAGAGCTACAGTACTCTCTTGCCTGACACGACCCCTTTCATGTTTGCTGCCTGCCATGACTCTGGCTTTGACCTGCATTCTTTTCCTTTGCTGCTTGCCACAACCTTTACCTGCGCCTGACTTCTCTCTTGTTTGTTGTCTGAAACAACTCCTGCCTAGACCTGACTTCTCTTTTGTTTGCCACCTGCTGTGACCCCTGCCTGGACCTTATCTTTTGATTGTCACCTGGCTTTTATTCTGCCTGGACTTGGCTTCTCTTCTGTTTGCTGCCTGCTACCACCCCAGCCTGCACCTGACTTCTCTCTTGTTTGCCATTTCCCATGACACCTGCCTGGACCAGACTTCTCTTTTGTTTGCTGCCTGCCATGACCCCTGTCTGGACCTGCATTCTCTGTTGTTTGCTAACTGCCACAACTCCTGCCTGGACCCGACTTCTCTCTTGTTTGCCACCTGCTGTGGCCCCTGCCTGGACCTGACCTCTCTTGCTTGCCACCTGCTATGACCCCTGTCTGGACCTACCTTATCTTTTGTTTGTCACCTGGCTTTTACTATGCCTGCACCTGACTTCTCTCTTGTTTGCCATTTGCCATGACCCCTGCCTGGATCTGACTGCTCTGTTTTTTTTGCCTCCTGCCATGACCCCTTCCTGGACTAGACATCTTTCTTGTTTGCCACCTGCTTTAACTCCTTTCTAGATCTTCCTTCTCTCTTGTTTGCTGTCTGCCACGACATCTAAATGACTTCTCTTGTTTGCTGCCTGCCATGACCCCTGTCTGGACATTCCCTCTCTCTTGTCATCTGCCTCTCATGACCCCTGCCTGGACCTGACTTCTCTCTTGTTTTCCACCTGCTGTGACCCCTGCCTGGACCTGACTTCTCTCTTGTTTGCCATTTCCCATGACCCCTGCCTGAATCTGACTGCTCTGTTTTTTTTTTGCCTCCTGCCATGACCCCTTCCTGGACCAGATATCTTTCTTGTTTGCCACCTGCTTTAACTCCTTTCTAGATCTTCCTTCTCTCTTGCTTGTTGCCTGCCATGACCCGTGTCTTGTCCCAACTGTTCTCTACCACATCATGAAAAGTCTCTATAGCCGTTCTGTCCTAGAAAATCTTTGGTGGGGTGATCCTGAGGGCCACAACCTGGTGCCAATACATACGGAGAGCTCCCTGAGTGTTCATATCTTTCGTTTAGTTATGGAACTGTTTTTAAAATGATCTCAGATTTTTACCTTGTAAGCCTAGGTCTGACCTCTGACCCCGTACATGTTTATTTATTTCCCCTATCCATACAAAGAGCTGACATCACACAGTAATTAGTCCCCGCCCCTGAGGAGTTTACAGGCCATTGTTCCTAGGTTATTACCCTGCCATATGATCTTGTGTGGGAGATGGATCTCTACCAGCAAACCTAGAAAAACACACAAAGATTTCACAAAGGTGACAATCCAGAATAACAATCCTCATTTCTACAAAGTGACAGTTATTTTTAGCGAAGTCCAATGAGATGTAAAAATGACAGAATTGAACCTAATGTCCCTCTTGGAAAGTTCTAATCCAGGACCTTGGAGCTGCCAACCAATAAAATATATCAAAATCTAAAACTTTTCTTAGTTTCGTATATATTAGGGAAGGGTTAAGGCCCCTGCCAGGTTTTTGTTTTGCCATGGCTCCCCTCCTAAGGCTGCTCTGAGCTGCACTGTTCATGAGTCGCACTTACCTACACCCCTAGGAAGGTGGTTCCAGCGTAGGTTGCCACCTTTTCTTCAAGCCAAACCCGAACACTTTAGCGGGGGAACGCTGTGGACTCTGGTGTAAAGGGGAACTCTGATGTAAGGGGGGTTTCTGCTCACCCAACCTCCCACTTACATCGGAGTTCCCAGCATTCCCCCTAAATCAGGGTTCCCAAATACCCCCTTAAAGCACCCCTTACATCTGAGTCCCCCTTACCTTAGTATATTCACTCTCTCAGAGGCAAGAGAGAGAAGGGAGGGTGGGGGGGACTTCAGTCACAGACATTGGATGGTGAGCTCACTCACCCGGGGATGGAGGCTCAGGTATCGACACATTTTACCCACAATGTATCTGCCAGTTGCTGAACTTCAGATTTCCAGCCCACACATCCCTTTCCTGAGGACCAGAACACCGGGGACTGGGGTGTGTGGGTGGGCAGACAGGGGTAGAGGTGGGAGGAGGAGGAGGAGCAGATCAAGCCCTCTCTCCTCTCCTGTCCATGTATAGGAATGGGTCCTGTGCACACCCCTATGCACTCGGCGGTTGTGGTACTCGGTTACTTGGGGAGCCACAGTCCATTATGAATATTGTGTCCGGGTTTCAGGGGCTCTGAAACCCGGACACACGATTTAAAATCTGAACTGTCCGGGTGAATCCCGGACAGGTGGCAAACCTATTCCAGCGGCTCACAGGGTCCTATTTAGGGACCAACCAGGATGAAGAAATAGGAACAGGAATGTGCAAAGTGAGGAATCCTGAAAAGGGGAGGGGGGGGGCGGTAATTACATATAATTGTGAAATTAAAGAATGGCGGCGATTACATCATCCTGTAAAAAATGTGACCTCGTCCCATAACAAGAGTTCTCCGACGCAGTGCGAAGACGGGGATTTCTATGACTTCAGACTCTGAGCTCACACTCTGCCGCTGTCCTCATACGACGCCATACCTCATAAAACAAATGTCCCCGGCTCCCCGAATGACTACAACCGGGCCAGAGAATTCCTCTGCCTGGATCTTCGGGGGTCACCAAACCAAGTTGGCGCCCTCATTTATAGCGCAGGATTGATACAGTTCCTGGTTTATTGTATCAGAAGGATAATATATAACGCGGCCCGGCTGCCAAGTCTCAGATCGACTCCAACAGACGTCTACGGAGGAGAGAACGAACGTACAAATGGGGATTGTCAACCCAAGACGAGGGCCGACGATCGGACATATGGACTTCGTTATGGCTGCAGCATACATCAAACAGATTCCTCAACGCTACACAACATCTCCCCGGATCGGGATAGAAAAAAAAATCTTCCATATGTAATAAGTGTCTCATTGGCATAGACATGTGAAGAGAACCCGTCCCGGGACAGGAAATACATTCATACCGTATATACCGTATACTACATGAAAGACAAAACCGCCGCCGCCGCCGCCGTATACCAGAAAATCAACCGCCAAAATGCACTTCACCCCACCCTGACCTCTGAGTTACATTGTTACATAATTAATAGTTCCATGTTGTTACATTGTTACATAATTAATAGTTCCATGTTGTTACATTGTTACATAATTAATAGTTCCATGTTGTTACATTGTTACATAATTAATAGTTCCATGTTGTTACATTGTTAGTCTGGTTAACCACTTAAGAACCGAGCCTCTTTTTGACACTTGCTGTTTACAAGTTAAAGTGGAGTTCCACCCAAAAGTGGAACTTCCACTCATCAGATTCCTCCCCCCCTCCGGTGACACAGTTGGCACCTTTCAGGGGGGAGGGGGGCGCAGATACCTGTATATTACAGGTATCTGTACCCACGTCCGGCGTAGATAGCCGCAGAATCTGCGGTTATTTACGCCACGTCCTGCTCCCTCCCCCCCACTGTCTGCTGGGAAACACACGGGTCCCAGAGGCAGCAGGGAGCATTCGTATTGCGCGGCGCGACTCGCGTATGCGCAGTAGGGAACCGGGAAGTGAAGCCGCACGGCTTCACTTCCTGATTCCCTTACCGAAGATGGAGGCGGCAGCACCCGAGGACGGAGAGACGCTTCGGCCTCGGGTGCCGACATCGCGGGCGCCCTGGACAGGTAAGTATCCATGTTTTAAAAGTCAGCAGCTGCAGTATTTGTAGCTGCTGACTTTTAAAAAAAAATTTTTCGGCGGCGCTCCGCTTTAAAATCATTTTTTTTGTTACTAGAAAATTATTTAGAACCCCCCAAACATTATATATATTTTTTTCAGACACCCTAGAGAATAAAATGGCGGTCATTGCAATACTTTATGTCACACCGTTTTTGCGCAGCAGTCTAATGCCCCGTACGCGCGGTCGGATTTTCCGATGGAAAATGTGTGATAGGACCTTGTTGTCGGAAATTCCGACCGTGTGTGGGCTCCATCACACATTTTCCATCGGATTTTCCGACACACAAAGTTTGAGAGCAGGATATAAAATTTTCCGACAACAAAATCCGTTGTCGGAAATTCCGATCGTGTGTACACAAATCCGACGGACAAAGTGCCACGCATGCTCAGAATAAATAAAGAGATGAAAGCTATTGGCCACTGCCCCGTTTATAGTCCCAACGTACGTGTTTTACGTCACCGCGTTTAGAACGATCGGATTTTCCGACAACTTTGTGTGACCGTGTGTATGCAAGACAAGTTTGAGCCAACATCCGTCGGAAAAAATCCTAGGATTTTGTTGTCGGAGTGTCCGAACAAAGTCCGACCGTGTGTACGATCAATGTCCGACCGTGTACAAGTACATTATTTTTGGGGGAAAAAATAAAATTTTTGCACTTAACATATAAGACAACAGTAAAGTTAGCCCAATTTTTTATATTGTGAAAGATAATGTTACACCGAGTAAATTGATACCCAACATGTCACTCTCGGAGAGACTGGGAGCTTTACATTTTTTTTTCTTATTTATTTTACTTTTTATTTTTTACACTGTCCCTTTAAAAAAAAACTTTTGGATCACTTTTATTGTAAACATCCCTTGTGATAGAAAAAAAGCATGACAGGACCTCTTATATATGAGATCTGGGGGGTCAAAAAGACGTCACATCTCATCATTTACACTAAAATGCAATGAAAACAAAAAAAAAAATTCCCCTTTAAGACCATTGGGGGGAAGTGGCGATTGACGTGGCTTCCGTCATCTAATGTTATGGAGCCAACGAGTGGGGGCCATCTTCTTCATCTTCCCCTCACTCGGCTCCAGGCCTGTCAGGGGGGAGGACGATATCGGCTCCGCCGCTACCGACAGCTCCGGTAAGCAGCGGAGAGCGCGGTGGGAGGGGGGGGCCCTCTCCCGCCCCCCAATTAAAGTGATCTCGCAGAAAATCTGCCGCAGAGACCACTTCTATCCTAAAGAGGACCGCCCGCTGTTTCTGAAAATACCGGGGTTATGGCAGCTATCTCCTTCCATAACAACAGTATCTGGCGTCAAAGTACCGACGTACAGCTACGGCGCTTTGCGGCAAGTGGTTAAAAAAATATACATCCATCCAGTTCATGGTGACGGATTCTAACCGGCTGCTGCAGATACTTCACTGGGAGCCCAATGGAAAAAATGAAGAAATATTTTGGCGTTTTTTTAAGCGGCTCCTTTCACAAATCCCCCGCACTTTGCCCATTTTCAGTACACACCTCATTTTAGATCCAGTTTTGTGACACTGAATAGAGTTACAAACAATAAAAAAATAAAAACTTTTTTTTATATTAATGGTAAAAAAAAAGAAAAGAAAAAATTCTGTGCGTTTCTGTGCGTTCCATTCATTTCAGAGGACTGCCCTGCATGTGAGAAACACAGGAAAAAGTCCCTGACCCCCCCTGCACTGAGCGGCCTGGTGCTGCACTGAGCGGCCTGGTGCTGCGGTGCCCAGCGGTCGGGCGGTAGAGGAAACTCGTGTTTGCAGATCTGTTCAGGTGACAATAACACTTAATATTATCGCCGTGTGTCTGCTAAGGGGCGGAGCTTTTCTGTGGCAAATCGCAGGATTTTGTGCACATTCCTGACATGGAACGGTATGAATACGGCCCTGTGTGATGTCACATGCAGTGCATTACTCACATAGAAAACATACATTGTATTTTCCCAATGACACGTGTAGATTGTCTGCAGGTGTCACTGTACAATTAGATTGTAAGCTCTTATGAGCAGGGCCCTCTGATTTCTCCTGTATTGAATTGTATGGTAACTGTAATGTCTGCCCTCATGTCATAAAGCGCTGCGCAAACTGTTGGCGCCATATAAACCCTGTATAATAATAATAATAATAATAATAATGTATAAATCCTGTATAATAATAATAATACACAGGACGGCTGTATTGTGACACTCCCACTCCGGCATCAGCTGTAATTTGACTGTCGGTAATTACCAGAAATAGCAGTGAGGGAAAGGAGCATCAGGGGGACAGGAACATCGGGGAGAGAGGAGCATTGGTGGGAGAGGAACATTAGGGGGAGAGAAGCATCAAGGGAGAGGAGCATCCGGAGGAGAGGAGCATCAGGGGGAGGAGCATCGGGAGGAGAGGAGCATCAGGGGGAGGAGCATCGGGAGGAGAGGAGCATCAGGGGGAGGAGCATCGGGAGGAGAGGAGCACCAAGGGGAGGTGATCATCGGGATTGAGGAGCAAAAGGGGGAGAGGAGAAGGACATTAGAGATGCATGTTAAGTTTTTTTAGGACAGATCTCTTATGCTGAAAATCTTCAAGTGGTTAATAACCTGAAGGAGGTTCTAACTCTTTTTGCAGGAACCCGGTTTTGAATCTGCAGTAATGTTTCGTCTATTTACCTCTCTGGTCTGATGTATCAGCTTAGGGACCACGCCCTCACACCTGTGTGTTTAGGTAATCTTCTCTCATCATGGCTCCTCCCCCAGCCTCTAACAGGAAACATTATTTAACACCGTACACTGCAAGCCGGCCTCACCTGACCAATAGTGTGTTTAGGCTTCCCTGTGTGTTTCTTGCCATGTTTTCTACATTTGATTCCGTGTACCGACTTTGGCTTCTCCTTCTGACTCTTCCTTGTTGCCCTGTACTGCTGTTACCTCTCCATCCCCCAGAGCCGGGTGTGAGCGTGAGCTGGGAGACCCCTGGGGGCCGCGACCTGGATTCAGCTGCAGCAAAGTCCATCCTTACCATCAGAGGCTCTGGTGAAAACCTGCTGCCTCATAGTCTCTGCGGAATCTTATGCTCTAGCTCCCTGTTCGATCCATGTTGGTGCTCAGTTGGAGCTGCTTTCCTCAACTAGCCAGAGCTCCATCCGCAGCACTCAGCCGTGTCCACAAGCTCAGTGGTGCGCTCCTGACCCCAGCGGTGTGCTCCTGACACCAGCGGTGTGCTCCTGACCCCAGTGGTGTGCTCCTGACCCCAGTGGTGTGCACCTGACCCCAGCGGTGTGCTCCTGACCCCAGCGGTGTGCACCTGACCCCAGCGGTGTGCTCCTGACCCCAGTGGTGTGCACCTGACCCCAGCGGTGTGCTCCTGACCCCAGTGGTGTGCTCCTGATCCCAGCGGTGTGCTCCTGACCCCAGCGGTGTGCTCCTGACCCCAGTGGTGTGCACCTGACCCCAGCGGTGTGCTCCTGACCCCAGTGGTGTGCTCCTGATCCCAGCGGTGTGCTCCTGACCCAAGTGGTGTGCACCTGACCCCAGCGGTGTGCTCCTGACCCCAGCAGTGCACTCCTGACCCCAGTGGTGTGCACCTGACCCCAGCGGTGTGCTCCTGACCCCAGCAGTGCACTCCTGACCCCAGTGGTGTGCACCTGACCCCAGCAGTGTGCACCTGACCCCAGTGGTGTGCTCCTGACCCCAGCAGTGCACTCCTGACCCAAGTGGTGTGCTCCTGACCCCAGCAGTGCACTCCTGACCCCAGCGGTGTGCACCTGAATCCCAGCGGTGTGCTCCTGACCCCAGCGTTGTGCTCCTGATCCCAGCGGTGTGCACCTGACCCCAGCGTTGTGCTCCTGATCCCAGCGGTGTGCACCTGACCCCATCGGTGTGCACCTGACCCCAGCAGTGCACTCCTGACCCCAGTGGTGTGCTCCTGACCCCAGTGGTGTGCTCCTGACCCCATCGGTGTGCACCTGACCCCAGCAGTGCACTCCTGACCCCAGTGGTGTGCTCCTGACACCAGTGGTGTGCACCTGACCCCAGCGGTGTGCTCCTGACCCCAGCGGTGTGCTCCTGATCCCAGTGGTGCGCGTCTGATCCCAGCGGTGCACTCCTGACCCCAGCGGTGTGCACCTGTCACCTGGCCTCAGGTGATCTGACACTGGTACGGTACAATAATAGTGCATCCAACAAACGCATACAATAAGCCCAGACTCCCAAAGGGCATCATCCCTTCTGTATCATACCGACACCTATAGGTAAGTGGGACTTTCTATGGGCCATTAGGAGTCAAAAAAAGACAGATTACATAGTTAGCCGGGTTGAAAAAAGACACAAGTCAATCTAGTTCTGAATTATTATAGGATATTATTACTATGTAATGTTTGTATTTATTTTGACTGAATAATCTTGTAGACACAATATACAAGGACCTCATGAAGTAAGATTACCTGTGAAACGCGTAGATCAACCAGTACTGTGACGGGAATCACTTTGAGCAGAGGGCTTGTTGAACCCAGCTTACCTTAGAGAGCTCTGTAAACTCTTTGTCCAGCTCTCCCGGCCCCTCCTAGGTGTAAGTCCCCCTGTGTCTATTAGGGGTGCAGAGTGACCGAGAACCCCACTATGATCTGTGTTAGTCGGACTCACTGTACAACCACCCTGAAATGTTGTATATATATATATATATATATACCATTGTGATCGGCATATATGATACATTGCTGATGGTGCTAATAAATCTGGTATTTTCCTAAGAGCAGTTTTATGTGTGGATATATTTTGTAATAAAAATGTTATTGTTTGTTATACTATCTTTTATATTTATGACTTCTGATGGCACATAGAAAGTCCCTCTTACCTACCTAAAAGGTTTCTGTTTGTTGTAACTCTTCCCACTTCGTAAAAGTACAGGGCGCCTCTCACCGAGCCTGATGTATGTGGATGTATGTTATGGCTCTGCTGGCCATGCTCTGACGCATTTCGCCCCATCCACGGGGGGGGGGGAGAGACAAGAGCAGGACTAGAGCATCAGCTGTGAGAAAAAGAGTGAACAATCTTCCCACATTCGGGGAATGGGATGAGATTATAGGCCCCGCGAAGATCCAACTTGGAGAAGACCCTGGCGGATTGGAAGCGCTGAAACAATTATGGGATAAGGGGAAGCGGGGTACCGGTTTTTAATGGTAATTTTTTTAATTCTCTGTAGTCAATGCAGGGTCTGAGAGAGCCATCTTTTTTTTCTACAAAGAAGATGCCGGCTCTGGCCGGTGACGAGGAATGAGGAATAAATCCTTTTTTTAGGTTTTCGTCGATATAAGCTTTGAGAGCCTTTAGTTCGGTTTCGGATAGTGGGAAGATGCGCCCAAACGGAATTTCAGAGCCTGGTAGAAGATCAATAGGGCAGTCGTAGGACCGATGGGGTGGTAGATGGTCAGCCTGTTGTTTATCGAAGACATCCCTATACTCCAGGTAAGCCGAAGGTACATGCTGAAGGCTGTCAGGTACTGGTACAACAGTGGAACAAGAGGCTGGAACTGAGAGGAAACGGTGCTGGGAACAATATTCGGAGGAAAAGGAGACTTCCTTCTTTTTCCAACTGATTTGGGGTTCATGTGCTTGTAGCCAGGGAAGGCCCAATATGATAGGGAACATAGGTGATGGGATGATGTCAAAACGCAGGAACTCCTGGTGACCGGAATCCGTGGTGACAAGTATGGGTCTTGTTTCCTGGGTGATAAATCTGGAACGAGGAAGAGACCCATCAGCCAGGTGTACCCGGAAACTTTGTTTCTTGGTTAGCAGAGGGATATGTAGACTAGCAGCTAATGCGGCATCCAAGAAACAGCTGCATGCTCCAGAGTCAATTATGGCTGGTAGGCAGGTTACTTTTTCCGTTAGCTGTAGGGAGACAAAGAGGGTTACATAAGTCTGTGAAAAACCAGAGGCTTGATAGTTCATGATAGCTGGTGAGTAGGACTTACTGGGTCTCACAGGGCAGGTGCGGAGGAAATGGCCCGACCCTCCACAGTAGAGGCACAGCTTGGCCTGACGCCTGCGCAGTCTTTCTTCAGAGGAAAGTGGAGCCCGGACCAATCCCAATTGCATGGGCTCAACGTCAGAGGTGGTGGAAGCTGGGAAGGCAGTACAAGGTGGGTGGATGGGAGTTGGTTTAGGGAGCATCCAGCTGGGACGAGGGACCTGGAGGCGTTCCGAGCGCCGCTCTCCAGCTTGGTGGCAGTTTGGATCAAGTCCTCTAAAGTTTCAGGAGTCTCCATCCTGGCCAGCTCGTCCTTAAGGACTTCAGACAACCCTTGGCGGAATTCATTCCAACCGGTGTCAGCTGACCATTTCCGAAATTCAACTGTATAATCCTCCACAGGCCTGCGTCACTGGAAGAAATTATGTAAAGTGGCTTCGGCTGTAGCCATGCGTTGAGGGTCGTCGTAGAGTTGCCCCATACTTTCAAAGAAAGAGTCTATGGTGTTTAATACCGGGCTCCTTTGTTCCATCAGGCTGTGGGCCCAAGCTTGTGGTTCATCAGTTAAAAGAGAGATAACAAAGCCCACTTTTACTACCTCAGAGGAGAAAGTCCTGGGCTGTAAAGCCAAGTATAAAGAGCAGGCATTTTTGAAAGCTCAGAATTTTTTGCGATTGCCAGAAAATCGCTCGGGTATGGGGACCCTGGGTTCCGGGGTAGCCATGATCACCGTGGGGTTCGATGCCACTTGGGAGGAGGACCCGCAGGCGGTTGCAGGAGCAGAGATAGGAGCTGCCGATGGACCAGCCAGTCGTTGGAGACGACCATCTATCTGGGTGTAGCCGTCTTGCAATTTTTGCACTGCATCCATAAGTGCTGATACTTGCTGACAAAGGATCTCCAGGGGTGAACCTGCTCTGTCGGCCTCAGACATGGCTGGTTTGTACTGTCAGAGAAGTACTTACCGAGACCGAGATGCCGAGAGCGGTTCACCCTTGCGACTAAGCGCAGTCCGCCCCCTGGAGGTGAGACAGGGAGTGGATGCACAAAGAGGCACAGGCTACCCAGGAAACAGGAGGTTGCTGGCGTGAAGTCCTTGTCAGAGAGGAGTAGCTGTGCAGCAACTGGCAGGTGGAGGGTAAGCCGGAGCGGGTACAAGAGAAAGTCCAGAACCAGGCTGAGGGTCAAACACACAGGATTAGTATATCCAAATACAGGCTGAGGTAGTGCGGCAGGAAGACACAAGAGAAGTCCAGGATACAAGCAATGGTTCAAGGGCAAGGAGATAGCAGGCGGGTCCGGGTCACAGACAGAGGGTCAAACACTGGAGAAGAGCGTAATCCGTATAACAAGCCAAGGGTCAGGTTCAGGAGACAAGCAGAACAGTCGAGGTCAATCCGGGTCAAAGACAGGTAATCAGGTAACAACAGGAAGCAGAGATACACACGAAGCTGAAGACAAACCAGCAATTGGTCTGTGTGCCAGAGTCCTTTTTATAGGCCAGCCCAAGGGTCATGTGGGACGTGCGCTAGTGCGCATGTACGTGCGCCAGATTGCTGGCCCGTGAATGCGCATGCGCCGGAGTGCCGTTCCGATGCGCATGCGCGCAGGAACACAGCTTTGATGTCTGGAAGCAATATTCCCCTGACAAGGGATTTTCCATCACTTCCTGTCCTAACAGGAAGTTTGGGGAACTTTTCCAAATGGGAACACAGACGGAGAATAAAAAGCTGACAGAGGTTCTATCTTATCCCCGATTCTACAAAGTTTTGCCTGCAGTTTGACTTCAAATAAGCTTACAATTGGCCCTGTGTGGCCCCTGGACACCCCCTCCCCCCCAACCATGTACAACAACCTCAGCTATGCCTACATTGTAATTTGGGGAGGTGGGGGGAAGGGAGGGGGGCTTGTGACACAGACTCAGCAATACTTTGCACACAAACATGAACTCGCCATGTTCCGGGCCCCGGCGGTGTCCTGGATTTTAGCCTTCTTTTGGCACGTCCCGTAATACTTGACGTCTATAAAAGTGTCCCCCCCCCCGCACCCGCCGCGTGCTCCCGTTACCTTCTAGAGAAGATGGATCTCTCCTTCTATTGTGTTCATGGCTGGGACAAGGGCTGGGCAGAAGGGACGGCTGCCCTGGGTGCAGCGAGTATTGTAGGGGGGGCTACAAGGCTACAAGTTCCCTCTACTATAAGGCTGACAGGAGTAGTGACAGCGTCATCACTACTACTGTCAGCCCAGCACTGGAAGCAGTAAGGAGATTCGGAGAGAGGCGGGAGGAGGTGCGGGCTGAGCTCTCTCTCCCCCTCCTCATAATCATGTACATAATGAAGGGGGGGAGCAATTTGCAATCTTTGCCCGGGGCACTGGATGTTCTTCCCCCAGGACACTGACTGTGTTACATGCTGTGTGAACCTCTGGAAAGTTTATAAAAAGAAAAAATATATGGATTTTATTTTAATTTAAAAAATATCAAATTACAAAATGTGTTTAAAAATTTCAAAAAGTCTTGCTGCAATACTAACCCTATCACCAGGTCCACCCCTTTCCACCCCAGAATCACAGCACTGCGATCTACTGCTGGTTGTATTTTGTGTCAAATGGCACCCAGCTTCATCCATTGCACTTCCTGTGAGCCCAGGTTGTCAGGGACCCACCCCCTAGGCATAATTCATTACTAAGTATGGGTTCAAAGGGGAATCCTGCAGGGGGCATCTCCAGGAGGAAGATGAGCGATGATGTCACACATCCAAAAAACAGAATGTACATAAACTGAATTTAAGATGCACCTGGCGTGGTCTTCTGCTGATGCTTCTTTGAATAAGGGGTGAATGAAGGGAACAGTGGTGACACCCCCTTTTGGAGGCGGGGTCAAAATTATGATTCATTCATAGCACGGGGGGGGGGGTCATGCAACCCAGAAGACTGAGGACATCTTGTGGAGAAAGACAAGTACTGCAGGGGGCAGCTTCAGATTGAAGGGGAATAGTGAAGCCCAAACTCTTTTCTTTTATATATATATATATATGTGCCCAGAGTTGAGCTCCAGGTTGTAGGCAATACTTCCTGTAAAAATGGGGCCATGCCATCTCCTGAGGCTTGTTAATGTGGCCTTATCAATGAAGAGGGAGGTACATGAGTCAGGAGGGTGGGGCTTCTTAAAGGAAGAGTTCAGATTTTCATGTTGTAAGTGTGCAGAGGGTCGGGACAAGGGGAGGGCAGGGACAAGGTGAAGGTCGGGATAAGGGGAGGGCCAGGACAAGGGGAGGGCAGGAACAAGGGGAGGGCCGGGACAAGGGGAGGGCAGGGACAAGGGAAGGGTCAGGACAAGGGGAGGGCCGGGACAAGGGGGGGGCCGGGACAAGGGGAAGGTCGGGACAAGGGGAAGGTCGGGACAAGACGAGGGTCGGGACAAGGGGAAGGTCAGGACAAGGGGAGGGCCGGGACAAGGGGAGGGCCGGGACAAGGGGAGGGCCGGGACAAGGGGGGGGCCGGGACAAGGGGAAGGTCGGGACATGGGGAAGGTCGGGACAAGGGGAAGGTCGGGACAAGGGGAGGGCCGGGACAAGGGGAGGGCAGGGACAAGGGGAGGGCCGAGACTAGGGGAGGGTCGGGACAAGGGGAGGGTCGGGACAAGGGGAGGGCCGGGACAAGGGGAAGGTCAGGACAAGGGGAAGGTCGGGACAAGGGGAAGGTCGGGACAAGGGGAGGGTCGGGACAAGGTGAGGGTCGGGACAAGGGGAAGGTCAGGACAAGGGGAAGGTCGGGACAAGGGGAAGGTCGGGACAAGGGGAAGGTCGGGACAAGGGGAGGGCCGGGACAAGGGGAGGGCAGGGACAACGGGAGGGCAGGGACAAGGGGAAGGTCGGGACAAGGGGAAAGTCGGGACAAGGGGAGGGCCGGGACAAGGGGAGGGCAGGGACAAGGGGAAGGTCGGGACAAGGGGAAGGTCGGGACAAGGGGAGGGTCGGGATAAGGGGATGGCCAAGAAAAGGGGAGGGTCGGAACAAGAGAAGGGCTGGGACAAGGAAAGGGTCGGGACAAGGGGAGGGCTGGAACAAGGGGAGGGCCGGGACAAGGGGAGGGTGAGGACAAGGGGAAGGTCGGGACAAGAGGAAGGTCGGGACAAGGGGAGGGCCGGGACAAGAGGAGGGCAGGGACAAGGGGAAGGTCGGGACAAGGGGAAGGTCGGGACAAGGGGAGGGTCGGGATAAGGGGATGGCCAAGAAAAGGGGAGGGTCGGGACAAGAGAAGGGCTGGTACAAGAAAAGGGTCGGGACAAGGGGAGGGCCGGGACAAGGGGAGGGCCGGGACAAGGGGAGGGTGAGGACAAGGGGAAGGTCGGGACAAGGGGAAGGTCGGGACAAGGGGAGGGCCGGGACAAGGGGAGGGCAGGGACAAGGGGAAGGTCGGGACAAGGGGAAGGTCGGGACAAGGGGAAGGTCGGGACAAGGGGAGGGTCGGGATAAGGGGATGGCCAAGAAAAGGGGAGGGTCGGGACAAGAGAAGGGCTGGGACAAGGAAAGGGTCGGGACAAGGGGAGGGCCGGGACAAGGGGAGGGCCGGGACAAGGGGAGGATGAGGACAAGGCGTGGGCAGGAGGGGTAGCTGTCCTGGGCACAATGGTTTACTGTAGGGATGGGGGCGCCTTCTTTCTGTCGCAAGGCTGACAGGAGTAGTGACGGCGGCAGTGATTTCAACAAGTGAGTGACTGCTGGGAGTAGGATCCCCTAAGCTTGCACATCATGAATGGGGGGTGCAGTTTGGCATCTTTACCCTGGACTCTGGATGACCTCGTCCCGGCACTGAGTGTAAGCGCACCTTCTACATTCCCAATGTTAGGTCCTCTTTAATACGGGAGAGTTAAAGGAATTTTCCAGATAACATGTGCTGCCCTTTTATTGTAATAATGAATTATGTAACCCTATAAAACCACGCTGTGTTTGTTCACATGTAGGAGGAAGAAATGGATGAAGAGCTCCGGGCACAGAAAGAGTGAGCGACTTTCACATAAACGCTGGCCAGGTGAATGTCACTCTTTTCACCCACGAGGTCCTCATCATGAGACCCCTCCTCATCCAACCGCCGTTGTGACAACATTGTTGACTTTCCTGATTTTTTTGTTGCCTCTGCAACAGCCAAATAGAACACCCCCCCCCCCCCCCAGCTTTGGCAGGTTGTATGGGCTGGCATGGGGCCCTGAAATAGAGCGCTGTCAGAGGCTCATAGTCCAAAGTGCTCAATTGGCCGCGGTGGCAGAGGGTGACATGCCAACTCGTGTCAGAATATCGATACCCAATGAGTGTTGGCTGACCTGTGAGCTTTGCCATGGAAATCTTTGCTGCAAACATGTTTTCCACTTTGCTCGATAATTACATTTTAGCTGAGCTCTGCCGGTCACAAAAAAAGAAACAAAAAAAAAATCCAACCTTGACCACAATGTTAATCATTTACCCCAATCTATTTTTGCTCCTGGTAAACAGACGTGCTGAGATCCACGTTAATGCCAAGGTAAAACCTTTCTGCTACTAAAACAAACACCTTCTATTGGCAAACAGTCATCTCCCTCAGCATTGTGTGGCCACCAGCTGGATGATGGGGTGCCAGTCACAGGGGGCACAAAGGGCGAGAGCGGGGTAAAACATTTGTGTCTCTTAAGCCCAGATAAACTTATGTACCCCAGTTACTGTGTGCCACAGGTACCGTTCTACGCCCAAATAACCCTCAACAAAGGGCCACAGGTGCCTGAGGCTCTTCATGGACCTGTCCCACCTCTATATGGAACGGCACTACTCAGAATTCTCAAAGCTCTAATGTTTAATGGCTGGGAGGGTGAGGACTAACACCTTTCCCAGCTCTTTGGTTTTGGTGGGTTATCTTTGGGTCTTAGCCAGAGGCCCAGAGCCTGTAGGGGAACCCCCTAAGGGAGAAGATCAGAGAGCCGCACCTGGGAGGAGCAGAGGAATATCACTTGCCACTGCGCTGATGTAGAAGGTCATCAAGACCTGGGGTTCGTCCCTGTAGATTCCAGCACTGGGACAAGCCAATAATGGATCCTATACTTCATACATGGACTCTGCTTTTGCAGGTATGCCGGGGCCACACACAGCCGGAGGTAGGAGTAGGGATGTAGGAAAATCTTGTTCTTGCATGTTGCACTTTCAGATGTTCACTTTGCACTTTTCTTAATAAAGTGTTGAAACTTTGTTCCCGCCTGGTCTGAAGTTACTCAAGGGGTGTAATGCAAGTAATAGGCACCACACATGGTCTGTAGTCCAGGTCACTAGACACACTGGTGTATGAAGACATTAGTACCAAAGTTAGTACAGTGTGCAGATATAAGTGGTTACCCATGGTAACGGAAGTCTACCAATGTGTGCATGAGACAGGTGGGATCGCTTCTTGCAGGAGTGGATTGTTGACAGCACTCTCTCCATAAGTAGCCTGTGTCCCATAGCAACGGGAACAGACAAGCGACGCAGAGGTCCCCAGCCTGTGCCCAGGTACGGAAGAGTTGAAGGAAGTTAAGTGCACAAAGTCCGTGCTGGGTACACAGCGGGAGGACCCCATACCATTACTGAGAGTGAGGTAGCGGTGATACGCTGGGTGGGTGGATGTGGTCAAGGCTCAGCCTGTTTCTCCTAAATGCAAGTTATAGAGAAGGTGTACATTGTTACAGGCACCTAAGAGTTAACTGGTCAGCAGTTATGATCCAATTGTACATGGTGTACTTTCATCTCTTAAAGCAGAGGCCCGCCTTAAGGTTGAGCATTCCCCCACGTTGGCCTCAGCCTGGTCCCAGGGCACTGATGAAAGCAGCACAGAAGCAAAGGTACCCCATGTGCAATACAGGGGTCCCGTCCCTCGTATCAAGCGTAGCCCAGAAGAACCCACGGTGGTGGTAGTCCTCTCATGTGACCCAGACTTGGCGCCCTACAAGTTAATGGGAAAACATGGAGGAAAGGTCCATCTTCAGCCCTATCACACCTATAAGTACAATTTATCCTGGTGTTTCGGGATACACCACTGATAACTGTCATCTGAAACTTAGCCTAGTGGTAGAGTAAATCCTAGTTGTGGCCTCAAAGTGGATGCCACCAGAATGTAGATGGCCACTCCTATATCATTACCTACAATGCAGGGCCTGTGGTGGCCAAGAGTGAGAAGGGTGTTATTGAGCTGTAGAGAAAAGAGCACTTGCAAGAACAGCGCCTTTGGAAGATCAGCCACAACAACCGTCAAGGGGGAAAACTATTATGGTAAGTAAATAAAGATCTATGTCCAAAATGCCTTCAACAAACAACCAGCCACAGGTGCTTGAAGCTCCTCATGGATCTCTTCCTCCTCGACAAGGATCTGCATTACTGCTATATTCTGAAAAGGTCTGTTATTCAAACAATTAGTTTATTTTCCACCCAACACAAAGGTATGCCACCCATTACTGGGATTAGTAGTAGACTAATTTCTAGTTACTGTGTCAAAGTGAAAACCACCTTGCCTTTGTTAGGCTTTTTCAGCATCACAGGGAAGCAGAATGCTTGTTTTGTCTGTGGGATGAGGTGACAAAATATCACTTACCTTATTCAATGATCTTGGGGCAGAGAACACTCCAGTGTTCATCTCTCTACATCTAGAATGTAGGCAGCCACTCCTACATCATTAAGTACAATGGAGGAATAGTGGTGGCCAAGTGGTGTGGTTGAGAGGGGCATCGATGAGCAGTAGAGACAAGGCCAACTTAGAGACAGGTAAGGACAATGCCTTTGGATATTCACCACAACCACCAGGGCAGAAGACTAAAGGATTATCCTAAAAAAATACAGCTCTACACCCGAAAAAAAACCTTCAACAACAAGCCACAGGTGCCTGAGGCTCCTCGTAGGTAGGCCCACCTCTATATGGAGCTACACTACTGCTAAATCTGAAAGGTCTTACATTTATTCAAACAATAAGTACATTTTCCACCTCTGACGGAAGCGCTGATTGGTTGAGAACATGCTCTCTGCATTGGATGATGCTGCAATCACTCAAATTGGTACGAACAACAACCAGTTGATGTTACATCAGACACCAAATGATAAAATTGCCTAATGCGTTTCTAATACCAGTTTAAAAACATACAATAAAGGAAACAAGAATCAGAAGAATATATGTATGAGGAAATTAGAAATTATGTGCAAAAATATAGATAATAATAAGTGTAAAAAATAAATAAAATAGCGACACGGAAAACCATGTTGGGGATATGTTTGGAGCATGGATAGTGCTGTATAGACACATGACCTGACTAACAGTAGGAGATTGCACATGATGCTGCTGGTCAAGAAGAAGAAGAGTCAAAAATGATACAGAATGTATGTATTTGAATTAAATAAAAATAAAAATAAATATAAAATTATGAATTTTTATTAGAAATTTAATATAATATATTTAATATATTATAATATATATTATATATATTTATATAAATATAATATATTTAATATAAAAATAAAAATAAACATAGTAAAATTAAATTAAATATGAAATAAATAAATAAATATAAAAAAATAATATATGTAAAGATAAAAAATATGTGTGTGAAATAAAAATAACTATAGGGATAAAAATATATAAATAGAATTGGGTAATGAATGTGAATACAGGATCACAGTATCTGGTGTGACAGGTCCTAAAGGTGAGGAAACAACAAGGAAAAGGGGAGGGTGGTGTAAGTGGGTTGAAGATTGAACAATTCGACATGAGGGGTGAAGGAGAGGAGAGTAGTCAAATTAGGCTACTCACCTCTATTTCCTCGTTCAAACCACCAGGGACAAGGGAGTCCAAAGTCTATATCCAGTACGTTTCCCTCTGACAGAGACCTTTAGAACGCTGTGCCAGTGGGAACGTACCAGAAATGGACTCGATGATCCAGACTCTGAGACCAGAGGATGAATGGTCATGTTTTTGGAGAAAGTGTAAGGGAACACTATGAGTGTCGTCTCCTGCTTCTACGAGACGATGGCGTTCCCCAAATCTTTTCCTCAGAGTACGTATGGTGCTACCCACATAATAGAGCCCACACGGACAAGTTAAACAGTGGATAACAAATTCTGTAGAACAATTTAAAAAATTGCTAATCTGGTAGGTCTTACCTTTATTGCTAAACTCTTTTTGACCGTGTGTGACACAGTTGCATGTCAAGCATAATTTTTTGCGACACCGGTACATCCCAACCAAGGGAATAAGACTTGGAAATGCAATCGTAGAGCCTTGTTGGGATTTGAGTTTACTAGGTGCTATCAGGTTTTTGATGTTCCTTGTTTTCCGATATGTAAATTTGGGTTTGGGTGTGATAGTGGATTTGAGTTGCGGATCCTGAAGTAAGATTGACCGCAGTTCCAGTGAAACAAGTTCCCTCAGACCATATTCAACAGGATTCTACCCCCTTTTTTTAGCACTTCCCCCCTCGTCAACCTACCGTCCAACCATAGGAAAAAGAAAACTAGCAGAAGAGGAAAGCGAGGGGGAAAGCAACGTCACAAACCACAGGGCCAAGTCCCAAAAACAGTAAAAATCTTGAATTTATCTTCCCACAATTTGTCCACAGCTGAAGCTTCCATTTTACAATTTTGCTCCATCATCACTTCCTAATTCATTTTGTTTATTCAAAGATCTACATATGTTTATTCGCAATCTCACCCTAAAACGTCACTACAATATTAGATCCCATAAGGCCACTGATAGTCTTACACACCCCAGTTCTGTAGAATCCAACTCCCTCCCAGGGACTAGCGATTCACCAGAATTGAGCATCCTAAAAGATCTATATAGTACAGAGAGAGAAGATCAGGATGAAGACTTGTTCCTCCTCACGCGGCATCTCTCTACTTCTCCTCCAGTATAATACAGCAAATTTAGGCCAAAATCTGTGTTTAATCCCACATGCTCCAAGGGACCTTATCTTCAAACCTTTTATCAGGTAGTTTTCTCCGACCTACAAAAACTATGTCAACAAACACATGACAGCCATTCCAACCACTTCAACCTCGCCCCCTCAGAAAAAACAGCCTTGAAACATCTTACTGACAATCTAGACAGTCATCAAAACTGCAGACAAAGGCGGAGGCATTGTTATTCGAAATCGCAGTGATTATTTGGCTGAAGCCTGACGCCTTTTGTCCGATGAGAACACATATCTAAAATTACGCTGTGACCCTTTGTCCAATTTCATCACAGAAGTTAAAACGCTCACAGACAAAGCCAAAAACAATGACATTATTTCCAAACATGAATATGCCTTTTTCAAAAAAAACTTATTTTTCCACTCCATATTTTTATCACAAAACCCCAAAATACATCAGAGCACCCTAAACCCTCCTGGTCGACCTATAGTCGCAGCCATAGACAGCATCACCAGGCCCCTTTCTCAGTACATAGACCAATATTTTCAACCTCTTGCAATCAGCCTTCCCTCCTATATCCGTGACGGCACTCATCTTTTGGAATTATTAGAACATTACACATGGGAGCCCACTTATATGTGGGCTTCCCTCTATGTAAACTCTCTTTATACCTCAATCCCACATGAAATAGGCCTCAGAACAATTGCTAGTTTTCTCTCATCTGATCCTTTACTAAATCCGGGCCAGGCAGAGTTCATTCTGGAGGCCACAGAATTCTGCCTGACCCATAATTACTTTGAGTTTGATGGAGAATTTTATCTCCAAACAAAGGGCACAGCTATGGGGGCTAATTTTGCCCCCAGTTATGCTAATTTGACCATGGGATTCTGGGAGGCCAACCACATCTAGCATAACAATCCCTTTACCTCCCGTATAGTTTTTTATGGGAGGTATATTGACGATATCATCGTCATTTGGGATGGCCCAGAGCCCCTTTTTCTAGATTTCCTGACACACTGTAACAACAATGAACATGGTCTTACAGTCACTCCAGAGCACAATTTCCTACAACTGGCATTCTTAGATTTAACATTATTCCATCAAGACGGCAGAATTTTGGCTAAAAACTACACAAAACCCACAGCTGGCACTTCTCTTTTACACCATCAAAGCTGCCACCCTCCAAGGTGGATTTCAAACACCCCCAAAAGACAAATTTTGCCGTCTGCATAGGAATTGTACCAGAAAATCAGATTACATCGCAGAAGGGTCCCTTTTGAAACAGAAATTTATTGATAAAGCCTTTCCATCCAAATTGATTGATGAAGCATTTGATTTTTTATCTGTCAGAGCACCCCACATTTACCAGAGACACTGATCAGTCCATGACACAACCTGTTAGATTTGTGACCCAGTTCCATACCCGACATAAAGCAATGGAACGCATTCTGAACAGACATTGGTCAATCTTACTTCAGGATCCGCAACTCAAATCCATTATCATACCCAAACCCAAATTTACATATCGGAAAACAAGGAACATCAAAAACCTGATAGCACCTAGTAAACTCAAATCCCAACAAGACTCTGAGATTGCATTTCCATGTCTTATTCCCTTGGTTGGGATGTACCGCATAAAATTATGCTTGACATGCAACTATGTCACACACGGTCAAAAAGAGTTTACCAATAAAGGTAAGACCTACCAGATTAGCAATTTTTTAAATTGTTCTACAGAATTCGTTATCTACTGTTTAACTTGTCCGTGTTTTTTGGATTATTTTTAAATTAGTTTCTAGTGATCACCATATTTTATTTTTTTTTTGGTGTGTCAAGTTTCCACAACAACATTATTATCTTGTATTTTTATAAAGCTCAAGGAGGTTGGTTGGTATCTCTTGTTAATTAGACATTGTATTTTGGAAATGTACCTGCCTACTCACAAACAAACTGTCCTATTTGAAGAAAAACACATAGGCAAGTATTTTCATATAAAAAAAAAAAACTGGCTATTCTGGCTCATAATAACACAATAAAGAGGAAGGCAACGCTGGAGAAACTGCTTGAATTTGCGAAGCCTTTGTACCCCAGGGAAAGCATCAACTCTTTGTAAATTAAAATTGGTAGCCTGAGAAGTCCATATAATAGGGAGCACAATCTGGTGTCCAGGACTCCCAGAGATCAGAAACAGCAGCAGATGTCTTATATGCCCCCAGGCTGTGGTACTACCACAGCCTGCGTCTTCTGTCAGACCAGACTGAACCCAGGCCATCACTTTCTTGTCTTCACTTCAGCCTTCCCTGCAGCCTTCCTTGGAGGCTGTGGCTCTGGAGGTGGACTTATGGCAGGAGGAGGAGTAGGAGGAGGATGGGCGAGTGCAACTAAGTGCATGCTATCACTAATTTGGCCACTCAACCCCTTATGAATGGCCTCAAGAATAATTTTCTCACACCTGAAGCGTTGGCCCTCCTCCATTTGCTGCAATTTTGCAGCTACATAGCAGCCATAGGCCTCTTCAGCGTTGGGGGGGGGCTTTTCAGGGCCTCATTAGCCTCCTTAATGAGGCCCAGTGCTGCCTCCTCCATGTTACTCCCCTTCCTGGCCCTTTTTGTTGGAAGGCGGAGGGGAGGCACCTGGGATTGGGTGAGGCTCCTACTGGGCCTGGCCACCTCCTGGCTGCCACTTACCCCGCCACCTCCTGGCTGACACTTACCCCCCACCTCCTGGCTGACATTTACCCCGCCACCTCCTGGCTGACACTTACCCCCACCTCCTGGCTGACACCCCCGCCACCTCCTGGCTGACACCCCCACCACCTCCCTGGCTGACACTTACCCCCACCTCCTGGCTGACACTTACCCCCACCTCCTGGCTGACACTTACCCCTGCCACCTCCTGGCTGACACTTACCCCCGCCACCTCCAGGCTGACACTTACCCCCACCTCCAGGCTGACACTTACCCCGCCACCTCCTGGCTGACACTTACCCCCACCTCCTGGCTGACACTTACCCCCGCCACCTCCTGGCTAACACTTACCCCCACCACCTCCTGGCTGCCACTTACCACAGCCACCTCCTGGCTGACACTTACCCCCACCACCTCCTGGCTGACACTTACCCCCGCCACCCCCTGGCTGACACTTACCCCCACCTCCTGGCTGACACTTACCCTCGCCACCTCCTGGCTGACACTTACCCCCGCCACCTACTGGCTGACACTTACCCCTGCCACCTCCAGGCTGACACTTACCCCCACCTCCTGGCTGACACTTACTCCCACCTCCTGGCTGACACTACCCCCGCAAAACACTAATATCAGGCTAAACTCACTTAAATGTATCTCAATATAGGCCTCAATCTCGAATTAGTATAAGCCACTGATGTCCCAAGTTAAAATGTTACCTTTGTTATAATGTTCGGCGCTTCCGGTCCTCCTTCCCACGCACACAGAACGTAGGTACGACACACGTGTGTTAGCTTTATATACACTGTGCATGCGTCAAACTCCGCCTGCGTCGCCCACCCCTGACGTTCTTTCTAGAATATTGCCCGCCCCTTCTCTTTCGGTGGGAGATGAACATGGACACAGAGAGACACAGCAGGTGCGTGATAATAGCAGTAACGAGGAGGAGGTAAGCCCAGAGCCTGAAACGTCCCGATCCCGGAGGAGAAGATTTAAGGCCTCAAATATGGCCTTTGTAGAGATGGTGGAGATGGTGGACACAGTGGCGTATCTAAGGTATGGCAGCCATGGCAAGTGCCATGGGCGCCATGGGGGGAAGGGGCGGCAAAAAGCCGCCCTCTGCATGAAAAAATAACCCCCACCTGTCCTCCCAGACTAATATAGCCCCCGGCGCCGCGGCCAGCCTGCAGGATCGCGGCACTGGTGTTCTATCAGATGGCTGTCGGGCTCGGTTTAGGCTGAGGGAGGCTCTGTCAGCAGGGAGGGGCGGGGCAGGGAGCTCCACTGACGCTCTGACCCTGCCCCGCCCCGCCCCATGTACTCTGTATGTGCTCGGAGCACTGACATCGCCTCTCCTGGACCACGAATATTCCCGTCCCCTACCACCCCCTACTGCCGTAAGCCCCGCCCCTACCACCGCAAGCCCTGCCCCTACCGCGGAAAGCTCCGCCTCCGGACCTCTGAGAGGTGAGCCCGGCTGGTCAGGTAGGTCTTTCTACCTATAGACTCAGTGTTACTAAACCCTCCCTGACAATGTTTATCCCCCTGTATAGCTGTGCATTGCTGAAAGCTTAAATTTTAAAACTGGCTACTTGGTCATCTGCTGTAGTATGTCGCTTTCACAGTCTGGTCATCTGCTGTAGTCGCTTTCACAGTCTGGTCATCTGCTGTAGTCGCTTTCACAGTCTGGTCATCTGCTGTAGTCACATTCGCAGTCTGGTCATCTGCTGTAGTCACATTCGCATTCTGGTCATCTCTTGTAGTCGCATTCGCAGTCTGGTCATCTCCTGTAGTATGTCGCATTCGCAGTCTGGTCATCTGCTGTAGTCGCATTCGCAGTCTGGTCATCTGCTGTAGTCGCATTCGCAGTCTGGTTATCTCCTGTAGTCACATTCGCAGTCTGGTCATCTCTTGTAGTCGCATTCGCAGTCTGGTCATCTCCTGTAGTATGTCGCATTCGCAGTCTGGTCATCTGCTGTAGTCGCATTCGCAGTCTGGCCATCTGCTGTAGTTGCATTTGCAGTCTGGTCATCTACTGTAGTATGTCACATTCGCAATCTGGTCATCTGCTGTAGTCGCATTCGCATTCTGGTCATCTCCTGTAGTCACATTCGCAGTCTGGTCATCTCTTGTAGTCGCATTCGCAGTCTGGTCATCTCTTGTAGTCACATTCGCAGTCTGGTCATCTCCTGTAGTCGCATTCGCAGTCTGGTCATCTGCTATAGTCGCATTCGCATTCTGGTTATCTCCTGTAGTCACATTCGCAGTCTGGTCATCTCTTGTAGTCGCATTCGCAGTCTGGTCATCTGCTGTAGTATGTCACATTCGCAATCTGGTCATCTGCTGTAGTCGCATTCGCAGTCTGGCCATCTGCTGTAGTTGCATTTGCAGTCTGGTCATCTACTGTAGTATGTCACATTCGCAATCTGGTCATCTGCTGTAGTCGCATTCGCATTCTGGTCATCTCCTGTAGTCACATTCGCAGTCTGGTCATCTCTTGTAGTCGCATTCGCAGTCTGGTCATCTCCTGTAGTCACATTGGCAGTCTGGTCATCTCTTGTAGTCACATTCGCAGTCTGGTCATCTCCTGTAGTCGCATTCGCAGTCTGGTCATCTGCTATAGTCGCATTCGCATTCTGGTCATCTCCTGTAGTCACATTCGCAGTCTGGTCATCTCTTGTAGTCACATTCGCAGTCTGGTCATCTCCTGTAGTCGCATTCGCAGTCTGGTCATCTGCTATAGTCGCATTCGCATTCTGGTCATCTCCTGTAGTCACATTCGCAGTCTGGTCATCTCTTGTAGTCGCATTCGCAGTCTGGTCATCTCCTGTAGTCACATTCGCAGTCTGGTCATCTCCTGTAGTATGTCGCATTTGCAATCTGGTCATCTGCTGTAGTCGCATTCGCAGTCTGGTCATCTGCTGTAGTCGCATTCTGGTCATCTCCTGTAGTCACATTCGCAGTCTGGTCATCTCCTGTAGTTGCATTCGCAGTCTGGTCATCTCCTGTAGTCGCATTCGCAGTCTCTGGTCATCTCCTGTAGTATGTCGCATTCACAGTCTGGTCATCTCCTGTAGTACGTCGCATTCTGGTCATCTGCTGTAGTCGCATTCACAGTCTGGTCATCTTCTGTAGTCGCATTCGCAGTCTGGTCATCTTCTGTAGTCGCATTCGCATTCTGATCATCTCCTGTAGTATTTCGCATTCGCAGTCTGGTCATCTCCTGTAGTATGTCGCATTTGCAGTCTCTGGTCATCTCCTGTAGTACGTCGCATTCGCAGTCTGGTCATCTCCTGTAGTACGTCGCATTCGCAGTCTGGTCATCTGCTGTATTCGCATTCGCAGTCTGGTCATCTGCTGTAGTCGCATTCGCAGTCTGGTCATCTGCTGTATTCGCATTCGCAGTCTGGTCATCTCCTGTAGTCACATTCGCAGTCTGGTCATCTCCTGTAGTTGCATTCGCAGTCTGGTCATCTCCTGTAGTCGCATTCGCAGTCTGGTCATCTGCTGTAGTCGCATTCGCAGTCTCTGGTCATCTCCTGTAGTATGTCGCATTCACAGTCTGGTCATCTCCTGTAGTATGTCGCATTCACAGTCTGGTCATCTCCTGTAGTATGTCGCATTCGCAGTCTGGTCATCTCCTGTAGTATGTCGCATTCGCATTCTGTTCATCTCCTGTAGTATGTCGCATTCGCAGACTGGTCATCTCCTGTAGTATGTCGCATTCGCAGTCTGGTCATCTCCTGTATTCGCAGTCTGGTCATCAGCTGTAGTCACATTCGCAGTCTGGTCATCTGCTGTAGTCACATTCGCAGTCTATTTAAAAGTAGTACCTGCTGTTGCACAAATCACTTTATTACACTTTTATTTCTGATATTTATGGCTATGCATATTAATTTAATCCATATTGAGCACCATATTTGATTGGCTGCTTCTGCTTGGCATATACACACAATCAAATAGTGCTCAATATGGATTAAATAAATAGATATCATAAAGTTTAATAAAGTGATTTGTGCAACAAGCTCCTTAAATATTCTACATTCAGTGAAAGTTCATGCAGTGCAAACTTTGCAGTACATGAACTTTCACTGAATGTAGAATGTTTAATGACCAGGGGCGAACTGATCCATTGGGCAGTTTATGTAGTACTAATCCATAATTTGTTAATAGAAGGATTAAAGAGCTTGACTTGTAGTTTTGTTAGCTGTTTTTTTTTGTTTTTGTTTTGTTTTTTGACAGGGGCGCAGTTTCAGTGCTTGCATAGGCGCCATTTTCCCTGGATACGCCTCTGGGTGAACATCTTGAAGAGGGCCGACTATGACAGGAAGTATGGACCGTACCTAAACCCAAATGTGACAAAGGCCAAGATCATGACTAAAGTTGTGAAGAGTCTGCGCCGGAATTTTGGGGTACGACGATCCAAGGAGCAATTGAGGAAACGATGGTCAGACCTGAAATTGAGGGAGCAAGATCAGTATAGAAAGATCAAGAAAGTGCTTCTAAAAAGTAAGTAGTTGTCCTGTGTTCCGATTATTATTATTACTTGCATGCTGCTCCATGTGCTTTTCTTTACTGTTGGACAGTTTCAAATGACAACTTTCAGGCTCGAGGGCACAGTAATCGTTCATAGTAAACATCGTTCGTTCACCAACTAAATACGATGTTTTAGGCAGATACAGGGTTACCTACATTTGATCATGCTAATTTGTATTAAAAGAAGTTTAGGACGTTGTTGTATAGATGTGTTTGTAACTAGAATGAATAGCAAACTTCATTCAGTGTCAAGTAAGGAGAGGACACTCAGCAGCTGTTTACACATCTGGACTCAGGAGCACTAGTGTGGGACACCAGAATAAACTTTTTAGGGTGTCCCACACAGGTGCTCCAGTGGATACTTGGAGTGTCTCCATGTGTGAAACATATCCAAAAAAGGTAAGTATTCCAGCTTTGTTAAGGTAATAAATGTCTTCAACTTTGAACTCTGCTCAGACAATTGTACCCCACTTCCAAGCAATGTTTCATATTCCTATTTCTGGCCACAAATATCTGTGTGCTAAGTATACCTTTTGTTTCATTCTCATAGGGGAGAAAAGACTCAGGAACCCCCCCCCCCACCTCCTGAAGAAGGGGAACAGAGGACACAGCCTCAGGATGTGGAGGAAGGAGAGGTGGTTGAGATTGTCACCACAAAAGGTGAGTGTCTGACACCATAGATTCCGGAAATAGATGTATGCCTGCATATTTATAATACATGGTGTGTATGTTTTCTTTTAGGTGATGTGCATGTTGTGGAAGAACATTTGTCACGAGTGACAGTGCACAAAGGCTAATCCAGGACATTATGTTTTGTAGTCGGGATTTAGACCTCGTCAAGGAAAAAACCAAGGAGATTGAACAAAGAATGAAGAACATGATTGATGTACCAGGGAGAATCTAAATTTTAAAAAAAATGACAACTTTTTAATTTTTTTCTAAGAAAATTTAAACAACCTTTTTATACATTTTAAAAGCCAAATTTTGAAGATGCACACAGTGTGTCAACATGTGCTATCTGCCATCAGGGGATATCAATGTACGCGTTTTGTGGGTGCAACCCCTTCCTCACAACTCAAGTAGGTGAGAGGAAGGAAGGTGTTGCACCCCCAAAACACATCCATTGATCCCCCATGATGGGAGATAGCACATGTTGACATTAGGCATGGGATCAGGAAGGAAATCCCCGTTCTTACTCCCAATTTGTGTGCATCTTTTAAATTTGGCTTTTACAGGGGTGACATCACCCCATCTGATGAAGGCAAATCAAGACATTTTTGACACTATAATGTCTGATATTGCCTTCAGTTTTTCAATGTTGAACTTTGTAAGTTCCTGTGTTGTGTATGTTATGTTTTGAAACATGCCTGTTTATGTACTAAAAATATATTTTCAAGGTAAAACTTAAAAAAAACAAAAAATGTTTAAAAAAAAAAAAAAAATTTTACAACGCACATGTGAATGTGCACGGAGTAAAAGGTTTCAGACTCAACAATGTGTGGCTTCTTCTTTCAATGCTCAATACCATTTTTTGTATTAAGTTGGTGTTTACAGTGACAATGGCTGTTATTTAAATAATGGAAAAACCACTTAGCACTACAAGTGCACTAGGAGAACCTAGGAGACAGATAAAAGAAACCCAAGCAGTAAATCAAATTCAAGATTTTATCATATCATTTTTTTTTTATTTTGCAAACATTTAAAAATTTGCTGGCATAGCAATGGCCCCCCTACCCGTAAAATATTCCACATATTTTTGACGCACTTCACGGTCGCTTTGGGGGGGCAAGCCAGGACGGCCAGCTTCCAGGGCCGTCATTGTTGGTTCATGAAGTCCGGCCTCAGGCCCAACTGAGGCTATATAATTAGTAGCATTTCGCTTTAAAAAGTTGTGCAAGATGCAGCATGCTAACACAACGTGGTTAAGTTTGTACTCTGCCATATTTATTGCCGTTAGAAATAGGCGGAACCGGCTGGCCATTATCCCAAAGGTATTCTCCATGACTCTTCTAGCTCTGGCCAGCCGGAAATTAAAAACCCTCTTTTCCGAGGTGAGGGTCCTCTGCAGGAATGGCATCATCATGTGTTCACTCAGACCAAATGCTTCATCAGCAATAAAAACAAAAAGGAGTCCTTCCACATTCTCTTCCGCAGGTGGCAATCCCAAGCCACCACTCGAGACATCGGTAGAATTCCGTCTGGGCAAAGACTCCACCATCCGACATCCGGCCATTCTTTCCCACTTCCACATAGAGGAACTCATTTGTCGCTGACACCACCGCCATCAACACGATACTATTGAAAGCGTTATAATTAAAATAGTATGACCCCGATTGGGGTGGTGGGATGATGTGAACATGCTTCCCATCAACCGCCCCTCCACAGTTGGGAAAGTCCCAACGGTCGGCAAAGTGGGATGCCACAGTCTGCCATTCCTGTGGCTTTGAAGGAAACTGTGGAGTCAAAACATTAAAAAAAAAAAGTGTACTTTTGCACATAAACATTGCAAGCAGATTAGACACAAACATTCTTGCCCAACATCAGTATAACATTTATTTTAAGACGTATTTAAAGCCAAAAATATAAGCTCCACTTATCAGATTCCCCCCCCGATGGCCCATTGGAAACATTTTAGGCAGGGGAGGGTTATAAATGAGTTTAAGGACAACAATAACATTTGTACTCATTTTAGGGGGTGTTTAGAGTAAAGCAGTACTATGGAGCTGACAAAATACATTGTTAAGTGACTAGGCTAGGTGTATATGGGGCCAGGATAGCATGCTGGGGAGGTTAGTGAAGGCAAATATGCATGAAGGACAAAAAAGGAGCATTAAAAACTTCCAGCATGCATGAGGACAAAGAGGACATTCACAACATATTACAATCATGGTAATTAGGGAATGATGGAAGAAATACAATACATTAGCAAACATTAAATACATAGAATGTGATGTTAAAGGAGAAAACTTACCTTAATACAGTCCTTCTGCAGGGCCTGAATGATGGCAGAACAGGTCTCTGGGATAATGACAGGAGATGCCTGTTGAGAACTTGAGGTCCTGTAGACTTCTCCCTATCGCCAAGTACCGCAACGTGGCGACGAGCCTCTGCTCCGGAGTGATGGTTTGCAGCATGCAGATGTCCTGCTTCGTAATATAAGGGGACAGCAAAGCCAACAGACGGTGAAAAACGGGGTCCATCATCCGGAGAAAATCCCTGAAATCATCATCTCCTGGATCTCACGAAGCAAAGGCATATGAGAGAATTGGTCACGCTGGAGCAACCAATTCTTGTTCCGTGAACTCCTCCCCACCCTGTTCATGGACTGGGCTTGGGTCAAAGTAATAACCCCAACACCAAGCCTCCACAGAGCACGAACTCTACGACGAGTACGTACCCGCAACATGGCTTCAAAACGGTTGGCTGGTCAGAACGAACTAGCAGAACGCACTGAAAAACAGCAAGGCCTGTGAAGAGCGAGCTGGAAATCAGAAATGAGTGGACAAGAACGCACTGGAAAACAGATACGAACTGTCTACACGCACTGAAGATCAGATACAAACCCACAAGCACAAACTGAAGAGCAGTAACGGACTGAAAAGCACGAAAGCTGAAAAGCGCAACTCAAATAACCTTCAACAACCAGCCACAGGTGCTTTTGTCTCCTCGTGGATCTGTCCCATCTTTATATGGAGCTGCACTGCTGCTAAATCCAAGAGATCTTACATTTATTCAAACAATGAGTACATTACACTAAAAAGCACTAAAAATAGTGTGCAAAGTCTTTCCTTTTTTTTTTTTTTATAAAGCATTCACAGCCTAAGTAGATAATCCTGCCCCGGCCAGCATAGTGTAGAGAAGGACCCTTGCTCTCTGTGTGGAAGTCAAAAGACATCTGCACGCCACAGTTAGTGCTTTAGGCTTAAATAACCTTCAACATCTGGCCTTAGGTGCTTGAGGCTCTACCTTGATCTGTCCGATATCCATAATCCCAACGTAGAAATGAAGCCACACAACTGCTAAACCTGAAAAGACTGCTGTCTATTGAACCAGAGGCAGGCTCCGCACCTGTAAATGGGCTTAGTCATAGAGAATCCTCATAGTAGGTGCCACCTTGCCTTGGTTGGGCTTTTTCGCCTTCAAAGGGAAGCAGAATGCTTGTTTTGTCTATGGAATGAGATGACAGATGCTTCCTTAAGCTATTCTGTGGTCCCATCATGGTAGAATGCCCTCCAGTGCTCATGTTTCTTCAATCTGACTGTAGGCAGAGGTGGCCAAGAGGAGTGGCAGAGAGGGTGGGCAGTGAGCAGAAGAGACAAGATCACTTGTAGTCCACCAAGAACAGCATCTTTGGCGGAACGGTCACCACAAACCACCAGAGAAGAAGACTACAGGACCATGAAATATCAAATAAAAAAAAAAAACATTGAAAACATTTTTTAGAAAGCAGCCACAGCCTAAGTAGGAAAGCCTGCACCTGCCAGCTGTAGAGAAGGACCTTTGCTCTCTGTGTGGAAGTCAAAAGGCTTTATGCCCAAATAATCCTAAACAACTGGCAACAGGTTCCCGAGGCTTTTCATTGATCTGTGCTCTGTTCATAAACTAAACAAAGAAATGGAGCCGCACTTCTGCTAAATCTGAAAGGTGATATCTATTTAAACAGTGGGTATATCTCTCACTGCACACAGACTCCACCACTGACGCATTTCACCCGTAAATGGGCTTAGTCATAGAGAGAACCCCAGTTACTGCCTCAAAGTGGATGCCACCAGAATGTAGGTGGCCATTCCTACATCATTACCTACAATGCATGACCAGTGATGGCCAAGTGGAGTAGATGAGTGTGGCTTCAATGAGCAGTAGAGACAAGACCAATTGGAGAAAGGTAAGGACAGTGCCTTTGAGGGATCAGTCACCACAACCACCAGGGAAGAAGACTAAAGGACCGTGGATTATGGTAAATAAGTACCACCCTACGCCCAAATAATCTTCAACAACCGGTCACGGGTGCCTGAGGGTCCTCATAGGTATGCCCACCTCTATAAGGAGCTGCACTGTTGTAATTGGTATATGGGCTTAGTCGTAGAGAGAACCCCAGTTACTGCCTCAAAGTGGATGCCACCAGAATGTAGACAGCCGCTCCTACATCATTACCTACAATGCAGGACCAGTGGTGGCCAAGTGGAGTGGTTGAGGGGGGTGTCAATGAGCGGTAGAGAGAAGACCACTTGTAAGGACAGTGCCTTTGGAAAGATCAGCTACAACAACCGCCAGGGAAGAAGACGGATTCTGGTAGGTAAATACCACTCTACGTCCAAAATACCTTCAACAACAGGCCACAGGTGCTGGAGGCTCCTCATGGGTCTGTCCCTCCTCTATAAGGATCTGCATTACTGCTAAATCCAAAAAGGTCTAACTTTTATTCAAAAAATTTGTATATTTTCTACCCAACGCAAAGGTACACCACTGCATTACAGGGAAGCAGAATGATCATACCCAAGGTATTCTGGGATTTGTAGTTTGTCCAGAAGGATGCCGATTGCCGCTAATGCCTCTTCTAATCCCAGCAAGAGACTTCACAAACAAAGAGGAAATAAAGGGTTCTTTTCTTTCTGGCAGAACACAGTTTTGTAAAAATAAATTAAATAACAAGTAAAGAATACTTTCCTGTTTTCTTACAGGAACTCTGACAGCGGTTGGCCAAGAAAAGTTGGAAGAAGTCGGCATCAGAAATACCATTATGCAACGACAACAACAAGTCCTAAAGGAACTTCATTTACACACGTCTCTGACTGTCAGCGGCTGGATGCGGGCCGGGGCCCTCACCCGGAACCTGTCAGCTCCATAATGGATGGAGCTTTTTCCCTGCCATATCCATTGCTGTACAAAGGAGAAACCAAAACTCTGCCACCGAACGTGATAAACGATCAATACGAATAATTCCAACTTAGACTGTTAAAGGGAAGGCGTCGCTCTTCTGTGGATACATTTTCCTTCTTTAGTTATGAGGGTCAAAGGACATTTTTTTAAAGATAATATAAAGTGAATATTATGTAGTCCTCTATCCAGGCAGCAGGGGGAGCACTAGTCTCCTCTTCACATGTTTTTCTCTATACCATTTGTTGTAAAATAAACTGACATTTCCAGAGCTTAAAGTGTAAGCTCACCTTCAAGATTTTTCAAAAAGTCCTCCTATGCAATTCTATATCCATTGAATAATACATACCAGAGGTCAGCTGATGGGTGGCCTCTCCAGAAAAACCCACCGGCCCCTTATTCGCCTTCATCCTGCAGGACGGGCTGAATATCACAATACGGCGCCCCCTAGCAAGGCGGTCTGAACTATTCAAAATGCTCACCCACCTAGTGGTGTGTCCTCTCCCTGCTCCTCACTCTTCCTGAAGGTAAGCTTACACTTTAACCCCTTTGTGCCTGAGGATAAAACAAATGTTAATGCCTAAGAAAAAGTTTGCAACTTTGACCAGTGTTACATAGTTACATAGTAGATGAGGCTGAAAAAAGACACAAGTCCATCAAGTCCAACCTATGTGTGTGATTATATGTCATATTACATTACATATCCCTGTATATTGTGGTCATTCAGGTGATTATCTAATAGTTTCTTGAAACTATCAATGCTCCCCGCTGAGACCACCGCCTGTGGAAGGGAATTCCATGTCCTTGCCAGGGGTAGGCAACCCCCGGCACTGGTGCCGCAAGCACCAGTGCCGGGGGACTCCCTCCTCATCAGCAGAGCAGTGCAGGGAAGTGTCAGTGAGACACTAATGAATCCCAATTTCAGAATTCCCCACACCGCACCTGCACTGAGGGAGATGCACTGAGGGGAAGGCACTGAGGGGGAGGCACTGAGGGGAAGGCACTGAGGGGAAGGCACTGAGGGGGAGGCACTGCGGGGGATGCACTGAGGGGAAGGCACTGAGGGGGAGGCACTGAGGGGGAGGCACTGCGGGGGATGCACTGAGGGGGAGGCACTGAGGGAGATGCACTGAGGGAAAGGCACTGAGGGGGAGGCACTGAGGGGGAGGCACTGAGGGAGATGCACTGAGGGGAAGGCACTGAGGGGGAGGCACTGCGGGGGATGCACTGAGGGGGAGGCACTGAGGGAGATGCACTGAGGGAAAGGCACTGAGGGGGAGGCACTGAGGGGGAGGCACTGAGGGAGATGCACTGAGGGGAAGGCACTGAGGGGGAGGCACTGAGGGGGAGGCACTGCGGGGGATGCACTGAGGGGGAGGCACTGCGGGGGATGCACTGAGGGGGAGGCACTGCGGGGGAGGCACTGAGGGGAAGGCACTGCGGGGGATGCACTGAGGGGGATGCACTGAGGGGGAGGCACTGCGGGGGATGCACTGAGGGGGAGGCACTGCGGGAGATGCACTGAGGAGGAGGCACTGCGGGGGGATGCACTGATGGGGAGGCACTGCGGGGGATGCACTGAGGGGGATGCACTGCGGGGGAGGCACTGAGGGAGATGCACTGAGGGGGAAGGCACTGAGGGGGAGGCACTGAGGGGGAGGCACTGAGGGGGAGGCACTGAGGGAAAGGCACTGAGGGGGAGGCACTGCGGGGGATGCACTGAGGAGGAGGCACTGAGGGGAAGGCACTGAGGGGGATGCACTGAGGGGGATGCAGTGAGGGGGAGGCACTGAGGGTAAGGCACTGCGGGGGAGGCACTGCGGGGGATGCACTGAGGAGGAGGCACTGCGGGGGAGGCACTGAAGGGGATGCACTGAGGGGGATGCACTTGGGGGAAGGCACTGAGGGGGAGGCACTGAGGGGGAGGCACTGAGGGGGAGGCACTGAGGGGGATGCACTGAGGAGGAGGCACTGCGGGGGATGCACTGAGGGGGAGGCACTGAGGGGAATGCACTGTGGGGGAGGCACTGAGGGGGAGGCACTGAGGGAAAGGGACTGCAGGGGAGGCAATGAGGGGGAGGCACTGAGGGGAAGGGACTGCAGGGGAGACACTGAGGGGAGGCACTGAGGGTGAGGCACTGAGAAGGAGGAACTGCGGGGGATGCACTGCGGGGGATGCACTGCGGGGGATGCACTGAGGGGGAGGCACTGAGGGGGAGGCACTGAGGGGGAGGCACTGTGCTCCCACACATTGTAAAAGATGGGAAACATTGTTTGGTTCTCTAACTTTGCTGTAGCTGCGATCGTCAGCTTTTGTGATGGTGAAGAGATTGGGTGCAATTCTACTAGGGGGGTCCCTCTTTCCAGGAGGAGGACTACCATTGGCCACTGCTAAAGCCAATCAAAGTCCTGCTAGCCCTGCCCACCATCTGGAGGAAGATAACTCGGTTGGTTGCCACTACCAATCTCAGAAAAAGGAGATTTCACTGATTGAGAAAAGTCCAATCAGGTGACAGTTTGTGGAATTACTGTTGAGCTTCTGGGAACTTTGTTGAAATTATTCCTGAACCTTTGTGTCCCTTACTACTGAACCCCAACACTCTGTGTCCCTTACTACTGAACCCCAACACTCTGTGTCCCTTACTACTGAACCCCAACACTCTGTGTCCCTTACTACTGAAGCCCTCTGCACTCTGTGTCCCTTACTACTGAACCCCTCTGCACTCTGTGTCCCTTACTACTGAACCCCTCTGCACTCTGTGTCCCTTACTACTGAACCCCTCTGCACTCTGTGTCCCTTACTACTGAACCCCAACACTCTGTGTCCCTTACTACTGAACCCCGACACTCTGTGTCCCTTACTACTGAACCCCGGCACTCTGTGTCCCTTACTACTGAACCCCAACACTCTGTGTCCCTTACTACTGAACCCCGACACTCTGTGTCCCTTACTACTGAACCCCGACACTCTGTGTCCCTTACTACTGAACCCCTCTGCACTCTGTGTCCCTTACTACTGAACCCCTCTGCACTCTGTGTCCCTTACTACTGAACCCCTCTGCACTCTGTGTCCCTTACTACTGAACCCCAACACTCTGTGTCCCTTACTACTGAACCCCGACACTCTGTGTCCCTTACTACTGAACCCCAACACTCTGTGTCCCTTACTACTGAACCCCGACACTCTGTGTCCCTTACTACTGAACCCCAACACTCTGTGTCCCTTACTACTGAACCCCGACACTCTGTGTCCCTTACTACTGAACCCCAACACTCTGTGTCACTTACTACTGAACCCCGACACTCTGTGTCCCTTACTACTGAACCCCGACACTCTGTGTCCCTTACTACTGAACCCCTCTGCACTCTGTGTCCCTTACTACTGAACCCCGGCACTCTGTGTCCCTTACTACTGAACCCCTCTGCACTCTGTGTCCCTTACTACTGAACCCCTCTGCACTCTGTGTCCCTTACTACTGAACCCCTCTGCACTCTGTGTCCCTTACTACTGAACCCCGGCACTCTGTGTCCCTTACTACTGAACCCCTCTGCACTCTGTGTCCCTTACTACTGAACCCCGACACTCTGTGTCCCTTACTACTGAACCCCGACACTCTGTGTCCCTTACTACTGAACCCAGACACTCTGTGTCCCTTACTACTGAACCCCGACACTCTGTGTCCCTTGCTACTGAACCCCGACACTCTGTGTCCCTTACTACTGAACCCCGACACTCTGTGTCCTTTACTACTGAACCCCGACACTCTGTGTCCCTTACTACTGAACCCCGACACTCTGTGTCCCTTACTACTGAACCCCGACACTCTGTGTCACTTACTACTGAAGCCCGGCACTCTATCCCTTACTACTGAACCCCGACACTCTGTGTCACTTACTACTGAACCCCGACACTCTGTGTCCCTTACTACTGAACCCCGACACTCTGTGTCCCTTACTACTGAACCCCGACACTCTGTGTCCTTTACTACTGAACCCCGACACTCTGTGTCCCTTACTACTGAACCCCAACACTCTGTGTCCCTTACTACTGAACCCCGACACTCTGTGTCCCTTACTACTGAACCCCGACACTCTGTGTCCCTTACTACTGAACCCCTCTGCACTCTGTGTCCCTTACTACTGAACCCCTCTGCACTCTGTGTCCCTTACTACTGAACCCCTCTGCACTCTGTGTCCCTTACTACTGAACCCCTCTGCACTCTGTGTCCCCTACTACTGAACCCCAACACTCTGTGTCCCTTACTACTGAACCCCGACACTCTGTGTCCCTTACTACTGAACCCCTCTGCACTCTGTGTCCCTTACTACTGAACCCCGGCACTCTGTGTCCCTTACTACTGAACCCCAACACTCTGTGTCCCTTACTACTGAACCCCAACACTCTGTGTCCCTTACTACTGAACCCCGACACTCTGTGTCCCTTACTACTGAACCCCAACACTCTGTGTCCCTTACTACTGAACCCCGACACTCTGTGTCCCTTACTACTGAACCTCAACACTCTGTGTCCCTTACTACTGAACCCCGACACTCTGTGTCACTTACTACTGAACCCCGACACTCTGTGTCCCTTACTACTGAACCCCGACACTCTGTGTCCCTTACTACTGAACCCCTCTGCACTCTGTGTCCCTTACTACTGAACCCCGGCACTCTGTGTCCCTTACTACTGAACTCCTCTGCACTCTGTGTCCCTTACTACTGAACCCCTCTGCACTCTGTGTCCCTTACTACTGAACCCCGGCACTCTGTGTCCCTTACTACTGAACCCCTCTGCACTCTGTGTCCCTTACTACTGAACCCCGACACTCTGTGTCCCTTACTACTGAACCCCGACACTCTGTGTCCCTTACTACTGAACCCCGACACTCTGTGTCCCTTACTACTGAACCCCGACACTCTGTGTCCCTTACTACTGAACCCCGACACTCTGTGTCCCTTACTACTGAACCCCGACACTCTGTGTCCCTTACTACTGAACCCCGACACTCTGTGTCCCTTACTACTGAACCCCGGCACTCTGTGTCACTTACTACTGAAGCCCGGCACTTTATCCCTTACTACTGAACCCCGACACTCTGTGTCACTTACTACTGAACCCCGACACTCTGTGTCCCTTACTACTGAACCCCGACACTCTGTGTCCCTTACTACTGAACCCCGACACTCTGTGTCACTTACTACTGAACCCCGACACTCTGTGTCCCTTACTACTGAACCCCGACACTCTGTGTCCCTTACTACTGAACCCCGACACTCTGTGTCACATACTACTGAACCCCGACACTCTGTGTCACATACTACTGAACCCCGACACTCTGTGTCCCTTACTACTGAACCCCGACACTCTGTGTCCCTTACTACTGAAGCCCGGCACTCTATCCCTTACTACTGAACCCCGACACTCTATGTCTCTTACTACTGAACCTGAGAAAGAATGATGTGGTCCAAGGCACCATAAGCAATTGGCCTCCATCCCAAGTTTGAATAAAAAGAGATGAAGTTTGGTCGGCGGGACTTTGAATGAGGCCAATCACTATATAGAGTAAGCATGTGGGATATAAAACACAGTATTGCTTTTATGGGTTCCAACAAAAAGGGGGAGGAGGGGGGTTTAGGGACTTTGAATGTAAGATATATACCAAAGAGCAGTCTTAGCAAAGAACATTTTATTATACCTTGTGAAATCATGTACAGCATACTGAATGACACAAAAAAAAGCATACACAGAATTACATAAACGCAGGGCATGCTAAAAACGACATATAAATATTGACGTTGGTCAATTTTTATATGTGATTTTGTTGGTATACCCCAACAAAACGCGTCAGACTTACATAGATGCATGATGTCCATACAGATGATTTTATGTCTCTTATATTGTTTTACTCTAGATTTTCCAACACCACCCAGCGCTTCCAGTGGCCCATGTTGTACAGGACTTTTCTTTACCCCATGATATGCCAAATACCATGTCATCAATGTGGTTTTTAGCATGCCCTGCGTTCATGTAATTCTGTGTATGCTTTTTTTGTGTCATTCAGTATGCTATACATGATTTCACAAGGTATAAAAAAATGTTCTTTGCTAAGACTGCTCTTTGGTATACATCTCTCATTTAAAGACCCTAAAAACTCCCCCCCCCTTTTTGTTGGAACCCATAAAAGCATTACTGTCAGTGGCAGCCCGTGAACTGTGGGCGCACGGGCGCCACATCAACATCCATGCGCCCCTCCCCTTTCAGGACAGCTCTGTCAGTGGATGCTGACAGAGCCGCGCACGCGCGGGGGGGGTTTGGTGCTGCCACCAGAGATGCGCGGGGGGTGGGAGTTGGGCACAGTGGCTACATATGATGGGCACAACTGGCTGCATATGATGGGCACAAGTGGCTGCATTTGATGGGCACAAGTGACTGCATATGATTGGCACAAGTGGCTGCGTTTGATGGGCACAATGGCTGCATATGATGGGCACAAGTGGCTGCATATGATGGGCACAAGTGGCTGCGTTTGATGGGCACAGTGGCTGCGTTCGATGGGCACAAGTGCCTGCAAATGATGGGCACAAGTCGCTGCGTTTGATGGGCACAGTGGCTGCGTTTCATGGGCACAAGTGCCTGCATATGATGGGCACAAGTGGCTGCATATGATGGGCACAAGTGGCTGCGTTTGATGTGCACAGTGGCTGCGTGTGATGGGCACAATAGCTGCATATGATGGGTGCAAGTGGCTGTGTTTGATGGCACAAGTGGCTGCATATGACAGGCACAAGTGGCTGCATTTTATGGGTATAGTGGCTGCATTTTATGGGTATAGTGGCTGCATATGATGGGCATAGTGGCTGCATTTGATGGGCACAAGTGGCTGCATTTGATGGGCACAACTGACTGCATTTGATGGACACAAATGGCTGCATATGATGGGCACAAGTGGCTGTGTTTGATGGGCACAAGTGGCTGTGTTTGATGGGCACAATGGCTGCATATGATGGGCACAAGTGGCTGCATATGATAGGCACAAGTGGCTGCATTTGATGGGCACAAGTGGCTGCATTTGACGGGCACAAATGTCTGCGTTTGATGGGCATAGTGGCTGCATTTGATGGGCACAATCGCTGCATATGATGGGCACAAGTGGCTGCGTGTAATGGGAGTGGCTGCATTCAATAGGCACAAGTGGCTGCACATGATGGGCACAGTGCATGCATATGATGGGCACAAATAGCTGCATATGATGGGCACAGTGGCTGCATTTGATGGACACAAGTGGCTGTATATGATGGGCACAAGTGGCTGCATTTGATGGGCACAAGTGGCTGAATTTGATAGGCATAGTAGCTGCGTTTGATGGGCACAATGGCTGCATATGATGAGCATAGTGGCTGCATATGATGGGCACAGTGAGGCTGCGATTGATGGGTGGGGGTTTCAGTATTTTTCCGTTTGTTTGTGCCCTCCCAAAAATTTTGAGTACCAGCCGCCGCTGAATACTGTGTTTTATATCCCATATGCTGACTCTATACAGTGATTGGCCTCATTTAAAGTCCCGCCGACCAAACATTCTCTCTTCTTACTACTGAACCCCGACACTCTGTGTCACTTACTATATAGTTACATAGTTACATAGTTATATAGGTCACTTACTATATAGTTACATAGTTACATAGTTATATAGTTACATAGTTATATAGTTAGTTACATAGTTACTGTACATAGTTATATAGTTATATAGTTATATAGTTACATAGTTATATAGTTATATAGTTAGTCTGGTTGAAAAAAGATACAAGTCCATCCAGTTCAACTCACAGATGGTTATAGAATGAAAGTACATGCTGTGATCGGAGATCTCCTTTAAAGTGGAGCTCAACCCAAAAGGGGAAGCTCCGCTTGTCTGCCCCCCCCCCCTTTGCTGTCACATTTATCACCTTTTGGAGGGGAGGGGGGCCATTCACACAGCGCAGTGTGCTTCGCGCATGCACAGTAGGGAACCGGCTTCACTGCCAGTTTCCCTTAACCAAGATGGTGGCGGCAGCACCCGAGAGCTGATTGAAGAATCGGTTCAGGTGAGGACACCGCTGGATTCCTGGACAGGTAAGGGCCCTAAAATTAGAAGTCAGCAGGTACAGGATTTGTAGCTGCTGACTTTTATTTTTTTCTGAAGGAGCTCGGAGCTCCTCTTTAACTGACTTTATTCTTATACTTTTTCTGTTCTTCCAGACAGAAGAGGGAAGAGGTGTCACCGGGTGTCACCGGGTGTCAGGGAAGCAGTGTACATCATGAACTGATCCCTTCTTATAGAAGAGTGAGTCCCTCTCCAGCAGATTACTTTCCATCCACTAGATGGCGGCGGTGAGGTTGTGCTGGCGGCGGTGGGCCGTATGCTGTGTAGTGCTGACAGAGGAACTGCGGAGAAATGTTGGCAGCTCCTGACTGAGGGGGGTGGGGGGGGATCACATACATCAAAATAACAATTCATTATGTAACAAGACAAATTACAGAAAGTTCACACCGCAGACTGCCCGACCTTCCTGCGCTTAGCGTACCGCCATCTCCACGCAGGCAGACAGTTCATGGACGGGAGCCTGCGAAAAGTCGCGCTTTACTGCACGTTACGTCACCCATACTCATCACTACTTTCTTCTTCACTGTCATTATTTATTAAAATTGTCTCTTTTTTAACAGTGATGTCATCACTTCCTTCACTATGATTATTATTACAGATCCATGGAACACGCCCCTTAAAGTCAACCTGTCAGTAACTTTAGAACTCAGCATGAATACGTTCCCAACATGTCTCAATGTACTGCAAAAGTATTGGGACACCTTCACACACACTATATTTCCAAAAGTATTGGGACAACTGCCTTTACACACGATATCACCAAAAGTATTGGGACGCCGGCCTTTACACACACTATATTACCAAAAGTATTGGGACGCCCACCTTTACACGCACATAAACTTTAATGACATCCCAGTCTTAGTCTGTAGGGTTCAATATTGAGTTGGCTCCGCCCTTTGCAGTTATAACACTCCGCCAGAACACTCCGGTCATGGAGAACTGATCAGGAGCCGATTGGCTGACCTTTTTTTTGCTCATGCCCCTTCAACAGAAGCCAGCCGAACAGCGGCTTCCATCGGACCCGAGACCAGATTTTTTAAAATGAAATCCGGGAACACTCTACTGACCACACCCTCCTTTATTTGGGGGTGGGGCAGGGGCGGAACAGTGGGTGGAGATAATATCAGCATGTGATGCCCACCAAATGTTGGATGCTTTTGCCCAAATGTGTTAACAGTGGGAGGAGCTTGTGACCTCATCAATAACCCAGGACACACAGGCGGGAGAAGACACAAACACGAAACGCGTTAGTCAAAGTCAATCTGCACATTTTTAGACTTTCAATAAACAATAATATCCTTCCATGGAGAGTCGCATTATTTCGGACTCTGGCGGGTCCTCCTCCCTCATTAGAGCATTGCCTGAAATGACGACTCTGATCTTCCAGTAAGGCAGCAGCTCAAACCTCCAGAGGGGGACCCCCCCACCCCCCCCTGCAGAACCCCCCCGCAGGACCACCTAATACCTACCAGCCCAAAGTTTTAAAGGGGTTCAAGTAGATGTTAACCTCAACTGATTGGCATTTTGCTTACTAAAGTACAGAGAACTGTAACAAGTTTTTAATTCTTATTCTCACATTTTTTTCATTCTTTGTTCCATCTCAGTGCTGCTGATCTCCTGCAGCCTCTTTGCAGCAACTTCCTCTGTATATGCTCGTCAGTATTGGCTGCATTACCTCTCCAGATGGTGACCACAGCAGACCATGCCTATGTGATAGGTGCCGCAATGGCTGATTGTAGTCTCCCTTGGAAGGGTGACAACGCAGGAGAAGAATTGGGGGTAAGGGTCAGAGCGGGGTCACCCTATAACAGGAAGTTCACTTTGGGAAATGAGATGAAAGCTCGTGCGGGGGTTTAGCTGACACATGGCGGGGCGTTCGGTGATTGCGCAGATTTCGCCCGTGTGATTATCCATCACACCGTCACCACGGTGATGGGATGCCGTGTCCTCGGCGCCGAGGTTGTGTCAGTTCATGCTGCAAATCCATTCTCCGCACGAAGATCGTTTCTGGATCCTCTTGTTTGCGGAGATAAAACGGCGCGCTTCTCCCCGCCACAGAAATGTCTTTTCATTTTAAAGAACACAGTAAACATTTCCCGAGTCTCTGCCAACTCATTATCTAACGAGGTCTCTGCAACAACACGCCGCGCCTTGCCAAAAAACACATTTCAGCGTCGCATCCCGGCCGCAGGAGGCCATCGCCGCATTTCACATGAATTCCGTCTCTTATCACCAAATATTGTCAGAAGTACAGGAATAGAGAGGATTGGAGGACGGAAAACCCAGAAGGGTGGTCGGCAATTTCCTGTGTGTGTGACTTAATTTCATCCAAATTGCATCAGCTTGAGTGAGACTCCTGTGGTCATCAACATCCATCACCACTGCCACCAATGGGACCCCAGAGCCTAGAGATCAATAGGCACTTGTCTACGGTACTATCCCCATACAGGAGCAATCCACTCCACCATGGGATCCACAAAAGTCTCCAAATTTGATGATGACATAATGACTTCAGCGTCTGATGCTGCCTTACGTGTTTCGTCACCAATGTAAAACCTCGAGGGCTGTCTGTGTCCCATTGTGGAAATTTATATTCACTTCCAATCCCAGAGACAGGGCAGCAAGTGAGAGGAGATCTCCCAAAGTGGGAGAAAGCCCTTGCTGCTGCTGATGATGTAATGACTTCAGCGTCTGATGCCCCCTTACACGTTTCGTCACCAATGGATATCCTCGATGGGCTGTCATTGTCCCATTGGGGAAATTTACATACAATTCCTATCCCAGAGTCAGGGCAGGAAGTGAGAGGAAATCTCCCAAAGTGAGAGCCCTTGCTGATGATGATGTAATGACTTCAGTGTCTGATCCCGCCCTACTTGTTTCGTCACCAATGTACAACCTCGAGGGCTGTCTGTGTCCCATTGGGGAAATTTATGTTTACTTACTGTCCCAGACACAGAGCAGGAAGTGAGAGGAAATCTTCCAAAGTGAGAGGAATCTCTTGCCGATGATGTAATGACTTCAGCATCTGATGCCATCCTACACGTTTCATCACCAAAGGACATCCTCGGGGTCTATCTGTGTCCCGTTGAGGAAATTTACATTCACTTTATGTCCCAGAGACACTGCAGGAAGTAAGAGTAAATCTTCCAAAGTTATAGGAAGCCCTTGCTGATGATGATGATGTAATGACTTCAGCATCTGATGCCCCCCTACACGTTTCGTCATTCAAAGGACATCCTCAGGGGCTGTCTGTGTCCCATTGGGGAAATTTATGTTCACTGCCTGTTCCAGAGACAGAGCAGGAAGTGAGAGGAAATCTTCCAAAGTGAGAGGAATCCCTTGCTGATGATGATGTTGTAATGACTTCAGCATCTGAAGCCGTCCTACACGTTTCGTCACCAAAGGACATCCTCTGGGTCTGTCTGTGTCCCATTGGGGGCATTTACATTCACTTCTTGTCCCAGAGATAGTGCAGGAAGTAAGAGGAAATCTTCCAAAGTTAGAGGAAGCCTTTGCTGATGATGATGATGTAATGACTTCAGTGTCTGATATCGCCCTCCATATTTCGTCACCAATAAACATCCTCAGGGGCTGTCTGTGTCCCATTTGGGAAATTTACGTTCACTTCCTGTCCCAGAGACAGAGCAAGAAGTGAAAGGAAATCTCCCAAAGTGAGAGGAAGCCCTTGCTGGTGATGTAATGATTTCAGCATCTGATGCCACTCTACATGTTTCGTCACCAATGGACATCCTCTGGGTCTGTCTGTGTCCCTTTGGGGGCATTTACGTTCACTTCCTGTCTCAGAGACAGAGCAGGAAGTGAAAGGAAATCTCCCAAAATGAGAGGAAGCCCTTGCTGATGATGTAATGATTTCAGCATCTGATGCCACTCTACATGTTTCGTCACCAATGGACATCCTCGGGGTCTATCTGTGTCCCTTTGGGGACATTTACATTCACTTCCTGTCCTAGAGACAGAGCAGGAAACCCTTGCCGATGATAATGATGTAATGATTTCAGCATCTGACGCCGACCACATCAGATACATTTCTTTCACCTTTTGGTAGATTTAAGAGGAAGTTAAAGCTGAAGTTTAATCTTCTTATATTCTACCCCCCTCCTACCCCCCCTCCCCCCATCAACATGATAATGATATTTTTACGGAAAAAAAAACTTTTCTATCCCCAATACATACCTTATGACATCATCACTGTGCTTCTCTATGCAATGCATGCAGATCATGGCTTGTTGGGGAGGAGAGGGGAGGGACCAGCAGGGGGCTGTACATAGCTTCCTGAAAATATCCCAGCCCCCGGCCTCAGTACTCCTCTCCAGAGCCCTCAGTCCTGATGTGAGTAGTGGGGGGAGTTATGCAAATATTAAAAATGCCTTAATGGGTGTCAGTCTGGAGGAGTGGGCGTTCCTAGGGAGGCTGTATTTGCATAAGTAACACCCACATGTGATGCTGAGCCACCATGATTGACAGAACTGAAATCCAATGAATGAAAGGGGTGAGGCTAGGGTAAGGTTGCCACCTTTTCTTCAAGCCAAACCCGAACACTTTAGCGGCAGCATTTTTGTGGAGGGGGGGGGGGTATACGCTATAAGATTGTAAAAGACCTGGGACACTTTGGTGGCCTGAAAGAGAGTAGTAATGTGGGACATAGCTCGCCGCAGCAAACAGTGGGCGTGGCTGAATTGTGAGTGTTCTGCATGGAAGGCAGGGGTCAGATATGTCCTCTGGAGAGGAGGGGAGTGGGGAGAGTTAGATATGTGCTGGGGGGCAGTGGCGGCTGGTGCTCCAAACTTTTGGGGGTGCAAACAAACTGAAAAATTCTGAAAAAAACATCAATTGCAGCCTCACTGTGCCCATCATATGCAGCCTGTGCCCATCATATGCAGCCTGTGCCCATCATATGCAGCCTGTGCCCATCATACAGCCATTGTGCCCATCATACAGCCTCTGTGCCCATCATATGCAGCCTGTGCCCATCATATGCAGCCTGTGCCCATCATACAGCCATTGTGCCCATCATATGCAGCCTGTGCCCATCATACAGCCTCTGTGCCCATCATATGCAGCCTGTGCCCATCATACAGCCTCTGTGCCCATCATATACAGCCTCTGTGCCCATATGTGCTGGGGGGCGCTTTGTGAAAGAAGAGGGCCAGTGCAAGGGGGAGGGGTGTGCTGGAGAGGTCATCAGATTTCAAATCCAATCCACACTTCTGTTTCCAGTCTCTGACAGTCTCCTACAGCATGTCCCCAGTCTCTGACAGTCTTCTGCAGCATGTCTCCAGTCTCTGACAGTCTTCTGCAGCATGTCCCCAGTCTCTGACAGTCTCCTGCAGCATGTCCCCAGTCTCTGACAGTCTCCTACAGCATGTCTCCAGTCTCTGACAGTCTTCTGCAGCATGTCTCCAGTCTCTGACAGTCTTCTGCAGCATGTCTCCAGTCTCTGACAGTCTTCTGCAGCATGTCTCCAGTCTCTGACAGTCTTCTGCAGCATGTCTCCAGTCTCTGACAGTCTTCTGCAGCATGTCTCCATTCTCTGACAGTCTCCTGCAGCATGTCCCCAGTCTCTGACAGTCTTCTGCAGCATGTCTCCAGTCTCTGACAGTCTCCTGCAGCATGTCTCCAGTCTCTGACAGTCTTCTGCAGCATGTCTCCAGTCTCTGACAGTCTCCTGCAGCATGTCTCCAGTCTCTGACAGTCTTCTGCAGCATGTCTCCAGTCTCTGACAGTCTTCTGCAGCATGTCTCCAGTCTCTGACAGTCTCCTGCAGCATGTCTCCAGTCTCTGACAGTCTCCTGCAGCATGTCTCCAGTCTCTGACAGTCTTCTGCAGCATGTCTCCAGTCTCTGACAGTCTTCTGCAGCATGTCTCCATTCTCTGACAGTCTCCTGCAGCATGTCTCCAGTCTCTGACAGTCTTCTGCAGCATGTCTCCAGTCTCTGACAGTCTCCTGCATCATGTCTCCAGTCTCTGACAGTCTCCTGCAGCATGTCTCCAGTCTCTGACAGTCTCCTGCAGCATGTCTCTAGTCTCTGACAGTCTCCTTCAGCATGTCTCCAGTCTCTGACAGTCTCCTGCAGCATGTCTCCATTCTCTGACAGATTCCTGCAGCATGTCTCCAGTCTCTGACCGTCTCCTGCAGCATGTCTCTAGGCTCTGACAGTCTCATGCAGTATATCTCCAGTCTCTGACAGTCTCCTGCAGCATGTCTCCAGTCTCTGACAGATTCCTGCATCATGTCTCCAGTCTCTGACAGTCTCCTGCAGCATGTCTCCAGTCTCTGACCATCTCCCTCAGCATGTCTCCAGTCTCTGACAGTCTCCTGCAGCATGTCTCTAGTCTCTGACAGTCTCCTTCAGCATGTCTCCAGTCTCTGACAGTCTCCTGCAGCATGTCTCCATTCTCTGACAGATTCCTGCAGCATGTCTCCAGTCTCTGACCGTCTCCTGCAGCATGTCTCTAGGCTCTGACAGTCTCATGCAGTATATCTCCAGTCTCTAACAGTCTCCTGTAGTATGTTTCCAACCTTTGACTGTCTCCTGCAGCATGTCTCCAGTCTCTGACAGTCTCATGCAGCATGTCTCCAGTCTCTGACAGTCTTCTACAGCATGTCTCTAGTTTCTGACAGTCTCCTGCAGCATGTCTCCAGTCTTTGACAGTCTCCTGCAGCATGTTTCCAGTCTCTGACAGTCTCCTGCAGCATGTCTCCAGTCTCTGACAGTCTCCTGCAGCATGTTTCCAGTCTCTGATAGTCTCATGCAGCATGTCTCCAGTCTCTGACAGTCTTCTGCAGTATGTCTCCAGTCTCTGACAGTCTCCTGCAGCATGTCTCCAGTCTCTGACAGTCTTCTGCAGCATGTTTCCAGTCTCTGACAGTCTCATGCAGCATGTCTCCAGTCTCTAACAGTCTCCTGTAGTATGTTTCCAACCTCTGACAGTCTCCTGCAGCATGTCTCCAGTCTCCAACCACTCCTATGGCATGTCAGACGCTTTTGACCACTCCTTGTAGTAAGTCTGGAGTCTCTGACATTCTTCTGTAGCATTATATATATTGAATATAATGCGTGGCCCCTTGATGATGTCATAGTTCACAGGTGTGAAATTGGGGTGAATGTGTGAACATGAATTACATCAGCCAATAAAGAACCCCACAATTTTATATTCCAACAATCACCAGATAAGTGTATGCACCCAGCAGATTATTCATTAATATCAGCGGTTTATTAATCGACATTGGCTGTTTATTAATTGATATCAGCGGTTTATTAATCGGCATTGGCTGTTTATTAATTAATATCAGTGGTTTATTCATTGATATTAATGAATTATTAATTGATATCAGCGGTTTATTAATCAACATTGGTGGATTATTAATTGATATCAGCGGTTTATTAATCAACATTGGTGGATTATTAATTGATATCAGCGGTTTATTAATCAACATTGGTGGATTATTAATTGATTCAGCGGTTTATTAATTGATATCAGTGGATTATTAATTGATATTGGCGATATTTGATATCAGAGGTTTATTAATCAATATCAGCGGTTTATTAATTGATATTAGCAGTTTATTAATGGATCGGCTCAGCTGATACAATGCGTCCAATCTTCCCCCTACGTGTGCGATTGTGGGGGGGGGTTACCTGTATGGAACAATGGGCCGCGGCGGGCCGCCCCCCTAATGTGAGAAAACAGAGCAGGTTGGGATCCGGCTGTTTTCTGATTACAATCTCTTCCCTTTCGCTGTTTTGCTTGTGCTATCTTCAGTTATATAATTGTTCCCCTTCTGCAGTTTGTGTACAAAAATTCCGGGTGCAGCTGAGGTCACGCAGTCCTCTCTGGCGCGGTTCTGAAACATTGTTTTGTTTTTTTTGTTTAGCTGGGTTTCTAAAAGCAATAGAGGCCCGAGCCGCCCCCGCTCTTTATACATGGATTCATCTGATTGGTTATTTTTCTTTCTTTTGTTTTTTTATATATATATATATTTGGCTTATTTTTCTTTCTTTTTTTTTCTCAAAGTCCAAATCCAACTCATACCATTTTTTTAGTTATTTTTTTACCTTTTTTATCTATTTTCCTTTTTGTTCATAAACTTCTTTTTATCTATTTCCCCTAAATATTGGACGTTTATATTGTATTCATTTCCTGTTTTTTTTTATTTTTTTAATTTTTTGTATGTATTTATTTTCTCTGCTCTCCACACATTCATTTGTGTGTAAATATTTATTACTTTGATACTTTGTACTCTGACACTTATTTCTTATATATTTACAGTTGCTGAGAAAATTTTATTTGAAAACTGAAGTAGCCATTTGCAGAGGATTCTCTTTGGATCCTCTACTAATCTATACATTTGTAACATTCAGCAACATTCACTTTATAATTATAAGGTTTTGAGAATTGTAAGATTGATTTTAGGTCTTTTTTTTAATGTTTTTTTAATTGCATCAAAGTATCTTGGAAACCTGTCTTTGTCTTTTGTCATTGCAGTAAATGAGGAGATTTGATGAACATTTTTCCAGCAGAGACGCCGAGATCCATTTATTTGTACGGTTTAGATAAATGTTCCGGCACCATACTAGCGGTGTCATTTTAGGCGTCCTTCTGTTGCTTGTTCTGTGCGGATTTTTTTTTTTTTTTAGCTCTCTGAAGCAGACGCATTATTCTCGCCGTCTCCTACTGTGAAAGAGTCTTTTTTTTTTTTCTCTCCTTCTGACAAACATTTCAAAGCGAATTCATCTGAATCTTTCCCTCTGCTCGGGAGCGCTCAGATCTGCGCTGTGTCAGAAGAATCTTTTTTAAAAGACCATCAGAACCTTACAAGTTGGGAAAACAATTCCCGGCCTCCGTCCCAAACAATTTTTGTAAAGAAAAATAAAAACGCCCCTCTTTTCAACTTATAACCTTTTTTTTTTTTCTAGAAAGCGGCATAAATATTTTACATGACAAAAGTCTGACCCCAACTTCTTTCTGGTTGCTGAATGAGATCCCGGCCCATGGCATAAAAATAAACCTCCTCTTTTATTAATGAATTAGTGCCAAAGCCAATTAAATATTATTCAGAGACGGATCTGGAGGAAGACTGGACAGCGAGAGGAAATTCGCTCTGACTCATCATGCACTCCTCGGACTCCACACGGGGGAAGGGACGTTGCCCTGTCCTTCCATAACCTCTCCCAGCCGCTATGGATAATCAGCATAACATTATGTCTGACCTGAATAAGATTTAAAGGGTTAGCAGAAATGAATTTTTCCACCAGCACCAGCTGGAAATGTGACAGTTGTGGGCCGGCAAACATAAGGGGTATTTTTAGATATCAGAATCAGCCAAGAGTCACCATCAATGGTGGACATCCCTAAAGGTTCAGGCCCACCTAAAAGTCAGACTTTGAGTATAGGTGGAGATTGGAAGGTTAATCCACATACACTCACCGGCCACTTTATTAGGCACACCTGTTCATTCGCTTGGTAACACAAATTGCTAAACAGCCAATCACATGGCAGCAACTCAATGCATTTAGGCGTCTAGACGTGGTGAAGACCACTTGCTGAAGTTCAAACTTGAGCATCAGAATGGGGAAGAAAGGGGATCTCAGTGACTTTGAACGTGACATGGTTGTTGGTGGCAGACGGGCCGGTCTGAGTATTTCTGGGATTTTCACACACAACCATCTCTCGGGTTTACAGAGAATGGTGGGAAAAAAGGGAAAATATCCAGTGAGCAGCAGTTGTGTGGAGGAAAATGCCTTGTTGAGATCAGAGGAGAATGGGCAGACTGGTTCCAGATGATAGAAAGACAACAGGAACTTAAATAACCACTCATTACACCCAAGGTATGCAGAATACCATCTCTGAATGCACAACGCATCCAACCTTGAAGTAAATGGGCTACAGCAGCAGAAGACCACACTGGATCTCAGTGGGACTTTGGCCTTTCAAAAAAAAAAAAAAGATTACACTGGGTGCCACTCCTGTCAGCTAAAAAGAAGGAAACTGAGGCTACAATTGGCACAGGCTCACCAAAACTGGACAACAGAAGATTGGAAAAACGTTGCCTGGTCTGATGAGTCTGGATTTCAGCTCCGACATTCAGATGGTGGGGTCAGAATTTGGTGCATGGATCCATCCTGCCTTGTATTACCGGTTCAGGCTGGTGGTGGTGGTGCAAGGTGTGGGGGATATTTTCTTGGCACACTTTGGGCCCCTTAATACTAATTGAGCATGGTTTAAACATCATGGCCTACCTGAGTATTGTTGGTGACCATGTCCATCCCTTTATGACTACAGTGTCCCAATCTTCTGATGGCTCCTTCCAGCAGGTCAATGCACCATGTCACAAAGCTCCAATCATCTCACCACTGGACAATGAGGTCCCTGTACTCAAATGGTCTCCACACTCACCACATCTCATCCAACAGAGCATCTTTGGGATGTGGTGGAACGGGAGATTGGCATCATGGATGTGCAGCCGACAAATCTGCAGCAACTGCGTGACGTTATCATTTCACTATGAAGCAAAATCTCTGAGGAATGTTTCCAACACCTTGTTGTATCTATGCCATGAAGAATAAAGGCCAAAGGTGTCCAACCTGCTACTAGCAAGGTGGATCTAATAAAGTAGACGGTGAGTGTATAGCACCCTCCTAGATAGGTTGCTCTGTAAATTTAGTTCTTTTTGGGCTCCTCTGAAGTACAACTGCTGATTGTTTTGGACTCATCAGAGTCTCACAGGCTGCAGGCTTGATTGCTTCTCCCTGCCTTCTGGAAGGTTCCAGAACATAGGAGTGGAGCAGATCAAATTAGTAGCCATCTTTCTACTGCTCATTTTTTATCTAATCGCTGTAAGTGTATTCATTTTATTAAGCTTACTTTTTTTTTGGACGTACTGCACCATGAGTCTTCCTTTTTTTTATATATACAACATGGCCCAATTTTAAGAATAGCTGACTCGAGGCTCACAACGAGATCTGGTGTGAAGATTGAAGGTAAGAACAATGGCACAAGAACTTTATTATTATTGTCAAAAAAAGATAGAGGTAGGGAATCCCCACATCTACTCCTGTCAATAGATGCAGAGAAAGTATTTGACAGGGTAGACTGGGGATTCACGAAGAACACAATGGGAAACCTGGGAATGGGGCCCAAAATGACAATTGGATCCAAAGCTTATATAATCATTAAGGAAAACTGGGAGCAGTGCACCTTTACTCATCTGTTTGTCTTTTTTGGTTAGTTTTTGAATATATCACATTGGTATTTTTGAGATATATTGCACAGTAGATTTTGAGTAATGAACAATTTTATGTGAATGAAACATGTTTGTTTCATTTTTTGTTTTTATTCACTATTGCTAATTTGCTAGTTTGAGCAAGATATTTCACTCAGCTGATTTGACTATGACTGCGGTCACTATTGATAGAGTCTGATATCTTTTAAATGACAGCACACTTTGATTGGTTCTTTTTTGCCTACTTTTTAGGGAATTTTTAAGTGCAGAACTCTGTTATAAACTATTTTAGCGTGAGGTTGTCCTTAGATACACTTAATATTATTTTTCCCATCGCACATGTTCCTGGATCAGGCTCAAAAGTAGTGGGTGCTGCAGCAACATCCAGCTGGAAACTGGAACAATCATGGATTTACATTTATTTTGCCAGCACACCATGGATTACCAATGTTGTCCGAAAGGATGGCCACCTCCAACCAGAGCTACAATACAGAACAAGTCATAGTAAGTCAGTAACATATCCTCAGTCAATGGGGGGGGGCAGCTCTAAAAGGGAGGAAGAAATACCCTGCCTCTGCCAAGATGGCCACCTCCACACAGAGCTACAGTACAAACCATGATAAGTCAGTAACAGAACCCCAGTCATTGGGGGGGTTCAGCTCTAAAAGGGAGGAAGCAAAGCCCTGCCTCTGCCAAGGGAAGTAAAGCCCTGCCTCTGTCAAGATGGCCACCTCCACACAGAGCTACAGAACAAGTTATTGCAAGTCAGTAAACAAATCCCCAGTCATTCGGGGGGGGGGGGCAGCTCTGACAAGAGGAAGTAAAGCCCTGCCTCTGCCAAGATGGCCACCTCCACACAGAGCTGCAGTACAGGACAAGCCATGGTAAGTCAGTAACAGATCCCCAGTCATTGGGGGAGAGCTCTAAAAGGGAGGAAGCAAAGACCTGCCTCTGCTAAGATGGCCACCTCCACACAGAACTACAATACAAGCCATGGTAAGTCAGTAACAGATTCCCAGTCATGGGGGGGAGGTCAGCTCTAAAAGGGAGGAAGCAAAGCCCTGCCTCTGCCAAGGGAAGTAAAGCCCTGCCTCTGCCAAGATGGCCACCTCCATACAGAGCTACAGAACAAGTTATTGCAAGTCAGTAACAGATCCCCAGTCATTGGGGGGGGGGGGGGCAGCTCTGACATGAGGAAGTAAAGCCCTGCCTCTGCCAAGATGGCCGCCTCCACACAGAGCTGCAGAACAAGCCATGGTAAGTCAGTGACAGATCCCCAGTGATTGGTCATTGGGGGAGGGGCAGCTCTGAAATTAGGAAGCAAAGCCCTGCCTCTACCAAGATTTCAAAAGCTGATATCTCATTGGCAGTGTCCCAGAGAGACAGGACAGAGGATAGTTCTGTGGTTTCACATTTTAGATCTTACAAAATGCTAATAAAAAGTGGGTATCCCGATAAATAGTCAGCTCAACAGATTGTATGGAAGGAGGCGGCTCTGACAATATCTAATCATGATAAAATAAGACTCAACAGAAAATTTAGTAACTCCATGTAGGCTTTATAATAACATATTTTACAAGGTGCCCGCTCTTTTAAATTAGATGTAAACCCAATCACTAAAATCTTGTATAATACTTAACAAGTTAATGTCAAAAGTGTTAATTCTAAATTTGCAGCTTTCATTAAAGCAATACCCAATGATCCTGCCACAAAAGTCCTCATTTAAGAACTTCCTGTTATAGCCTGACAACACTCTCTCTCACTCTCCCAGCTGTTCTCCTGTGTTGTCACTTGGTTGCATAGGATTCCAGTGGGGACTACAGGTGGGTTCTTATTGCACAGGCATTCTCCGCCATTGTCGCCATCAGTAAGGACACCCTAAGCACTGACATGCAGCCATCAATTTAGTGAGTGAAGTGTCCGCAAAATGAATGGAGGAGATCCAGATGTCCATGATAACCCGGGCTCAAAGGAAGTGGGATAAGTGAGGCTGGGTACCATTCCACCCTGAAGACGACTGACATTGGACCTCAGAGCTAAATTTGCACAGGACAGCAGAGGGGGTGGGGTGGAGTATTTTTTTTTAATTTCAAATGTAGCAAACTATAAAAACTAGTGGAGTGCAGCTTTAAGTGATGATGTAATAGACCTGTGATTGGCGGATTCTTTTTCACCCCGTTTACTCTGTATTATGATGGTATGCTTGGCTTCCTGCTATGAGCATTGGTCAATGTTTGGACGTGTCCCATATCTGGTGCTATTGTCTAGACTCCAAGGACATCCAAGGGAAGGTCAGTCCACCCTGATCCCGCCACACACATCAGCCTGGATGGCTTCCCGCACAAATATTACTTCACGCCACTGTAATGCTGCAACATAGCATGAGGTCATGGGGAAAAAACAGGTAAGAGTCACAGATTAGCCAGTATTGGACCTGAACTGTAGAAGGACATTGTTCTGAACTGAGTGGTGATTTTGTCTGTATGGAGTGTGATTTCACTGGAGTCAGGCCACCCATGCACGGGACAGGTTAAAGTGGGTGTAAACCTCAGACATGAAATCCGAACAAAGCATATCCCTCTATAGTGTGTACATGTCTCAGTCCAGAGCACTAAGTGTAATTCCTGTCTGCTGCCTCCTTCCTCTGCTATCAGCATGAGTCACTTCTGACCGTCTATGTCGACACCATACAATCCTCGAATATATATATATATATATATATATATATATATATATATATATATATATATATATATATACATTACCAATAAACATTTCATAAAATAAGTAAAATTAAAAAAAATGAGCCATGGTAGTTTTCAGTTCAAGTATACATAACACCATTTTTTGTTTTTTGACAGAGCCTAAGAAACCTGCTATCATCTAGCTTTATATACACCAATCAGCCATAACAACATGATGATCCCCCCCCAACCATAACCCATCAAGGCATGGACTCCAATAGCACATCCCACAGATGTTCGATTGGATTGAGATCTGGAGAATACGGAGTCCATACACCTCCAACTCATTGTTGTGTTCCTCAAACCACTCTTGAATTCATCAGACCAGGCCACCTTCTTTAATGCTCCAGTTCTGATACTCACATGCCCTTTGGCTGTGGACACGGGTCAGCGTGAGCATCCCTGACCAATCTGCGGCTACACAGCCCCATACATAACAAACAACACACAACAACATACTACAGCAATTCAGTAGCTCTTCTATTGGATTAGATTACATGGGCCAGCCTTCCCCCCTACCTCCATCAATGAGCCTTCCCTCCCCATCTTCAACAATGAGCCTTCCCCCCCAACCTTCATCAATGAGCCGTCCCTCCCCCACCTCCATCAATGAGCCTTTCTCCCTCCCTTCATCAATGAGCCTTCCCTCCCCACCTTCAACAATGAGCCTTCCCTCCCCACCTCCATCAGTGAGCCTTCCCCTCTACCTCCATCAATGAGCCTTCCCTCCCCACCTCCATCAATGAGCTTTCCTCCCTACCTCCATCAATGAGCCTTCCCTCCCCACCTTCAACAATGAGCCTTCCCTCCCCACCTCCATCAATGAGCCTTCCCTCCCCATCACCATCAATGAGCCTTCCCTCCCCACCTCCATCATTGAGCCTTCCCTCCACACCACCATCAATGAGCCTTCCCCCCAACCTTTATCAATGAGCTTTCCCTCCCCAACTCCATCAATGAGCCTTCCCTCCCTACCTCCATCAATGAGCCTTTCTCCCTACCTCCATCAATAAGCCTTCCCTCCCCATCTTCAACAATGAGCCTTCCCTCCCCACCTCCATCAATGAGGCTCCCCCCCCCCCCAACCTTCATCAATAAGCTTTTCCTCCCCACCACCATCAATGAGTCTTCCCTCCCTACCTCCATCAATGAGCCTTCTCTCTCCCCACCTCCATCAATGAGCTTTCCCTCCCTACCTCCATCAATGAGCCTCCCCACCTTCATCAATGAGCCTTCCCTCACCACCTCCATCAGTGAGCCTTCCCTCCCCACCTCCATCAATGAGCCTTCCCTCCCCACCTCCATCAATGAGCCTACACCCCCCACCCAACTTTCATCAATGAGCCTTCCCTCCCCACCTCCATCAATGAGCCTTCCCTCCCCACCTCCATCAATGAGCATTCCCTCCTCACCTCCATCATTGAGCCTTCCCTCCACACACTTATGTCAATGAGCCTTCCCTCCCCCACCTCCATCAATGAGCCTTCCCTCCCCACCTCCATTAATGAGCCCCCCCCACCTATATCAAAGAGCCTTCCCTCCCCTACCTCCATAAATTAGCCTTCCCTCCCCACCTCCATCAACGACCCTTCCCTCCCCTTCTCCATCAATGAGCCTTCCCTCCCCACCTCCATCAATGAGCCTTCCCCCCCACCTCCATTAATGAGCCCTCCCCCACCTATATCAAAGAGCCTTCCCTCCCCTACCTCCATAAATTAGCCCTCCCTCCCCACCTCCATCAATGAGCGTTCCCTCCCCACCTCCATCAATGAGCCTTCCCTCCCCACCTCCATCAATGAGCCTTCCCTCCCCACCTCCATCAATGAGTCTTCCCTCCCCCACCTCCATCAATGAGCCTTCCCTCCCTACCTCCATCAATGAGCCTTCCCTCCCCACCTCCATCAATGAGCCTCCCCACCTCCATCAATGAGTCTTCCCTCCCCCACCTCCATCAATGAGCCTTCCCTCCCTACCTCCATCAATGAGCCTTCCCTCCCCACCTCCATCAATGAGCCTTCCCTCCCCACCTCCATCAATGAGACTTCCCTCCCCACCTCCATCAATGAGCCTTCCCTTCCCACCTCCATCAATGAGTCTTCTCTCCCCACCTCCATCAATGAGACTTCCCTCCCCACCTCCATCAATGAGCCTTCCCTCCCGACCTCCATCAATGAGCCTTCCCTCCCCACCTCCATCAATGAGCACCACTTCCTTAAACTAAATCTCTCTAAAACTGAGCTATTAATATTCCCCCCCGCCCGTGCCCCCCTCCATGACTTTTCCATCAAAATCAACAATGCAACCATCAGTCCCTCCCCTCACGCCAGGGTACTAGGTGTAATCCTAGACTCCGACTTGTCATTTCAGCCTCAAATCCAATCATTGTCAAAAGTTTGTAGAATTCACCTCCGTAACATCTCTAAAATTCGCCCTTTTTTAACAAATGAAACCACCAAGCTCCTCATTCACTCCCTTGTTATCTCTCGCCTTGACTATTGCAACTCCCTTCTCATTGGCCTACCGCTCCATAGGCTCCTCCCCTCTTCAGTCTATCATGAATGCTGCTGCCAGACTTATCCACCTTACCAACCGCTCAGTGTCTGCCAACCCTCTACTTCAATCCCTACACTGGCTCCCAATCACCCAGCGAATTAAATTTAAAATTCTAACCACAACATACAAAGCCATTCACAACTCTGCCCCAAGCTACATCACCAATCTTGTCTCCAAATATCACCCAAATCGACCTCTCCGCTCTTCTCAAGACCTCCTGCTTTCAAGCTCTCTCATCTCCTCCTCCCATGCTCGTCTCCAGGATTTCTCCAGAGCCTCTCCCATCCTCTGAAACTCGCTACCTCCATCTATCCGGCTAGCCCCTACTCTTGCTACCTTCAGGCAATCCCTGAAAACTCATCTCTTCAGGAAAGCCTATCACGTCTCCAACTAATCTCCTACCACTTCCACCAGCTCATTCCCCACAGTTACAACCTTTTGTACCACCTGCCCCACCCTATTAGATTGTAAGCTCTTCTGAGCAGGGCCCTCTTAATCCTCTTGTATTGTATTGTATTATAACTGTATTGTCTCCCTTTTATATTGTAAAGCGCTGCTTAAACTGTTGGCGCTATATAAATCCTGAATAATAATAATAATAATAATGAGCCTTCCCTGCTCACCTCCATCAATGAGCCTTACCTCCCCACCTCCATCAATGAGCCTTCCCTCCCCACCTCCATCAATGAGCCTTCCCCCCACCTCCATCAATGAGCCTCCCCCCACCTCCATCAATGAGCCTTCCCTCCCCACCTCCATCAACAAGTTTTCCCTCCCCACCTCCATCAATGAGCCTTCCCTCCCCACCACCATCAATGAGCCTTCCCTCCCCACCTCCATCAATGAGCCTTCCCTCCCCACCTCCATCAATGAGCCTTCCCTCCCTCACCTCCATCAATGAGCCTTCCCTCCCCACCTCCATCAATGAGCCTTCCCTCCCCACCTCCACCAATGAGCCTTCCCTCCCCACCTCCATCAATGAGCCTTCCCTCCCCACCTCCATCAATGAACCTTCCCCCCCCCACCTCCATCAATGAGCCTTCTCCCCACCTCCATCAATGAGCCTTCCCTCCCTCACCTCCATCAATGAGCCTTCCCTCCCCCACCTCCATCAATGAGCCTTCCCTCCCCACCTCCATCAATGAGCCTTCCCTCCCCACCTCCATTAATGAGCCTTCTCTCCCCACCTCCATCAATGCGCTTTCCCTCCTGACTTCCATCAAAGAACTTCCCACCTCCATCAATAAGCCCCCCCCCCCACCTCTATCAGTGGGCATTACCAACCCCTTCTCCATTAATGAGCCCCCCCACCTATATCAAAGAGCCTTCCCTCCCCACCTCCATCAATGAGCCTTCTCTCCCCACCTCCATCAATGATCCTTCCCTCCTCAACTCCATCAATGAGCCTTGGCTGCTCATGACCCTGTCACCGGTTGGCTGGTTCTCCTTCCTTGGACCACTTTTGGTTGGTTCTGACTACTGCAGACCGGTAACATCTCAGCTGCAGTTTTGGAGTTGCTCTGACCCAGTCGTATAAACAATACAATTCGTCAAAGTCCCTCAAATCCTTACACTTGTCCATTTTTTTGGCTTTCAACATATCAACTGCAGCACCCCCTCATCTCTGCCTCCCCTGGTCTCAGTATTTAATACTGTAGAATCTGGCTGCTGACCCAATCCCTCCTTTTGTCCTCCTCAATACTCTGCACTTTCTTCTTCCCAGCTCTGCCCCAACTTTTTCCCAGCAGCAGCACAGAGAAAGGGGGTGCACTGTGAGTTCTGATGGTTGGGGGGGGGGCTATTGACATCTGATGTAAAGGGAGATAGGGTGCTCTGGACATCTGCTTATGAATTATCATGAGAATAATACAATTCTACGCCAGTTGAAAAAGGGGGAAAGTCTCACACTGCTGGTATCATCCACCATGGCGGAACCATGTTCTCTCTGAGTAGTCTCCAATAAAGTTTCTTGTGGATGATACCAATGGTGGTGACCCTCCTTTCCAGACTTGCATCATCTATTACAGGAGTGGGAGTGGCCTCTGTGCCGGTCTGCACCCACCCTTCGCAGCTTAAGTTATATGCTTTTATTAAAACCAGTAATAATCAAAGACAGAGGCAATTATTTATTATGATAAAGAGTAGATACATTTGTATAGTCCTACAGATACAACCGGACCTTTCAGGGCAACCATAATGCTCATGCGCCCCGCCATGAAAGTTAGTTTGACCCCCCTAGTCTACAAGTATAGGCCCTGATGAAGGAGAACTAATTAGACCCTGAAACGTGTTGGCTTTTTTGCCATTACCGATGAAGTATCTGCAGCACCTCCGGTGGTTCTAAGCACGTGTCCAGTGCCGTCCACTTTATTACAATCAGCAGAACATTTTTTAAGCGTTGAAGCGGTTAATACTCGCCCCCTTTTTCCAGAGAATTTTCTCCGATGGGATGCAGATCTATCTTTGGTGCGTTTCCCAACCTTGGCTCTTTTCATCTCGGCTTGATAGGTTACAAATATAAACAGGCGTTTAGGAGGAAAGAGACCTCGCTGGAGTTGAAAAGTTGAGTTGGAGAATTTGCGAGATAACAATCAAAAGGAAAACATTTTCGAGTTGCGGTTGAAAGGAAATGTAATTAATTAAGCGGGTAAACATCGGATACAGCCCTGGAAAAGCGCAGCCGGCCAGAACACGGTGTTTGTTCCCATTAATCTAACCGTTTATAGATTCATCTAAGCGTTTAGTGGAGGACATTTCATGACATGTGCGGCAGATGCTGCCTTCTCCTCCACTTAGTTATGTAACTGGTAGCTGTGCTCAGACTATTCCAGAAGTTTGCAGAAGAAGCTGAAGTTAAAGTAGAAGTGAATGAGAAGCATTATGTATCATAAAGTTTTACTTTTTGTGTCCTTTGTAGCATTTCCATGATGCTGATCTCCTGCAGCTTCTTTGTGGCTCTGTCATATGACGTCCTCGGTTGGCACTGGTTATACCGGGATGGTTGATGCCTGCAGCCAGGGCCGGGACAAGGGGGGGGGCAGAAGGGGCAGCTGACCTGGGCACTGTGGTATTACATGTGGTTGGGGGGGCACCATGAGGAAATTGGGGAGAGGGAATTTGTATTAAGAGGAGGAATTTGGGGGGGGGGGGCAGGGGGTAAGAATTGTTCTAGGAGGGAATATTGTTGAAGGTGTACTAGGAGTGGTGATTTGGGGGGATTTGTGTTTGGAAAGGAGAGATGGTTGAGGAGGATTTGTGCTAGGAGGGAGGATTTGGGTGGTTTGTGCTGGAAAAGGTAATATGATAGGGGAGAATTATGCTGAGATCGGAAATGTGTTTTCTTATGGGGGGGGGGCATTTATGCTAGTAGGGATTGGGGAGTAGTTGTGCGAGGAGGAGGGGATTTGAAGTGGGAGGGGGGGGATTTGTGCTTGGATGGGAAATATTGGAGTAGAAGAAATATGCTGGGAGGGGGAAGTTTTTTTTGGGGGGGGGGATTTGTGCTTGGGGCATATGGGGAGAGAGGGGGCAAAGATTTGTGCCAGGAGGGGGGATTTCAGCAGGGGGGTGGATTTGTACTGGGAGGAAGGGGGAATTTATGCTTAGGGGGGAGGATGCAGATTAGTACTCTATTTTTTTTTTTACGGGGGATTTTTGCTGACACATAATCAAACATCTTGGGGGGGGGGCACAATTTGGCATGTTCGCCATGGGCTCTAGATGGCCATCTTCCCAGTATTCCGATTTTTAGCAGACTTTTCCCTTTAAAGCAGAAGTGAAATGAACAGCCTCTCGGTCACTTCTGTGGGCAGCAGATGGTGGTCCCCCCTACAGCGACCCCACGGGGTTTCTCCAACCGGCGGCGATGGTGGCACTGCACAGAGAGAAAATAACTGACCTTGTTCCTCCCTCCCTGTGACCCCAGGAACCCGGAAGAGGTGAGGATTTCGTCACTTCCGGTTCTGCCTCTTTGTTAACCTGGCCGCTATCAAAAAGCAGCCAATCAGATCGATCTGTGTCTGACTGGCTGCATTGGAAACCAGGGGAGTGATATGGGGTCTAATAGACCCCCAGATCTCTCCATAAAGAGGAGTTGTCACAGCCTATGCTGTCACAAGGGATGTTGTTCATGCCTTGTGATAGCAATAAAGTTAATACAAAAACTGTGTAAAAAATAGTTTTAGATAAAATGAATCATAAAAATGTAATGCAAACACATACAGTGCCTTGCAAAAGTATTCACCCCCCCTTGGCTTTTTACCTATTTTGTTACATTACAGCCTTTAGTTCAATGTTTTTTTTTAATCTGAATTATATGTGATGGATCAGAACACAATAGTCTAAGTTGGTGAAGTAAAATAAGTAAAATATATCCATAAAACTATTTTTCAGAAATAAAAAACTGATAATTGTCATGTGCGTATGTATTCACCCCCTTTGTTATGAAGCCCATAAAAAGCTCTGGTGCCACCAATTACCTTCAGAAGTCCCATAATTAGTGAAATGATGTCCACCTGTGTGCAATCTAAGTGTCACATGACCTGTCATTACATAGACACACCTTTGTGAAAGGCCCCAGAGGCGGCAACACCTACGCAAGAGGCACCACTAACCAAACACTGCCATGAAGACCAAGGAACTCTCCAAAAAAGTAAGGGACAATGTTGTTGAGAAGTACAAGTCAGGGTTAGGTTATAAAAAAATATCCAAATCTTTGATGATCCCTAGGAGCCCCATCAAATCTATCATAACCAAATGGAAAGAACATGGCACAACAGCAAACCTGCCAAGAGACGGCCGCACACCAAAACTCACGGAGCGGGCAAGGAGGGCATTAATCAGAGAGGAGCACAGAGACCTAAGGTAACCCTGGAGGAGCTGCAGAGATCCACAGCAGAGACTGGAGTATCTGTACATAGGACGACAATAAGCCCTACGCTCCATAGAGTTGGGCTTTATGGCAGAGTGGTAGAAGAAAGACATTACTTTCAGCAAAAAACAAAATGGCGCATTTTGAGTTTGTGAAAAGGCATGTGGGAGTCTCCCAAAATGTATGGAGGAAGGTGCTCTGGTCTGAGGAGATTAAAATTCAACTTTTTGGCCATCAAAGAAAACGCTATGTCTGGTGCAAACCCAACACATCACATCACCCAAAGAACACCATCCCCACTGTGAAACATGGTGGTGGCAGCATCATGCTGTGGGGATGATTTTCAGCAGTCGGAACTGGGAAACTGGTCAGAGTTGAGGGAAAGATGGATGGTGCTAAATACAGGGATATTCTGGAGAAAAACCTGTAGCACTCTGTGTGTGATTTGAGGCTAGGACGGAAGTTCACCTTCCAGCAGGACAAGGACCCCAAACACACTGCTAAAGCAAAACTTGAGTGGTTTAAGGGGAAACATGGAAATGTGTTTGAATGGCCTAGTCAAAGCCCAGACCTCAATCCAATAGAAAATCTGTGGTCAGACTTAAAGATTGCTGTTCACAAGCGCAAACCATCCAACTTGAAGGAGCTGGAGCAGTTCTGCGAGGAGGAATGGGCAGAAATCCCAGTGGTGAGTTGTGGCAAGTTCTACAAAGTATAGACTTTAGGGGGGTGAATAGTTTTGCACATTGACTTTTTCTGTCATTTTGTCCTATTTGTTGTTTGCTTCACAATAAAAAAAGAAATCTTCAAAGTTGTGGGCATGTTCTGTAAATTAAACAATGCAAATCCTCAAACAATCCATGTTAATTCCAGGTTGTGAGGCAACAAAACACCAAAAATGCCACGGGGGTGAATACTTTTGCAAGGCACTGTACGTAAGCCCCACATGCAGGGCCAGGACAAGGGGTGGGCAGGAGGGAAAGCTGCCCTGGGCTCTGTGGTATCATGTAAGGAGGGGGGGGGTGCCCCAAGGAGATCGGGGGGAGGGGATTTGTGTTGGAAGGGGGGATTTGTGGGGCAGAAGGAGGTACGTTTTGTTATAGAAGGGGAAATTTGGGGGGGGGGTGCTAGGAGTGGTGATTTAGGGGGATTTGTGTTGGGAGGAAGATGATTTGTACTAGGAGGGGGGAATTTTGGGAGAACATTTGCCTGGGGGGGATTTGAAGTGGGGGAGAGAGTGTGTGAAGCCCGAGATGCAGGGTGAAGCCGTCGAGGGCCGAGGAGGAAGCCGTCGTGAAGTCCGAGATGCAGGGTGAAGCCGCTGAGGAGGAGGAGTCGCAGGGAGGGACCGAAGCTACCCGCAACCTAGATGGGGTAAGTGCGGGCCGACCAACCAAACGGGGTGGTGGGGTGTTAAGTACGGGGCTGACCGACTGATCGACGGATGGTGGGGGGGGTGAGTGCGGAATGTCTTGTTTGCCGCCCCCCAAAATATACAGCACCAGCCGCCACTGGACAGCTGTGACTCTGGAAGTGACATAATACACATCTCTTCCGGGAAGTAAATCTCCCCAATGGGACACAGACAGTAAATAAAAATTGATATATTCGGACAGAAATCTGATCCCTACTCCACTCAGAACTAGAAAACGAAAGTTTTTGTCTCCATACAGACTTTAATTTCTTATTTCTTATCATCAGACGCCGGGACGCCCGGACTTCTCACCACACGGCTGAGGAACGACCACCATTGTGCGCGGCCGCGATGTCTCCCCCACCCCCGCTATTCATAATAAGATTGCTTATTTGTAAATAGAAGAGAACATGACCATGTTTGCTAAACATGTGTAATATGATGTGACTGTTCCCACTGTTCATGGTCCACGTCTAAGTCCAGCCTACCCGGCCGCGGTCACGCTGTTGCGCTTTGCACTATATGGGGCGAGCGCAGTGTGCGGTTCTCCCCCCCCCCCCACCCCTGTCCCAATTCTGTCTTAATAATGTCTGCCACAGACAACATGTGTAAGTCTGCTCTTCAGTTTCCATAGCAATTTAATAAGTCCATTCAATTCTCCGCCTTGTTGCAGGAACTACCACCTAGGGTGCCAATTAGTGCCATTAATGATGATTTAATTAGTATGTTGACACTTTTCACATAGAACTGCCCCCAGGACCACATCCTCGCCGAGCAGAGCTGGTATTCCGGCTGCCCCCATCTATTGAGGGACAGACCTGATCCTTCCGGTCCCCACTCCTCCACCATTGTCCCGAAGAAGAATAGATTGCTAGGAAATGGAATTTAACTCTAGAAGGTCATTAGATACATTCAGAAGATGTCTATAGCACATCCTCGTGTCCTCAGATATTATCGTAATAGTTACTTAGAAGTCAAGAGAGAGAAACATAATCCTGTACAAGGCATTAGCGAGGCCCCATCTGGAACAAGCACTTCAGTATGGGACAACGGTTCACACAGAACTCAATAAACTCCCCTGGAGATCCAGCAAGACCCTCACGGTTGCAGGTGAGCAGCCTCTAGGACCATAAACCACCCATTGCATTATAATGCATCTCCATAAGGTTCAGCGCTCCTACATCCTAAGGATAGAACAAAGTAAGGACCCGTGTGAAAGGGCTTGGACTTGTGTCGATGACATCACTTGGAGATGCTTTTGAGATCATTCAGAAATCATTTGACCCACAGCTGACCACCTTCTGACCTGCAACTGACTTGCTTTAAGGAGAATCTGCATTCCTATAGACTTTTATGGGAACTGGCTAAAAACCCATCAACACCGGCGCTAAGGGTATAGAGATGGGCAATGTAATCGATAAAGGGAATGGAGGACCTCAGCTATGTGGAAGAAGGTGCAAATAAAGGCCACCTTTCCAATAGTTCCAGTGCTTTCAAGCATGCCAAGTAGATTAAATATCACTGTGTAGCTTTTTAAAAAAAAAAGCTTCTTTTATGTCATACCTGTGGGCAGTACTGGACTCCCCCAAGCATCTCAGAACAACTCCTTGTGTAAGACATCCTCTGGTCTAGATGCCATGACAAGTCATACCTTGGGCGAGCATGTAGGCAGGGGCAGTTTTCTCCACTGTAGGTGGCGCTAAACCGGAGTGGTACTGCAGCTGGAAAGAAAGTCAGGAAACCTGGTTTCTTTATGGTTTCCTGCTCCCCTGAACCAGTGTTCCATTGGCTAAGCTGCATCCAGGTGTCCCCTGGTAGCCATCTTGGGTCAACAGAGCCATTTTAGGTCCCTGCCCCAGGTTTTTCGCTTTTGTAAAGTGGATACGTGAGGGAAAGTGATTAGCGGCAGAGAGAGGGTCCGGACAAGTAGGGAAAGGCTAGGACCACGCCATCCTTCATCAGAAGTCTCTCCATTAGGACTGGACCAACCAGGCTGCATTCCACCCTCTGAGATGGACGCTGTTGGTGCATCTTCATCTGTGTGGACTATGAGTGTTCCCCGGTGTGCCATTCTCCCACTGGGCTGTTTGTGGCTAAGCATTCTTTTCAATACAAGTTTGAGTTACCTGCAATCGGACTCTGTGGCATTATTGCCACAGCACCACTCTGCACCTACCCACAAGCACCCCTGGCATCGCTGGATGTTGTGTGACAACGCCGCTGAATCGACTAAAATTGGAGCCATGGGAGCCCTTGTTGGCACCATCTGCCTCAACAAACTTTGATTAAATAATCAAAGCAACTGGGTGAAAAATTGCAGGCTGAAGAGTGACCACAGCCAATCAGATGCAGCCATTGTTGGGGTATTCAGGAGAATACATCAGTCGGCAGAGGATATTGCCCAATCCTCGCTGCTTATCACGGATGGAGGCAAACAGTCAATTTCTCTTGTTGAGCCCACAGGCTGAAATAGAGAAATCTGTATATGTATGGCCAGCCTAAGGCAGTAGATGGTCAACATCAACCTATAGACCACCTGGGGGAGGGACCAGACCTGTAGGTGTTACTTAAACTGTATGTATGTATGACCTTTTATATTTTTAATTTTGATAGAGTGGGAAAATGTTAGACCCTTTGTCAAGTTTTCATAGTTGTCCCCATTGGGGAAATTCACCCCTCTATTTGCACGACAGGGAAGTCTTTCAATGGGGACACTTGCTTCCCTTACTTTGGGAGATTTCCACAAACATCATGTTGCATTTCTGGGACAAGAAGTGAAGGAAAATCTCCCCAATGGTACACAGACAGGCAAAAAAAAAAATTTAACCTGGCTGGGGTGTAAATCTCAGAACTGGATGGACTGAAATACAAATTCTTCGGCAGGTACAATGGCTCCCTTATGCTCTCCTCCATGTATTTAGCTGTTTTCCTGGAGTTCAGCTTTAATGACCTAATGTTCCTGAACTCCTGAGCATTGGTTATGATGATAAAGGCGAGAGTGGCCGAGCTATTCAGTTTTTCCGAGCAGAGAGATAGCATCATTCTCTGGAAATAATCCATCGCCCATTCCAACACCGAGTGACTTCCCGTACAAGGGGGGAGAAAAAGTGGACACACAAAACAAGGGACCTTTTGAAGGTTTCTTTGTGAGATGAATAGCATGGTTGAATGCCATGTCCCACACTGATGAAACAAATTATATCACGTGCTCAAACTTCCATAAAACAGTATGATTTGTGTCTGGTGTAGAGACACCATGAGGCTCCCACAAACCTTCTTCTTCCATGGCCAGCAAATTCCAGAGGCAGTCGAATCCTCTGATGAAGAAATGCCATTGATAAGAGAGTCCGCAGGAATTATAAGGAGAGTATAATAAGTTTATCAGTTGATCACCCCATCCACAGAACTGCTGCTGTATGATTGGCATTATGAGTTGTACCTTCATCAGAGCCACTAATATTGCAGATGTTACCCGGTGTCTTGCCGAGAAAGTTCCTTCGGCGGATAAGGACCCCCCCTGTACTGCGCAGGCCAAGCGCCTGCGCAGTTCGAACTACTATGAGCCGCCGAAGATAGCCGAAGCTCAAAATCTTCAATCAGCTGTACATGGCGCCTGCGCCCTATGTCCAGGTTCAAGCCCCACCATCCAAGTGGACCTAGAGGGGGAATAAAAAAGAGCCGAGCGAAGCGTGGCGAGTGAAGCGAGCCCACGAGGGGCCCTCTTACAGGTGCCGTGTACAGCTGATTTTCAACTATTCACCTTCGGCTATTTCCGCCAATCCTACTGCGCAGTAGAGGGGGGTACTTATCCGCCGAGCGGAACTTTCTCGGCAGCTTCACTGGAAAGGTCCAGCCCGCTAGCAGATTAAATAAAATTGATACAGAATCAATAGATGGGACAGCCTTTCTCCGCGTAGCACCCTCTAGTAGTGCTAGGTTTAAAGAGGAAGTAAACCCTATTGGGTTTTACTTCCTCTTTATTTCCCTGCAAAGGTAAAGCATAATGGGCTACTATGCATCACATAGTAGCCCATTATGTGTCACTTACCTGACACAGAAGCCCGCGCTATCGCTGTTGTCCCCACGAGCAGGGAGCTTCCATCTTCGTCCCTTTTCCTTCCGGGGCTGCGAACTCCAGCTCTGTGACTGGCCGCATGCGTGCAGCAGCCCCCAGTCACGGCATGACCCCTAATAGAAATGGCACGATGTGCCCTTTCTAAAGGGCGCATTCGCCAATGACATTGGCGCATGCGCCGTAGTCATCGGTGCTCATCTTTTTAGTAAATACCTCCTAAACCGTGGAGGTTTAGGAGATATTTCAAGCACCTACAGGTAAGCCTTAATGTAGGCTTACCTGTAGGTAAAAGTGGTTGTACAGGGTATTCAACCACTTTAATGTAGCAGTTAGAGGAGAAAATTTCAGTTTAGCTCAGGGCTAAGTGAATCTAGGTCAGGGTTAAGTGACTCAGGGCTGGGAGTCTCATCCTAGCAGCTTCTCAGGAGAATGTTCCAGACATAGTGGGTGGAGGTAAGGAGGAGCTGCTGGGAATATTTATGAGGGCCTCAGCCAATCCCCAGTAAAGGACTGAAAGGGGGCAGGCAACCTCATAAATAGGCATGAGTCATGCCAGGGTGGGGCACTCGGGTTGAAATGGAGATGGAGTGCTGAGGAGGCTGTCAGTGGCCCTTGAGGGTGCCCCCAAATCTGGGGGGGGTGACCTTGGGCCGGGGCTTGGTGCTGGAAGGATCCTACCAAAACACACATAGGAAGCCCTTCCTGGAGGCACGGAGAGAGGACTGCAGGAGCAGGTTAGCACATCTGGGAAATTTCCTGAGCATCTACCAGGTGGGCTGGTTAGTGTCAGTCTGGAGGACTGTGGGGAGAAGTTAGCCTAGAGGGCCTGGAAGAACCAGGGTTCAAAATATTGTCCAAGTATACATTTGTAACGACACCCCCATCACAATGGCATATGCAGGGTCCCCAGAGTCTGTGTTTCTTGGGGGACATGGACCTGAATCTAAAGTAATACCACCTCCAGGGTCCCCAGGCATACAGCTCACAAAGAGCATCATTCCCCCAAATGCCAGGGCCCATAATCGGTTGGCAAGAGGCTTGCATTCAGTCCCCTCCAAAAGCCTCTGTCCCGGCTAGGTCTGTCACAACACTCTCTAGCCAACTGCAACCCAAGCTGCCTTTATTAGAGTTTTCAAGACGTATACCAATAGCAGGCATTACAAGGGGTCTCAGTTTCTGGTGAATCTTTCTTTACCTTACCTGGTCCCTTCCTCCCCCTCTTCAACATGCAAATTCATTTTTTTTAAAGCGGAGTTGCACCCAAAAGTGGAACTTCTGCTCATCGGAACCTTCCCCCCCTCCGGTGTCACAATTGTCACCTTTCAGGGGGGAGGGGGTGCAGATACCTGTATTCCACTTCCGGGAATAGACTCCCGCGGGAGTCACGCCCCCTCCCTCACTCCCCCGCTGTCTCCTGGGAATAACACAGGTCCCAGGAGATAGCGGGGACCATTGAGAACACGCAGCGCGACTCGCGCATACACAGTAGGGAACCGGGAAGTGAAGCTGCAACGCTTCACTTCCTGATTCCCTCACTGAGAATGGCGGCAGCACCCGAGGATCGAGGGACAGTTCGGACTCGGGTGCCGACATCGCTGGACCCTGGGACAGGTGAGTGACCTTATTTGAAAAGTCAGCAGCTGCACTATTTGCAGCTGCTGACATCTAAAAAAAATTTTCGCCGGACTCCCGCTTTAATAACTCTTTCTGATTTATTTTAGATGACTTATTTTAGACCCAGTGACATCATCGCTTGGTTTCTGTGCTTTTCTATGCAAGGCGGGCAAATCATGGCTGCTGGAAGGGGCTGGCAATCCTCAATAATTCTCTCAAGAGCCTTCAGTCCTGGCGCAAGAAGTGGGTGGACTCATGGGAGGAGTTATGCAAATATAATGTCTTTATAGTAGGGGGGTGTTAGTCTGGAGGAGTGGGCATTCCTAGGCAGGCTGTATTTGCATAGGTAACGCCCACATACTGAGCCGCCATGATTGGAAGTACTGAAATCCAATGATTTAAAGGGGCAGGGCCACAGACAGTCGGGTTGTAGAGGAAAGAAGGATGATGCTGGACATCCTCCAGCCAGGAAATGAGGTGGGTTGTATCTGACTTGCTGCAGCTTCTAATGTTTTTGGGTATAGAAGGAACTTACTTCACTTCTCTGCATTTTTTTGTCTCTCAATGAAGACAGCGCTGCAATTGTTCTGTTTCCTCTTGCCAGGCTTGTCTTGCTCGCACATGGGAAACACTGGACTCTGCCGCAATGGGATGATATCCACAGCCGAAATTTGAATTTGATTCAAGGCATACCTTTCTGCCTACTGCGTTGTCAACGCCAACGTTCTGGCGATACAGCGCCCAGCCAGAGTGCACTGCCCGGGAACTGGTGGAATTGGCTCACTGATTTCCTATAAATGTGGATTTTTTTCAGATGTTAACACATTAAAGTGTTTTAGAATATAGTTTCATCCCTAAAGAGCAGGTCTTGCCTTGTTCACGGAGACAGGTATTCAAAATGGTGCTTATAGAGCTTAAAGTGGTCATCAAAGACCTTGCCATCTGATGACTGGACAAGATACAATCCAATGTGGTCAGACACCATGTGCTATAAGTTGTCAATGGAAGCTCACCAAGTACTTATGGATTCTAACCTGTGCATAGTTCCTTATCAGTCCAAGAAAAAGCTCAGAGTAGATCTCAGTTCCAGGAATTGTCCTGTAATTCTGTCATGGCTAACCCAAAATTGCACAGTGTCCAGGATAAAGGGCTTTATCAATAAAGATGGAAGAAGGACCTGATTCTTCTATATAGGTCTCTATATCACTAGAGGGATCACCAGCAGGAGGAAGGAGGTCCTGATTCCTCTACAGTACAATATAGGAAAGACACATATAGGAGAGATGAAAGAGCTGCACACCCCGAAAACCAGAAGGGTCACCAGCAGGAGGAAGGAGGTCTCAGTTCCTCTATATAGATCTTACTATCACTAGAGGGGTCACCATTAGGAGGAAGGAGGGCCTGATTTCTCTATATAGATCTTTATATCACTAGAGGTGTCACCAGCAGGAAGAAGGAGGTCCTGATTTCTCTATATAGATCTTTATATCACTAGAGGTGTCACCAGCAGGAAGAAGGAGGTCCTGATTTCTCTATATAGATCTTTATATCACTAGAGGTGTCACCAGCAGGAAGAAGGAGGTCCTGATTCCTCTATATAGATCTTTATATCACTAGAGGGATCACCAGCAAGAGGAAGGAGGTCCTGATTCCTCTATATAGATCTTTATATCACTAGAGGGATCACCAGCAGGAGGAAGGCGCTCCCAATTCCTCAATATAGATCTTTATTTAACTAGAGAGGTCACCGGCAGGAGGAAGGAGGTCCTGATTGCTCTATATAGATCTTTATATCACTAGAGAGGTAACCAGCAGGAAGAAGGAGGCCCTGATTCCTCTATATAGATCTTTATATCACTAGAGGGGTCACCGGCAGGAGGAAGGCGCTCCCAATTCCTCAATATAGATCTTTATTTAACTAGAGAGGTCACCGGCAGGAGGAAGGAGGTCCTGATTCCTCTATATAGAACTTTATATCACTAGAGAGGTCACCGGCAGGAGGAAGGAGGTCCTGATTCCTCTATATAGAACTTTATATCACTAGAGAGGTCACCGGCAGGAGGAAGGAGGTCCTGATTCCTCTATATAGATCTTTATGTCACTAGAGGGGTCACCAGCAGGAGGAAGGAGGTCCTGATTCCTCTATATAGATCTTTATATCACTAGAGGGGTCACCAGCAGGAGGAAGGAGGTCCTGATTCCTCTATATAGATCTTTATGTCACTAGAGGGGTCACCAGCGGGAGGAAGGAGGTCCTGATTCCTCTATACAGATCTTTATATCACTAGAGGGGTCACCAGCAGGAAGAAGGAGGTCCTGATTCCTCTATATAGATCTTTATATCACTAGAGGGGTCACCAGCAGGAAGAAGGAGGTCCTGATTCCTCTATACAGATCTTTATATCACTAGAGGGATCACCAGCAGGAGGAAGGAGGTCCTGATTCCTCTATATAGATCTTTATATCACTAGAGGGGTCACCAGCAGGAGGAAGGAGGTCCTGATTCCTCTATATAGATCTTTATATCACTAGAGAGATCACCGGCAGGAAGAAGGAGGTCCTGATTCCTCTATACAGATCTTTATATCACTAAAGGGGTCACCAGCAGGAAGAAGGAGGTCCTGATTCCTCTATAAAGATCTTTATATCACTAGAGGGATCACCAGCAGGAGGAAGGGGGTCCTGATTCCTCTATATAGATCTTTATATCACTGGAGGGATTACCAGCAGGAGGAAGGAGGTCCCCGATTTCTCTATATAGATCTTTATTTAACTAGAGAGGTCACCGGCAGGTGGAAAGAGGTCCTGATTCCTCTATATAGATCTTAATATCACTAGAGGGGTCACCAGCGGGAGAAAGGCGGTCCCGATTTCTCTATATAGATCTTTATTTAACTAGAGAGGTCACCGGCAGGTGGAAGGAGGTCCTGATTCCTCTATATAGATCTTTATATCAATAGAGGGGTCACCAGCAGGAGGAAGGAGGTCCTGATTCCTCTATATAGATCTTTATATCACTAGAGGGGTCACCGACAGGAGGAAGAAGGTCCTGATTCCTCTATATAGTTCTTTATATCACTAGAGGGGTCACCAGTGGGAGAAAGGTGGTCCCGATTCCTCAATATAGATCTTTATTTAACTAGAGAGGTCACCGGCAGGAGGAAGGAGGTCCTGATTCCTCTATATAGATCTTTATATCACTAGAGAGGTCACCAGCAGGAGGAAGGGGGTCCTGATTCCTCTATATAGATCTTTATATCACTAGAGGGGTCACCAGCAGGAGGAAGGAGGTCCTGATTCCTCTATATAGATCTTTATATCACTATAGGGATCACCAGCAGGAGGAAGGAGGTCCTGATTCCTCTATATAGATCTTTATATCACTAGAGGGATCACCAGCAGGAGGAAGGAGGTCCTGATTCCTCTATACAGATCTTTATATCACTAGAGGGATCACCAGCAGGAGGAAGGAGGTCCTGATTCCTCTATATAGATCTTTATATCACTAGAGGGGTCACCAGCAGGAAGAAGGAGGTCCTGATTCCTCTATATAGATCTTTATATCACTAGAGAGGTCACCAGCAGGAGGAAGGGGGTCCTGATTCCTCTATATAGATCTTTATATCACTAGAGGGATTTCCAGCAGGAGGAAGGAGGTCCCCGATTTCTCTATATAGATCTTTATTTAACTAGAGAGGTCACCGGCAGGTGGAAGGAGGTCCTGATTCCTCTATATAGATCTTAATATCACTAGAGGGGTCACCAGCGGGAGAAAGGCGGTCCCGATTTCTCTATATAGATCTTTATTTAACTAGAGAGGTCACCGGCAGGTGGAAGGAGGTACTGATTCCTCTATATAGTTCTTTATATCACTAGAGGGGTCACCAGCAGGAGGAAGGAGGTCCTAATTCCTCTATATAGATCTTTATATCACTAGAGGGATTACCAGTAGGAGGAAGGAGGTCCCCAATTTCTCTATATAGATCTTAATATCACTAGAGGGGTCACCAGTAAGAGGAAGGAGGTCCTGATTCCTCTATATAGATCTTTATATCACTAGAGGGGTCACCAGCAGGAGGAAGGCGCTCCCAATTCCTCAATATAGATCTTTATTTAACTAGAGAGGTCACCAGCAGGAGGAAGGAGGTCCTGATTCCTCTATATAGATCTTTATATCACTAGAGAGGTCACCGGCAGGAGGAAGGAGGTCCTGATTCCTCTATATAGATCTTTATGTCACTAGAGGGGTCACCAGTGGGAGAAAGGTGGTCCCGATTCCTCAATATAGATCTTTATTTAACTAGAGAGGTCACCGGCAGGAGGAAGGAGGTCCTGATTCCTCTATATAGATCTTTATATTACTAGAGGGGTCACCAGCAGGAGGAAGGAGGTCCTGATTCCTCTATATAGATCTTTATATCACTAGAGGGGTCACCAGCAGGAGGAAGGAGGTCCTGATTCCTCTATATAGATCTTTATATCACTAGAGAGATCACCAGCAGGAAGAAGGAGGTCCTGATTCCTCTATACAGATCTTTATATCACTAGAGGGGTCACCAGCAGGAAGAAGGAGGTCCTGATTCCTCTATACAGATCTTTATATCACTAGAGAGGTCACCAGCAGGAGGAAGGGGGTCCTGATTCCTCTATATAGATCTTTATATCACTAGAGGGATTACCAGCAGGAGGAAGGAGGTCCCCAATTTTTATATATAGATCTTTATTTAACTAGAGAGGTCACCGGCAGGTGGAAGGAGGTCCTGATTCCTCTATATAGATCTTTATATCACTAGAGAGGTCACCAGCAGGAGGAAGGGGGTCCTGATTCCTCTATATAGGTCTTTATATCACTAGAGGGGTCACCAGCAGGAGGAAGGAGGTCCTGATTCCTCTATATAGATCTTTATTTAACTAGAGAGGTCACCGGTAGGTGGAAGGAGGTCCTGATTCCTCTATATAGATCTTTATATCACTAGAGAGATCACCAGCAGGAAGAAGGAGGTCCTGATTCCTCTATACAGATCTTTATATCACTAGAGGGGTCACCAGCAGGAGGAAGGAGGTCCTGATTCCTCTATACAGATCTTTATATCACTAGAGGGGTCACCAGCAGGAAGAAGGAGGTCCTGATTCCTCTATATAGATCTTTATATCACTAGAGAGATCACCAGCAGGAAGAAGGAGGTCCTGATTCCTCTATACAGATCTTTATATCACTAGAGGGGTCACCAGCAGGAAGAAGGAGGTCCTGATTCCTCTATACAGATCTTTATATCACTAGAGGGGTCACCAGCAGGAAGAAGGAGGTCCTGATTCCTCTATATAGATCTTTATATCACTAGAGGGATCACCAGCAGGAGGAAGGGGGTCCTGATTCCTCTATATGGATCTTTATATCACTAGAGGGATCACCAGCAGGAGGAAGGAGGTCCCCGATTTCTCTATATAGATCTTTATTTAACTAGAGAGGTCACCGGCAGGTGGAAGGAGGTCCTGATTCCTCTATATAGATCTTAATATCACTAGAGGGGTCACCAGCGGGAGAAAGGCGGTCCCGATTTCTCTATATAGATCTTTATTTAACTAGAGAGGTCACCGGCAGGTGGAAGGAGGTCCTGATTCCTCTATATAGATCTTTATATCACTAGAGGGGTCACCAGCAGGAGGAAGGAGGTCCTAATTCCTCTATATAGATCTTTATGTCACTAGAGGGGTCACCAGTGGGAGAAAGGTGGTCCCGATTCCTCAATATAGATCTTTATTTAACTAGAGAGGTCACCGGCAGGAGGAAGGAGGTCCTGATTCCTCTATATAGATCTTTATATCACTAGAGAGGTCACCAGCAGGAGGAAGGGGGTCCTGATTCCTCTATATAGGTCTTTATATCACTAGAGGGGTCACCAGCAGGAGGAAGGAGGTCCTGATTCCTCTATATAGATCTTTATATCACTAGAGGTGTCACCAGCAGGAGGAAGGAGGTCCTGATTCCTCTATATAGATCTTTATATCACTAGAGGGGTCACCAGCAGGAGGAAGGAGGTCCTGATTCCTCTATATAGATCTTTATATCACTAGAGGGGTCACCAGCAGGAGGAAGAAGGTCCTGATTCCTCTATATAGATCTTTATATCACTAGAGGGGTCACCAGCAGGAGGAAGGAGGTCCTGATTCCTCTATATAGATCTTTATATCACTAGAGGGGTCACCAGCAGGAGGAAGGAGGTCCTGATTCCTCTATATAGATCTTTATATCACTAGAGGGATCACCAGCAGGAGGAAGGAGGTCCTGATTCCTCTATATAGATCTTTATATCACTAGATGGGTCACCAGCAGGAGGAAGGAGGTCCTGATTCCTCTATATAGATCTTTATATCACTAGAGGGGTCACCAGCAGGAGGAAGGAGGTCCTGATTCCTCTATATAGATCTTTATATTACTAGAGGGGTCACCACCAGGAGGAAGTGAAGGAAACAATGTATCCAGCAGATCAAAAGAAACATAAACAATGTGTCCAATTAATCAAAACAATGTGTCCATTTAAAACCACACAGAGTCCCACAATAATAAAACTTTATGGTGTCTGTTTATGAAGCAGTGACATTTTCTTACTGCTCCATCCTCTGGCATTCACAGCGGAGATCGTTCTCCCCCGGATGCCAGTTTATGAAGCGGTGTAGGTCTCTTCTCCGTTGGAGGAGTGAATCGATCTACAAACGATTTGAACAGTGGAGAACGGCCCCTGATACTGGAATCTTATGAGACTTTACAAGATTACAGCACCAGAAATTCTCTGAGATACGGAGATGTCTGTTTATTAAGCCGTGATAAATTATCACCGCTCAGTACACTGACATCCCTGGAGGAGACTGCCCACCTCATTAACAAAATATCTGTCCCCCTACACTATATATACATATATATATATACACACGTTTTATATATATATATATATATACATGGCAAGGGGGCCTGGTAGTGGCTTGGGGGGTCTGAACGAGGAAGGATGAAGTAAAAAATGTTCCTCCTTCCCCCCGGATTCTCTCCCACCTCTGAGATGGTGAACCGGGAAGTGTGAGTTCTGATTTAGATCGCCAGTGAAGTGCTGAGATCGCAGCTTCATAAACTCTTCGTTTCTGTGTCAGCCAATGGCAGCTTCTCAGTGTGTGGAGATGATCGGCGGAGAACATGTTCTCTCCGATCATCTCTGTTTCATAATTGGACACCTTATCTAAGGCACTGTTGCTCCAAATCTCAGGAGATTTGGAAAGAGATTGAATTATATGATTGCTGTGCTGCTCACTGTTCTCATTGCTGGAGGCTCTGACATGAGGAAGCAAAGCCCCGCCCCTGCCAAGATGATGGCCGCGCCTACACAGAGATACAGTGGCATGGTAAGTCAGTAATGGGAAAAAGATCAGCTGCAAAGAGCCCACAGACAATATTGGTGACCAGAGCTCCCCTGTACTGGGGGGGGGGGGGGTAACCCTGCTGTGAGCAGTGGGTGTCCCTGTTGTGGGTGGTGGGTGATGGTGGGAATAGAAAGGATAGCACCCCTTGTTCTGGGTGTTGGGTATAGGAAGGATGGAGCCCTCTGTTCTGCATGGTGGTTGATGGGAATAGGAATGTTGGCACCCCTTGATCTGGGTGATAAATAGACCCTGTTCTTGGTGATAGGAATAGGAAGGATGGTGCCCCTAGTCTGGGTGATGGGTGCCCTCTGTTCTGGAAAGTGGGTGCCCCTGTTGTGGGTGGTAGGTGCCCCTGAGGGGTGGATGCCCCATGTCCAGCATGGTGGGTGCCCCCTAATGTGCTTAGTGGATGATCCCTGATGTGGGTATTAGTGAGTGCCCTTGTTCTGGGCAGTGATAGCCCCTGATCTGGGTGTTGGGTGCTCCTGGGCAGTGGATGCTCCTGTTGTGGGTGCCACTGTTCTGCGTGGTGGGTTCCCCTGTTTTGGGGGGTAGGTTGCCCCTGTTCTGGATGGTGGGTGCCCCCTGTACTGAGTGGTGGGTGCCAACATCATGGGTGGTGCCCACTGTTCTGGGCTGTGGCACCCCTGTTCAAGGTGGTGGCTGACCCTAATCTAGGCGGTGGGTGTCTTCTGTTCTGGGTGGTGGGAGCCCAAGTTCTGGGTAGTCTGCACCCCTGTTCTAGGTAGGGGCTGTCCCTAATCTGGGCAGTGGATGCCCCCTGTTTTGTTGGTGGTTGATGGGAATAGGAAGGACTGTGCCCCCTAATTTGGGTGGTGGTTATAGGATGGACGGTTTCCACCCTGTCTGGGTGGTGTGTGAATGGTGCCCCCTGTTCTAAAAAGGACTTGCCCCCCCCGATTTTGGAGGTGGGTATTGGAAGATTGATGCCCCCTGGTTAGGGTAGTAAACAAAAGGTTGGTTTTGGAGGTGAGTATAGGACGGTTGCTGCCCTCATGGTTTGGGTGTTAAGTATAGGACAAATGGTGCCTCCCTGTTTTGGGTGGTGGGTATAGGAAGGTTGGTGCCCTCCTGGTCTGGGCCTCTCCTGCCCCCCTCCTCCTCCCTCCCCAGCCCACTCCTCCTCCCTCTCCTACCCCCTTCCTCCTTCTCCTGCCTCCCTCCTCACTCTCCTGCCCCCTCCTCCCTATCCTGCCCCTCTCCTGCCCCCCTCCTCCTCCCGCCCCTGCCCACTCCTCCTCCCTCTCCTACCCCCTTCCTCCTTCTCCTGCCTCCCTCCTCACTCTCCTGCCCCCTCCTCCCTATCCTGCTCCTCTCCTACCTCTCCTGCCCCCTCCTCCCTTTCTTGCTCACCCTCTCCTGCCCTCCTCATCCCTCTCTTGCCCTTCCTCTCCTGCCCTCCCCATCCCTCTACTGTCCTCTCTCTCCTGCCCCCTCCTCTCTCTCCTGCCCTTCTCCTCATGCACAGCCCCTCTCTCTACTGACCCCCCCCCCCCCCCATGCACAGCCTCACCCTCCCTCTCTCTTCTGCCCCCTTCTCATGCACAGCCCTCTCTCTCTATCTCTCTCCTGCCCCCCTCCTCATGCACAGCCCCCCTCTCTCTCTCCTGCCCCCTCCTCATGCACAGCCCCCTCTCTCTCTCCTGCCCCCTCCTCATGCACACTTCCCTCTATCACTTGCCCCCCTCTCTCTCCTGCCCCCTCCTCATGCACAGCCCCCCATTCTCCTGCCCCCTCCTCATGCACAGCCCCCTCCCTCTCCTTCCCCCTCCTCATGCACAGCCACACTCCCTCTCTCTCCTGTCCCCTCCTCATGCACAGCCCCACTCTCTCCTGCCCCCTCCTCATGCACAGCCCCCTCCCTCTCCTTCCCCCTCCTCATGCACAGCCACACTCCCTCTCTCTCCTGTTCCCTCCTCATGCACAGCCCCACTCTCTCCTGCCCCCTCCTCATGCACAGCCCCCTCCCTCTCCTCCCCCCTCCTCATGCACAGCCACACTCCCTCTCTCTCCTGTTCCCTCCTCATGCGTAGCCCCCTCTCTCTCCTGCCCTAATGCACAGCCCCCCTCTCTCTCCTGCCCACCCTCATGCACAACCCCCCCTCTCTCTCCTGCCCCCTCCTCATGCACAGCCCCCTCCCTCTTCTGCTCCCCTTATGCACAGCCCCCCTCCCTCTCTCTCTCCTGCCCCCTCCTCATGCACAGCTCCTTCTCTCTCTCCCTCTCCTGCCCCCATCCTCATGCACAGCCCCCCTACCTTTCCTGCCCCCTCCTCATGCACAGCCCCCTCTCTCTCTCCTGCCCCCTCTCTCTCTCCCTCTCCTGCCCCCTCCTCATGCACAACCCCCCTCACTCTCACCCTGCCCCCTTCCCCCTCATGCACAGCCCCCCTCTCTCTCTGTCTCTCCGGGGTGGGGGAGGGGTGTCCTCGGATGAACCCGGATGGAGCGGTTGGCAGGGAGTTCATCGCTCGTCCTCCGGGAGGGGAGAGGAGGGGGAGGGGTGAGGAGGGGGAGGGGAGATCTCAGGTGCGGAGATGCGGCGGTAAGGTAAGCGGAGGGGAGAAATCTTCTACCCCCGGGGGGCGGGGCGGGGGAGGGCGATATGTAAATCAGGTTCAATTACCCGAGTCAGGAACACAGCGCCCCCCAGGGGCAGGAATGTCAGCCGGAGGGGCAATTATCTGTCTATTTTAATGGGGGAGGGGGGCAATTATCTGTCTATTATGGGGGAGGGGGGCAATTATCTGTCTATTATAATGGGGGGAGGGGGGCAATTATCTGTCTATTTTAATGGGGGAGGGGGCAATTATCTGTCTATTATGGGGGAGGGGGGCAATTATCTGTCTATTATAATGAAGGAGGGGGACAATTATCTGTCTATTATAATGAGGGAGGGGACAATTATCTGTCTATTATAATGAGGGAGGGGGGCAATTATCTGTCTATTATAATGAAGGAGAGGGGCAATTATCTGTCTATTATAATGAAGGAGAGGGGCAATTATCTGTCTATTATAATGAAGGAGGGGGACAATTATCTGTCTATTATAATGAGGGAGGGGGGCAATTATCTGTCTGTTATAATGAGGGAGGGGGGCAATTATCTGTCTATTATAATGAAGGAGAGGGGCAATTATCTGTCTATTATAATGAGGGAGGGGGGCAATTATCTGTCTATTATAATGAAGGAGGGGGACAATTATCTGTCTATTATAATGAAGGAGGGGGGCAATTATCTGTCTATTATAATGAAGGAGAGGGGCAATTATCTGTCTATTATAATGAGGGAGGGGGGCAATTATCTGTCTGTTATAATGAGGGAGGGGGGCAATTATCTGTCTATTATAATGAGGGAGGGGGCAATTATCTGTCTATTATAATGAAGGAGGGGGGCAATTATCTGTCTATTATATTGAAGGAGGGGGACAATTATCTGTCTATTATAATGAAGGAGGGGGACAATTATCTGTCTATTATAATGAAGGAGAGGGGCAATTATCTGTCTATTATAATGAGGGAGGGGGCAATTATCTGTCTGTTATAATGAGGGAGGGGGGCAATTATCTGTCTATTATAATGCGGGAGGGGGCAATTATCTGTCTATTATAATGGGGGAGGGGGCAATTATCTGTCTATTATATTGAAGGAGGGGGGCAATTATCTGTCTATTATAATGAAGGAGGGGGACAATTATCTGTCTATTATAATGAAGGAGGGGGACAATTATCTGTCTATTATAATGAAGGAGGGGGGCAATTATCTGTCTATTATAATGAAGGAGAGGGGCAATTATCTGTCTATTATAATGAGGGAGGGGGGCAATTATCTGTCTGTTATAATGAGGGAGGGGGGCAATTATCTGTCTATTATAATGAAGGAGGGGGGCAATTATCTGTCTATTATAATGGGGGAGGGGGCAATTATCTGTCTATTATATTGAAGGAGGGGGGCAATTATCTGTCTATTATAATGAAGGAGGGGGACAATTATCTGTCTATTATAATGAAGGAGGGGGGCAATTATCTGTCTATTATAATGAAGGAGAGGGGCAATTATCTGTCTATTATAATGAGGGAGGGGGGCAATTATCTGTCTGTTATAATGAGGGAGGGGGGCAATTATCTGTCTATTATAATGAAGGAGGGGGACAATTATCTGTCTATTATAATGAAGGAGGGGGACAATTATCTGTCTATTATAATGAAGGCGGGGGGCAATTATCTGTCTATTATAATGAAGGAGAGGGACAATTATCTGTCTATTATAATGAAGGAGGGGGGCAATTATCTGTCTATTATAATGAAGGAGAGGGGGAAATAATCTGTCTATTATAATGAAGGAGAGGGGCAATTATCTGTCTATTATAATGAGGGAGGGGGGCAATTATCTGTCTGTTATAATGAGGGAGAGGGGCAATTATCTGTCTATTATAATGAAGGAGAGGGGGCAATTATCTGTCTATTATAATGAAGGAGAGGGGCAATTATCTGTCTATTATAATGAGGGAGGGGGGCAATTATCTGTCTGTTATAATGAGGGAGGGGGGCAATTATCTGTCTATTATAATGAGGGAGGGGGCAATTATCTGTCTGTTATAATGAGGGAGGGGGGCAATTATCTGTCTATTATAATGAAGGAGGGGGCAATTATCTGTCTATTATAATGGGGGAGGGGGCAATTATCTGTCTATTATATTGAAGGAGGGGGGCAATTATCTGTCTATTATAATGAAGGAGGGGGGCAATTATCTGTCTATTATAATGAAGGAGGGGGGCAATTATCTGTCTATTATAATGAAGGAGAGGGGCAATTATCTGTCTATTATAATGAAGGAGGGGGGCAATTATCTGTCTATTATAATGAAGGAGGGGGACAATTATCTGTCTATTATAATGAAGGAGGGGGGCAATTATCTGTCTATTATAATGAGGGAGGGGGGCAATTATCTGTCTGTTATAATGAGGGAGGGGGGCAATTATCTGTCTATTATAATGAGGGAGGGGGCAATTATCTGTCTGTTATAATGAGGGAGGGGGGCAATTATCTGTCTATTATAATGGGGGAGGGGGCAATTATCTGCCTATTATATTGAAGGAAGGGGGCAATTATCTGTCTATTATAATGAGGGAGGGGGGCAATTATCTGTCTATTATAATGGGGAGGGGGCAATTATCTGTCTATTATATTGAAGGAGGGGGGCAATTATCTGTCTATTATAATGAGGGAGGGGGCAATTATCTGTCTGTTATAATGAGGGAGGGGGGCAATTATCTGTCTATTATAATGAGGGAGGGGGGCAATTATCTGTCTATTATAATGAAGGAGAGGGGCAATTATCTGTCTATTATAATGGGGGGAGGGGGGCAATTATCTGTCTATTATAATGAGGGAGAGGGGCAATTATCTGTCTATTATAATGAAGGAGGGGGGCAATTATCTGTCTATTATAATGAGGGAGGGGGGCAATTATCTGTCTATTATAATGAGGGAGAGGGGCAATTATCTGTCTATTATATTGAAGGAAGGGGGCAATTATCTGTCTATTATAATGAGGGAGGGGGGCAATTATCTGTCTATTATAATGAGGGAGGGGGGGCAATTATCTGTCTATTATAATGGGGGGAGCGGGGCAATTATCTGTCTATTATAATGGGGGAGGGAGGCAATTATCTGTCTATTATAATGAAGGAGAGGGACAATTATCTGTCTATTATAATGGGGGCGAGGGGCAATTATCTGTCTATTATAATAAGGGAGAGGGGCAATTATCTGTCTATTATAATGGGGGGGGGGCAATTATCTGTCTATTATAATAGGGGAGGGGGGGGGCAATTATCTGTCTATTATAATGAAGGAGAGGGACAATTATCTGTCTATTATAATGAGGGAGGGGGGCAATTATCTGTCTATTATAATGGGGGAGGGGCAATTATCTGTCTATTATAATGGGGGAGGGGGGGCAATTATCTGTCTATTATAATGAAGGAGGGGGGCAATTATCTGTCTATTATAATGAAGGAGGGGGGCAATTATCTGTCTATTATAATGAAGGAGAGGGGCAATTATCTGTCTATTATAATGAAGGAGGGGGGCAATTATCTGTCTATTATAATGAAGGAGGGGGACAATTATCTGTCTATTATAATGAAGGAGGGGGGCAATTATCTGTCTGTTATAATGAGGGAGGGGGGCAATTATCTGTCTATTATAATGAGGGAGGGGGCAATTATCTGTCTGTTATAATGAAGGAGGGGGGCAATTATCTGTCTATTATAATGAAGGAGGGGGGCAATTATCTGTCTATTATAATGAAGGAGGGGGGCAATTATCTGTCTATTATAATGGGGGAGGGGGGGCAATTATCTGTCTATTATAATGAAGGAGGGGGGCAATTATCTGTCTATTATAATGAAGGAGGGGGGCAATTATCTGTCTATTATAATGAAGGAGAGGGGCAATTATCTGTCTATTATAATGAAGGAGGGGGGCAATTATCTGTCTATTATAATGAAGGAGAGGGGCAATTATCTGTCTATTATAATGAGGGAGGGGGGCAATTATCTGTCTATTATAATGAAGGAGGGGGACAATTATCTGTCTATTATAATGAAGGAGGGGGGCAATTATCTGTCTATTATAATGAAGGAGAGGGGCAATTATCTGTCTATTATAATGAGGGAGGGGGGCAATTATCTGTCTGTTATAATGAGGGAGGGGGGCAATTATCTGTCTATTATAATGAGGGAGGGGGCAATTATCTGTCTATTATAATGAAGGAGGGGGGCAATTATCTGTCTATTATATTGAAGGAGGGGGACAATTATCTGTCTATTATAATGAAGGAGGGGGACAATTATCTGTCTATTATAATGAAGGAGAGGGGCAATTATCTGTCTATTATAATGAGGGAGGGGGCAATTATCTGTCTGTTATAATGAGGGAGGGGGGCAATTATCTGTCTATTATAATGCGGGAGGGGGCAATTATCTGTCTATTATAATGGGGGAGGGGGCAATTATCTGTCTATTATATTGAAGGAGGGGGGCAATTATCTGTCTATTATAATGAAGGAGGGGGACAATTATCTGTCTATTATAATGAAGGAGGGGGACAATTATCTGTCTATTATAATGAAGGAGGGGGGCAATTATCTGTCTATTATAATGAAGGAGAGGGGCAATTATCTGTCTATTATAATGAGGGAGGGGGGCAATTATCTGTCTGTTATAATGAGGGAGGGGGGCAATTATCTGTCTATTATAATGAAGGAGGGGGGCAATTATCTGTCTATTATAATGGGGGAGGGGGCAATTATCTGTCTATTATATTGAAGGAGGGGGGCAATTATCTGTCTATTATAATGAAGGAGGGGAACAATTATCTGTCTATTATAATGAAGGAGGGGGGCAATTATCTGTCTATTATAATGAAGGAGAGGGGCAATTATCTGTCTATTATAATGAGGGAGGGGGGCAATTATCTGTCTGTTATAATGAGGGAGGGGGGCAATTATCTGTCTATTATAATGAAGGAGGGGGGACAATTATCTGTCTATTATAATGAAGGAGGGGACAATTATCTGTCTATTATAATGAAGGCGGGGGGCAATTATCTGTCTATTATAATGAAGGAGAGGGACAATTATCTGTCTATTATAATGAAGGAGGGGGGCAATTATCTGTCTATTATAATGAAGGAGAGGGGGAAATAATCTGTCTATTATAATGAAGGAGAGGGGCAATT